>NC_081408.1:147832700-148146673 GCF_030272615.1 Cryptomeria japonica | reverse complement strand
CATTAATTGAGGGTCTAAAACGTATGGTTCAAAGTGATAAGAATGGAATTGATATTTTGTGTGGTATTGCACACATTGTGGATTCGAATGTGATGCCTATGAAGAGTTGTGCTGAAACTTTAGGTTATACACAACCTCCCACTCAAGTTAATCATTCTATTCCTTTGACAACTTCTATTGCTAGCATACCTACCTTTACATCAAACATAATGACTACTTCTATACAAGACATTCTGCCTATGATCACCAATCATGGGGGCAATCCTTCCTCTTCAATTAACCCTCTTCCTTCATTCAATCTGACTTCTTCATTCATTCCTTCAATGAGTGTCCCTTTTACATCTCCACAAATGAACATGATGCAAGGGGGCAATTCATTCAACCATTCCATTCCTCCTTGTAGTGCTCCTCTTTTCCAATCATCTCCTATGACTAACTATCATAGTGTCCTGCAACATTACTCTCAATCAATACCTTCTTTCAATAACATAATACCTCCATCACAATCTAACACGTCTAATATGAACTCTTCGACTGAAGTGACCATTAATAATCTTGCACAAACTGTCTCTTCTTTACAGCAACAAATTGCTTCTATGAATCAATCTAAGTTTAGTATGCCCACATTTGATGTTGCGAGCCCACTTTCTCTTGACATTGTTCGAGCTATCCCTCCTAAACATGTTGAAATCCCCCATTTGGAGCTTTATAATGGTAAAGGTGATCCTCTAACACATGTTAAGACTTTTCAAACAATATGTACCGATTTTGCTTATGACCAAAGGTTGCTTGCAAAACTGTTTACTAGGACATTAAGAGATAAAGCCCTACAATGGTATTGCTTGTTGCCTTCTTATTCTATTACTTCTTTCGAACAACTTGCAAATGCTTTTGTTCAACAATTTCAAAACAATATAAATCCTAAAGTTACTTTGATTGATTTAATGCATTGTAAATAAGGTGTTAAAGAAAAAGTGACTGATTTCATTGGTAGATATAAGCATTTGTGTGCTCAAATTTCTTTTCCAGTGCCTGACAATGATATTCAAAGAATCTTTATTTCTAATTTACAAAAAGATATTAGAGAAAAACTTATGTTTTCTGAGTTTACTTCTTTCCAACAATTTCAAAACAATATAAGTCCTAAAGTTACTTTGATTGATTTAATGCATTGTAAATAAGGTGTTAAAGAAAAAGTGACTGATTTCATTGGTAGATATAAGCATTTGTGTGCTCAAATTTCTTTTCCAGTGCTTGACAATGATATTCAAAGAATCTTTATTTCTAATTTACAAAAAGATATTAGAGAAAAACTTATGTTTTCTGAGTTTACTTCTTTCCAACAGTTGTGTGCAACTCTTCACAATTATCAACTAACTATGAGTCAAATGGAACAAGCAAATCCTATGGCCCCGAGTGATAAGGGTGATAGTAGTCAACAACCATTTGGAAAGTTTAAACCGAACAGAGAGTCCATTAAGTTCAATGAAAACATCATCAACAACAATGTGAATGCAGCATCAGGTGTGCCTCCTATTTCTAAGTTTTTCAAGAAAGAAAGAAAGTTTACTCCTTTGAATGAATCATTGCATAGTATTATGAATAAGTTATTGGAACAAAATGTGCTTACTCTCCCTCCTATAAAGCAAATAGATCCTGCAAAGATTAATTCACCCTATTTTGATAACAAATCTTTTTGTCAATTTCATCGTCAACCTGGGCATGATACTGAAAAATGTTTTGCTTTAAAGGGTAAAATTCAAGATTTGATTGATAATAATACTATCTTTGTTTTTGGTATGAATGATAAAGGCAACACATCTGTAGCTCCTCCTAACCAAAATCTTAAGATTTTTACTAATCCATTACCTTCTCATACCTCTAATGTGATTGAGACTAATGATTCCTCTTTCTCATCTGATGGTCTTGTGTCTATGACTCCGAATGTGATTAACTTTGTAGAGTAGCAAGAAAACCCTAAAGAACCTTCCATCACATTTGATTCTAGTGAAACTATTAGGGCACCTGATGGTCCTTTATACATAGTTGCAAAAGTCAAGAATACTCCTTGTCGTGGAGTGCTTATTGATCCTTCTTGCATGGTTAATGTTATTACTGAAGAATTTCTCTTTACTTTACAATTGAATCAGGTGATCTATGACAAAACAGATGTGATTGTGAAATTATTTGATGCATTTTCTTCTCCTGCAATTGGTTCTATTACATTACCTACTGAGGTCCATAACAAATCCCTTGATGTGAACTTTGCTATTATTCCTTCATCCAAACAATTTCGTGTGAAGCTAGGCTATCCTTGGCTATCTTCCATGAAAGCTATTGCTTCTCCTATTCATAAGTGTTTTAAATTTCCCCATAATGGTGAAGTTGTTACTGTCAATCATAGTCTCTTTAAACCAGCTGAAAGAACTTCTAGCATTCTTATTGATTATTTTTGGCCTAAACAATTCCAACCTCTTCCACCGCAAAGTGATCATCTTTTCAAATCTTATCAAAAGTGGAAAACAGATATGATCCTATCTCTAAGTGAACCTAGAACACCCAAACTTGATATTCCTATCGTTCTTGAGAAGGAAGTTCTTCCTTTGAAAGATAAAACTAATGTCTTTCCTCAAGAAGATTCCCAACCCATTCCTATGGATGTGACTATGTCTATGTCTAATAAACTTTCTAAAAGTAGGCCTATACCTCCTCGTCATGATGGACTTGGTCTCCTTCCTAAACCAAATATTCCTCCTTTATATGGAGTAGTTCCTCCTCCTTCCTATTATGGAGAGAAGAGACCTTCCTCTTCTCCTATTATTCAGCCTAAGAGACCACAACCTAAACACCCAAGTGATAAGGATGAGAACATTCCTCCTCCTCAATCTTCTCCACTTCCTACTAAGACTAGACAAAATCGTTCTGTGCGTGAACGCTGATGAAAGCGTCGTCTTAGAGCTCAGGAAGTTGCTTCTCAAACTTTGCAATCTCCAAAAACACCTTCAGCTAGTATTCTTCCATTTTCTCCTCAGCCGAAAATTGAGCCAAAATCTCCTAAACATAAGATGCATGATGGTTTTGATCCTGTGCGAGTTAAAGATCCTATTTTTATAAATCTTGATGATGATATAGATGAAAATGTTATTCATGATGAAAATATTACTTCTCTTGCTTCTGATAGTGAATGTGAATTTGTTGATATTGATAACCATTTATCTAACGAATTTTCTAAAGCACTTATCCTAGCTCCTAGACAAGAACAACGTGGCTTGGAACATGAACATAGCCCTTGTTTGGATCTTGTGATAGCTCCATCTGCTGTGTTGAATGTTCCTCCTCTAGCGTGTTTCCTGCCTTCCTGAAATATTGATCAGCAAGATCGGGGGGTGGATGATGTGCTAGACTAGTTTCATTAGCATAGTAGATTCTCTCCTCCTCTCTTTTGTTACTTCTTCTATGTGTTATTCTCATTCTTCTATTTGTTGTCCTTAGTGTTGTCTACTTGAGGACGATGCAAAGCATTGAGATCTCTTTTGGTCTCTCTCATGTTGACTCAAAAGACACATGTGTTCCCTTCTTCTAGGTGACCTTCCTTGATTGGGGAATGAAGAACAATTATGCATACATACATATGATATACATGAATTATCATACAGCATACTAACCCCGAGGAAAGCGAAGTCACCTCGTGCTTTGTGTTTTGTGTCTATTATCCCTGGGTTTATCTCACACTTGGGGGCTAAATCTTTGTGATAATGTGCTCCTTTCCCTTCTCATGTCTTATGTGTATCACTACCTTAAAGCAATCACCCCCGTTGAGGCATGTGCGATCTCTTTAACGTAGGGGGGCATACACCCCATCTATCCCTTCAGGATACTTGAAAATTTCTTGGCGAAATTAGCTTTGCCTTGAAAATTTTTGGTATTTTTCTTGCATGACTCATAGTCAGGGAACCTTACTACTGACAGTCATGGTTCTCCCTCGTGATCTTCCCTTTTACTTTGTCAATCAAAGTTGTAAGATCCTTCGTCCACTGGGGGCTTGGTGTGTCTTGCCTCCTTGACGTGGTGAAAGTCTTTCAATGTTGTTTCCTTGTACTTTACCGGAAGTATGGGCATACGCTTATACTCCCGCTAAAGTGGGGGCTAAATGTAACGTCCTAAAATTGTGACACTTGAAATTTCGACTGCATTTGGGTCTTCATGATGGCGATGCAGCACGGAACCTGAATAGAGACCCCGAAACCTGTTTATGACATCAAAAATTGCATTTTTCAGCACCCTGGGCTGATCCTCCTTGCACCTTGCTGTCCTTGGAGGTGGGACCATGGTGCCCAGTGCCCTAGTCCTTGGCCCTATTTTGGGCCCGGTCTCTTATGGGGCTTCAGGTCTTTATGTTTGCAAATTGGAAAATAAGGTTGCTATGTCGGCCCAAGGTCGGAAAAATTAGTCTATCAGCCCTAATTGACAAGTATATAAACTACATTTCCTCTTCCATTTTGGGGAGGAAGGACATATGTGTACAAGATGCGGAAACGATATTCAAACATTCAAGCATTCAAGCATTCCTTCAAGCAATTGATCATTCTAAGTCTCCATTCAAGGCTAAGTGTTGCATTCAAGACAAGGATTCAACCATTGAAGAGCAGATCACTTACAACTTACAACATACAACAAAATTTACACCTTCGCATATAACAATACAAACATTCTTACAACAAGGTATCAGTACTTGTTTACATTACAATCATTTACATTTATAGCATTCTCATTTCTTGGTTAATTCCAAAACTGGGGTTTGACCTAAGGGCAAACCCCTAATCCCTAACCCCCCAATCGTCCTCTCTTTTCTGTGTGTAGGTTGTAGTTACGCGGCTGTAATTGAAGATCTGGAATCCTTGTGCAGAGACGAACAGATCCCCCTTCGTTTCGCGGATTTTTCGGAGGACCGTGTACACGCCGGGCGCCATCGTCCCGTCAACTTTCGCTCAAATTTGCAGGACAGCGCCGTCTCGACATTTTACTGCTAATTCTAGGTCCGCAGCTTCATCCTATATTCCTATCTCTATTTATAAGCTAATCTTTCTCACTTTACATGCATTCCTAGCTCAATCCTTCTATCTACATTCTTTACAAAAGAGGGTAGCCTTGTTGTCTTAACCCTTGAAACTCATTTAAAATCCAGTCTTGCATTGTGTAAGATTGGATCTTGTGGGTTTCAACCCCTCTTTTGAATGTAAAGTCTCCCCTAAGTGAAAACCGTCAATCCTAGTGACCTCCTTTCTCTCTCCTTGGAGTGGTGGGGGGAACACTTAGGGTTCGATCACGATTTTCCGCTTTACAGTATATATATACATATATACATATATACATATGCACATATGTATATGTATATATATATACATATATGTATATATATACATATACATATGTACATATGTATATATATACATATATGTATACATATATGTATATATATACGTATACATATGTACATATGTATATGTATATATGTATATATCTATATCTATATGTATATGTATATATGTATATATGTATATATCTATATCTATATCTATATGTATATGTATATATGTATATATGCATATATACATATATACATATACTCAAAGTATGACAAAAGGCAAGAATTGACTATTTACCCATACCTTTTAGTTGTCTTGTATCTATGAAACTAGAACTCATAAATAAATATTTGTTCTCGTCTTGAATAATTGTGACCTATTCGTGGGTGAATTTTATGCATTTTATTGCACCAAAGGCATATTATACTCACTTATGGATGCAAAGACGTTCGTCAATAAAAACTGGAAGCATTTAATTAGAAGTGTTTGTAACACTTACATGCATGAAATATTAAAAAATCAATTTATTATTATTTTCTAATTTTATATTATTTTATCTTCACTTCCATCTCTCGATTCTCATTCGCTTTGAATTTAATGAATATAAAATAAAAATTTAATGTTATGATAATATAATAATAATAATGTAGTCTTGATAAATTTTTCGTTTTGGTCAATAGTTTAATAGAAATATAATAATATAATAATTCTTTAAGTAGAATAATGAACAAATAAGATACATACGACATACTTTACCTATATTCCTATTATATTTACCTACATAGATGTATTGGGAATTTATATTATTTGTAGACAGTCTGAAAAATAATTGCACCCCAAATTTACTAGATACCCACTTCCTGGCTTTATTCAAAACAAATAACTGCCTTAGGAAGGAGAAAGGATGGACACCAATCCACAACCAGAGGGAGAAAGCCTGTCTATAGGGTGAGATGGCCGCGCCATAAATCTCATTTGGCAGTTGATGATAGATCACATCTGAGCCCTAGGGCATATAACACAAACTCAGGGAAACATTCCCTATATCCCTGCAGAGGTCTAGGTTAAAATCCCACAGCTTGATGCTGTTGAATGTGGATACATATTCAAACCCTTCACGTAAGATTAAAGATAGCTTCTCTACGATCGATTGAGTTTTGCTTTGTTTTCGAACAGGGGATGCCATTAGCCCCCTCAGGCAGACACACTTGAGCTATATCAGGGAAGACAATATATCTAGGCCTTTTATTGTTGCCCTTTTCATTCAGTAATTGAATAGCATAAGTAATTTTCTATTCTTCATGGACTTCGGAAACGGGGTAACAAAGCCTTAATTTGAAGTATGGAGTACCACCAGAGCCTCTGTCTCAGGGAAGTTCATCTCATACCAGTGGGTTTCCTCCATAGGGCCTAAAATGTAAAAAGCCAAAAAGGAAATTGAATTAGATCATTTTGCATCTTGGTTATGAACGCTACTTATTTGGGTTGAATTCTTATCATTTGGAAATTGTATCCAGGGAAAAGGCATGTGTAAACGAGTGCTCAAAGTAGTGTTTCATAATCCTCCTAATGAGATAGTTTGACAAGAGCACCCAACACATGAAAAGATTTTGAATGGTTTGTATAAACAGTTTGGTCTAAAACCCTAATAGCAAAATCATACTACTAGTTTTTCATATTAAATAGAGATATTTTTGTACATGTGCAACTATGTTACCGAGAGCAATGATGTAAATATTAAACATTACAACGAATACTTCAAGAAAAATTTGGCCCAAAAGTTAAAACTAAATTTAAAAGAATTTTTGTGATTAATACAACTGTATGAATGGAGAACAGGTGAGAATCAAATGCTCTGTGATCAAGCAACTCCCATTTTCCTGGCAGACATGCTCCTTCTTGTGCATCAGAATCCTTTTTCTACGGACTACATTATCTTAACATGCCGAAACAGAGCCAATTCTGGCATTATATTATGCTCAGAAAAGTATACCTCCGAGGCATTTCCATGAGATATTGCTACACTGCTCCTGATAAATGTTATTACGTCAGCTCATGATTTAAAAATGATAACAAAAAGCCCAATATATGGAAGGAAAAACAATTACCCTGGAATGCTAGCGAAATTCCACAGGTTTCTGCTTGCATTATCTGATAAGATGGAAAAAGCATCACGCCACTGTAGCTTCTGAGCATAAACCCATATGTCCAAAAGTGTATCAGCACAGATTTTCCTGCTCTCTGGAAATAAACTTAAGTCAAGGGAGCATTCCTTGGCAACATCATCTCCAACAACCTAATTAGCCGTGTTTATTGATAATCTGATATTGATTCTTAGTTTAAAAAAGATATAAAAAAAGGCCAATATATGAATGGAAGGTAATTACCCTTGGTTGCTAATAAAATTCAACAGGTTTCTGCTTGCAAGTTCTCATAAGATGGAAAAGGCGTCATTCTACTGTACCTCTGACCATACACCCATATGTCCAACGGTTAATCAGCAAAGATATAAAAAAAGATAATCTGATATTGATTCTTAGTTTAAAAAAGATAAAAAAAAAAGGCCAATATATGAATGGAAGGCAATTACCCTTGGTTGCTAATAAAATTCAACAGGTTTCTGCTTGCAAGTTCTCATAAGATGGAAAAGGCGTCATTCTACTGTACCTCTGACCATACACCCATATGTCCAACGGTTGATCAGCAAAGATTTTCCTATCCTCTGCAAATAAGTTTAGGTCTAGAAAGCATCCCTCAGCAATATCATCTAGGAAATGAATACTGATCTCCAACAATCTAATTAGCCCTGTTTTGTGATACTATGATATTGATTCCCTTTTAGAAATCTTATCCTTTTCCCTCTTCCAAACCTCATGGGTTTCCCCTGGCGAACAGCTTCTGATCACCTTTAGAGCAAATGGTTAGCGACCACATTATGCTTACACCTGTAATCCAAGAAATGTAGAGAAAATTTATGAGAAAGCCAGTTGGAGAACAAGAAAATTTTCATATTTGTAATTGAAACAATATATTTGGCATATAACCTACTTTCAACTTCAGAATTTGATTCTAGGACTTAATCCTCACATCTTCATTCCAGTCCAACGCGAATGTTTTAGGACGCGTCAACAGCTACATAAAAAAGCCATGTTTAATAGCCTTGGAATAAGGAGAAATGTAAGAAATTTTGTAAGCAGAATAAACCTGGAATAGGCAGAATCGAGTTTCAATTGTCCCAGAAGTTCCTGAAATAGTGAACGATTCCGCATATGGTTTTCCCGGAAAATCTCAGTTTTATGTAGAATGAGATAAATGCTTTGGTGATTTGAGGTCAGGGGACTGTGTTCACGAACAGAGCGACGTGTCAGTTTTTGGACATAATGCAGGGGCAACCGTAAAACTACTCTGAAATTGTAGAGCGGTTTTCTTACAATAGTTTTCCCACCGCCCCAGCATTACCTCATACATTTCCCCAATACCACATAAAACTGAAATTTTGGGAATACCGTATGCCGAATCGTCCACCATTGCATACCTCCCAATAAAATGAATCAAAGGAATATGATGAAAGTTTTACAAACGATTAACTTATTCTGCTATTTCAAGACACTTCCTATTTCTGGGGTTCCCCTCCAAACACAATTTCTTGTATTTCTCGTCTTTCGATGGCCATTAGATTTGGCTTTTTAATAAATCTAATAGACGCGTCATGAAACATCCGGTTTGGATTAGAACGAAGGTAGGAGCGTTTAAGTATCAAATTCAAAGTCACATTTGTAGCCGTGTGTTGACTTTAGGGGATCATTGAAACATTCATGTTGGTTGGACGTGAGGTGTGTTTAGGGTGGCTTTATCTTATGTTGTAAAGAGATTGTAAAGATGATTAGTTGTCGTTCAAAGTGGCGAGTTTGCAGGGTTGATTTGGTATTCAATACGTTCTCCTAGAGAACCACTTCTTTTAAAATTTCTTTTTTATAAAAATTAATATATGTTTATATTAATTTTTACAAAAGACATGGGTTGAATAGAATTGCATTGTAAAAAGTTTATAAAGAACTTTATAGTAAAATATATAAAACAGGAAAATAAAGTAATTAGTGAAATATTAATGAGCGGAGGAAGTGAGTTTTTATTAAAGAGTTTATTTGAATCGTGTGGAGGCCTTAACTATTGAGGATTGACTTCCAACATCTAATGATATAATCATCTTTTTTTTGTTTAGCTGGAATAGTGCAAATAGGAAAAACACAACAATTAGTTCATAGTAGTTGTCCTTGTCAAGCCACCAAAAAGTACCTTGATCATGAAATTTAGATGATTTAGACTAGTAGCGTGTCTATACAAATGAGAGCGATGTGAGCCATGAATAAATCAATGAAGGTGGAGCATGACTTGGTTTGCACCTTTGGGGAGAAGCATCCATGCTAGATGAAGAAAGTGTCTTACATCCAATAGTACAAGGAGCGTTTCCTGAATGCTCTAGTAGAGTTTACATGTGGACACATTTCAATGAAGCTTGATTAGATTGCATAGGAATCTACAAAAGAACATTACATCACATAATGGCTTTATCATGCATTGAGAACTGAGGATCCATAGTAATTTTAAAAAATAGAGAAGGATTTATTTCACTGAGAGGCGATCTACAATGGGATCAATCTTGTCCATAAACAAAAAATCAATCCAAAAACAATTTTTAATTAGTGAAATATTAATGAGAGGAGGAAGTGTGTTTTTATTAAAGAGTTTATTTGAATCGTGTGGAGACCTTGACTATTGAGGATTGACTTCCAACATCTAATGATATAATCATCTTTTTTTTGTTTAGCTGGAATAGTGCAAATAGGAAAAACACAACAGTTAGTTCATAATAGTTATCCTTGTCAAGCCACCAAAAAGTACCTTGATCACAAAATTTAGATGATTTAGACTAGTAGCGTGTCTATACAAATGAGAGCGATGTGAGCCATGAATAAATCAATGAAGGTGGAGCATGACTTGGTTTGCACCTTTGGGGAGAAGCATCCATGCTAGATGAAGAAAGTGTCTTACATCCAATAGTACAAGGAGCATTTCCTCAATGCTCTAGTAGAGTTTACATGTGGACACATTTCAATGAAGCTTGATTAGATTGCATAGGAATCTACAAAGGAACATTACATCAAATAATGGCTTTATCATGCATTGAGAACTGAGGATCAATAGTAATTTTAAAAAATAGAGAAGGATGTATTTCACCGATAGGCGATCTACAATGGGATCAATCTTGTCCATAAACAAAAAATCAATCCAAAAACAATTTGTAATTAGTGAAATATTAATGAGAGGAGGAAGTGAGTTTTTATTAAAGAGTTTATTTGAATCGTGTGGAGGCCTTAACTATTGAGGATTGACTTCCAACATCTAATGATATAATCATCTTTTTTTTGTTTAGCTGGAATAGTGCAAATAGGAAAAACACAACAGTTAGTTCATAGTAGTTGTCCTCGTCGAGCCACCAAAAAGTACCTTGATCACGAAATTTAGATGATTTAGACTAGTAGCGTGTCTATACAAATGAAAGCGATGTGAGCCATGAATAAATCAATGAAGGTGGAGCATGACTTGGTTTGCACCTTTGGGGAGAAGCATCCATGCTAGATGAAGAAAGTGTCTTACATCCAATAGTACAAGGAGCATTTCCTCAATGCTCTAGTAGAGTTTACATGTGGACACATTTCAATGAAGCTTGATTAGATTGCGTAGGAATCTACAAAAGAACATTACATCATATAATGGCTTTATCATGCATTGAGAACTGAGGATCCATAGTAATTTTAAAAAATAGAGAAGGATTTATTTCACCAAGAGGCGATCTACAATGGGATCAATCTTGACCATAAACAAAAAATCAATCCAAAAACAATTTGTAATTAGTGAAATATTAATGAGAGGAGGAAGTGAGTTTTTATTAAAGAGTTTATTTGGATCGTGTGGAGACCTTGACTATTGAGGATTGACTTCCAACATCTAATGATATAATCATCTTTTTTTGTTTAGCTGGAATAGTGCAAATAGGAAAAACACAACAGTTAGTTCATAGTAGTTGTCCTTGTCGAGCCACCAAAAAGTACCTTGATCACGAAATTTAGATGATTTAGACTAGTAGCATGTCTATACAAATGAGAGCGATGTGAGCCATGAATAAAGCAATGAAGGTGGAGCATGACTTGGTTTGCACCTTTGGGGAGAAGCATCCATGCTAGATGAAGAAAGTGTCTTGCATCCAATAGTACAAGGAGCATTTCCTCAATGCTCTAGGAGAGTTTACATGTGGACACATTTCAATGAAGCTTTATTAAATTGCATATGAATCTACAAAAGAACATTACATCGTATAATGGCTTTATTATACATTGAGAACTGAGGATCCATAGTAATTTTAAAAAATAGAGAAGGATTTATTTCACTGAGAGGCGATCTACAATGGTATCAATATTTTCCATAAACAAAAAATCAATCCAAAAGCAATTTGACATTCATTTTCCTGGCAGGATAGTTGGCATGATGGTGGCAGAGTAGTGGTTTGCTGAGTTGAAACACCTCTCTTAATGCACACTGCAATCACAATCTACATCACCCGCCAACTGCATGAAAATATTATCGCCCAACCACCCAAGATGGAAAATCGCAGCA
The DNA here is from genome assembly GCF_030272615.1 of Cryptomeria japonica. Lineage (NCBI taxonomy): Eukaryota > Viridiplantae > Streptophyta > Pinopsida > Cupressales > Cupressaceae > Cryptomeria > Cryptomeria japonica. The sequence goes on along the minus strand of NC_081408.1, from coordinate 148,134,632 downwards.
TGATTGTCATAAATGAAGCATTCCATCGACAGAATAGTGGATCTAAAATAAGAAAATCAAGAGCAGCCATAATGGCAAATGCAACATTTATTTATTTATTTTGAAAGCCAAGAAATCGGAGCTTCCTATTATAGCAGTAAAGAAACAATAGAATAAATGAAAAATACAAGGTAAGTAATGCATGCGAAGGTAGGTACCGCATAATCTGTCAAAACCGCTATAGAAGAGTGCAATTAATATGTCAGAAATAGAGTGCCAAGGGGTATTGCATCTTTAAAAGATTACAACATTTCTCTAAAAAAATTCTATTTGGCATTGTTGAGAGCAAGGCATCGCTGTGGAAAATCTTCAGGTATGTAAACTGATTCTTCTCATAGTCTTTTTCTTTACAGTATATTTTGAAGTTTCCATAGAAATTTCAACATATTTGTTTAGTGTATATCCCTATTTTGGGCAATTATTTTAATAGTTTTGGACGTAATTTATTTCTTCATCCAGTGGATCTGTGTATTCTATAATTCATTGAGTGTTGGCAAGCGTAGTGAAGACGCCCCATGCTTTCTCTATGTTGGTAACGCCGTAAGGAGTCTCCTCTCTCCACCACCAGCATTGGGAACTGCACAGACAAAGTGGCTGCAATTGCACATCCTGTCGTCCCGCCACCCAACACTATGTAATCGTAGTGTCTTGAAGCTGCCTTGTGTGCATTCCACATCAACAGTGATGCCAATGGCCCCCTCGCCCTCTCTTTGCCTTTCAACAAAACACACGAAAGTAAGCAAAGTTATTTTATCATACAATTTGTCAGGAGGACCAAGAATATCACCAGCATCGGCCATTACAGCGAAGAAGAGGAGTAGGCTAAAACATAATGCCATGGGTGAAGAGGAGTTTCATAAGTTTTCCCACATCATTTGGAATATGCAGAGAGAGGGCGGGGGAGTATGTAGTGTGTATGATTGCAAGGATTGGTGTAGGTTCTATGTAGAGACGTTGACTAAACCAAACAAACATCTCAAACTTGGCCTCCAATGGACTCCGATGCCAATTACCATCAGTCTCGTACATAATGAATTGTGCTTCCATCATTATATATCGTGCCTCTCAGAATTAGCTGAACCATAGACATTATCAAAGAATTCTTACTAACATTTGATCCGTTCCCCATGTCTAATTGCATACAATAGGAATTAATGAGGATTCACGAATAAGTGCAACATGAGTCTTAATGACTCAGTTTCATCATCAAGGATGCACACATACGATATTTCATATTCAATTCTTTCCCCTATTATTTAATATTCAATCCATATTGCCAATAGATATCTACAAGAATCGAAGAATTCGTTTAGAGAAATGTTTACTATTCTATATAATTCTGGTAGAGATGTTAGGGTTTTCTCTTTTTCTTTTTTAACTTGGTGTGAGTTTGATTTGATGATTCTTGCAGGAGATAGATTATTTGGGTTGCTTTATCTTTTAAGGAAAGAGCTTAAAAAGTGTTTGATGCCACAACATAAAGTAAACCATCAGTTTATTTTTATTTGGAAGAGATAATTTATGGGTTGTTTCAGTACTTACTGGGAAACAATTGAGTGCCCACTCAATGTAATATTAATCTGGGGTTTTGGTTCCCGATGTTGATACTAGACATATATACCCTCTCTTATATGTAGATTTATTTTCATATAAATGAGTTTACAGAATTAAAGATTGTAAATCAGAGTTTTGATTTATGCAAGTATTTTCTTGAATAGCTCTCATTTATCACATAGAAGGTAAAATGATTTATTCATTTTTACGAATGTTAAATATTTGCAAATTTGATATCTCTTGGTAAATTTTACATAGATGTTTTAAAATATAGGTATACTAGTTTATATTTTTGTATGATGAATGGAATCTCCACTCTAAAAGTATGCTAGGTTTGTGTAAATTTAGCTATTAATTTAAGCTAGTAACTTAGTTGAAATATATTCTAGTACAAAGTTATAGGTAAAAGGGCTTGAAAAAGTCATGAACCCAAATATGAGAATCTTATACCCATTGGTAGAACTAGAAAAGATGCCTAAATTTTTATGGGAATCCAAAAAAAAAGGATGGAGTGGATTCGAAACACCCAACTAGATCAAATGAGATCCAATGAAGAGACCTTGGTAGAGGAGATACCAATAATATGAGCAATATTGGATTCTAAAAAGTATTGACCAAACTATTTCAAACTTGCATTATAATTGAGTCACAATTAATTGATGATTCCCTCTATCATTGAGTTCTTGAACCAATGGGAGATGTGGAGAAAGATATAAATATTGTTTATGAGGCACATTGGATCAATATCATCTTGTCTCATGTCACAATATTTGTTTGCACATACAACAAAATGCTATAATTATTTTCACATTCAAACAATAAAATATTGTAGAATGATTTCATAAATATATGTGCAAACATTGTTTCGAACATCTCAATAAAATGATAGTGCAAGGTAGCCACATCCTCAATCTTTAGTCATACTACACAACTTTAAGTGTTTGGAATCTAAGCTTCAAATATAGTGTAATCAACTCTTGTAAATAATTTTAACAATTTAAAAGAATTTGTGCAACCTACATATGTGTGTATATGCCTCCTCTTTATCATGAAAAGGTAGCACCATACACTAGTGCTTTAGCATGTTGGCTCAATACAACCTCTTACCTTGTATCATACTATAACCTTAGTTTGCACACACAACAAAATATTATTATTCTTTATGCAAGGGCAAGAAAAAATTGTAGAAAGGCTTTAGGAACATGTGTACAAGCATTGTTTTCAACAATGTCATGAAAGATAGTGTAAGGTAGCCACATGTGCACTCTTTATTAATGCTACGAATTCCTAGGTCTTTGGAATCTAAGATTCAACAATATCATAGTCAACTATTATTCATATTTCAAATGTTATTATATAATGTGTATAACCTACACATGGGTGTGTATGCCTCCTCTTTATCATAGGTAAGTGCACCATGATGGGGGACCAAAACGTTTTCAACTTATTTTTTGCCCAAAAGTAGCCATTTGGCATGCACTAATAGGTTTGGCATGTTGAACCTAAGATTTGGTCATGCCAAATAAGGTGAGTGCCAAATTTGGTGTTAGCCAAATGGAAATACATTTTGAAATGTGCATTTCCATTAGCATTAGCAAATTGTCATTCTCTTTCACTCTCACTGCCAATAAGAATATATACATAAAATATAACATTTAAATATAAATTTTATTTTTTATTTCTTATAATTTAAGTTATATTTCATGTATAAATTGGTAGGATATTTGAGAGTGGTTTCAAATCTGTAAGAGTTATAATGTAGATTCTAGGTTTTATATGATCATTGAAATGTTTAGATGGTCAAATTTTAGTAATCAACGTGCTTCTATCAGCATTGTCTCACTCTCTCTATGCCCCTATCTTTATCTTCACCAAAATCTAAAATTATAGATCTCTCCTTATCAATATTCCTCTATCCTATTTCTACCTCTCTGTATCTCACTCTCTCCTCTCAACTCCAAGATTTAACACTAACTCTTTACCTCTCTTTCCTTCCCTTCACTCTCTCTCTCTCTCTCTCTCTCTCTCTCTCTCTACACACCTCCCTCTCACCACCTTTATTTCTCTAAATATCTCCCACCTTCTCTCCCTTTGTACCTCACCTTCATTCCTTACCCCCATCTTTATCCCTATCTCCTTGGATCACTCTTCTTCTCTCTCCCTCTATTATTGTTTCTCTCCCCTCTCTCTCTATTCTCTCGATCATTACTTCTTCCTCCCACCCTCTATCTCTCCCCATCCCTAGGTCTCTCCTTCCCTCTATCTTTACCTCTCTACGTCTCTATCCCTATCTCATTACTGACATCTCCCCCCATCTATCTCTTTAACATCTATCTTTTCCCCTAGGTCTCTCACCCCTCTATCCCTAGACTTTAGGTCCCTTCACTCTCTAGTTCTTTACCTTTCTATCCATCTCACTCCCTATATCCTTACCCTTCATTCAATCTTTGTGAGCATCTCTCTCCCTCACCTCTCTACATCTCCTCTCTCTAGGTCACTCCCATCATCTCTCCTTCTCTACCTTACCTTCCCTCCTTACCCCTATCTCTATTCATGCCTCCATTCCTCTCTCTTTCCTCTCCCTCTCTCTCTCTCTCCTCAACCCTACGTCTCTCTCTCTCTCCATGTATACCTCTCTCTACCTCCCCCATGGGGGCTTCACCTAGTGAACTTGGGTTATAGCACATGTGTTCATGGCATACTAAAGAATCCCCCTATTTTCTAAAAATATTGCCCTAAACTCCTTTCTTCTCACCCCCTCCCAGTACACAACCCAAAGTAAAAGCCCCCCTATTTTCACCAAATATTATATTTTTCATACCTGAAATCATTAAACCCCCCTATTTTCACCAATAGACAATATATTTCACCCTCATTTTTGGGATATTAAACCCCCCAATATGAATACACATGATATAATATTGCCTAGTTAGTGAAGTCCCAATGACCTCCCCCTCTCTCTCTCACCTTTATCTCTCTCCCCAAGTCTCTCACCCCTCTCTCTAGGCACTAGGTCTCTCACCTCTAGATAAAGACAACCCAAGTGAGAGAGAGAGGAGGGGGGGTTGAGTGAAAGAGAGGGGTGCTGATAGAAAGATAGGGGGAGACTAAAGAGAGAGGAAGGGATGGAAAGAGAGGGAGAGACTAGTGAGAGCAAGTGAGAGAGATAGAGAGAGTAATGGAGAGGTTTATGGAGAGAGAGGGGGGGAGGTGGGGGACTCAAATTGAGAGAGAGGAAGGAAGAAATGGATTGAGAGAGAGAGGGGCAATGGAAAGAGAGGGAGAGACTTTAGAGAGAGATTTCAAGTGAGAGAGATGGAGGGAGGAAGGAAAGGGTGGATGGAAAGAGAATGATATACCAACAAGAGAGCATATAGAGAGCATAAGTGTTTGTGTGTGTGTGGTTGTGTGAATGAGAGAGAGAGAGGTTCATGGAAAGAGAGATATATTAGAGAAAGATATCCTAGAGAAAGAGGGAGGAAGGGATGGAAAGATAGGGAGATAGAAATTAAGTGGGAGAGGGAGGAAGGGGTTGAGGCAAAGAGAGAACTCAAGTGGGATAGATAAAGGGAGGAAGTTAGGAGTTGAGGAAAAGAGGGGAGAGAGAGAGAGAGAGAGAGAGAGAGAGAGAGAGAGAGAGAGAGAGAGAGAGGGGGGGGGGGGGTGGGAGGTGGGGGACTCTAACTGAGAGAGATGGAGGAAGGAATAGGTTGAGGGAGAGAATTTAGAGAGAGAGAGTTCAAGTGAGAGAGATAGAGGAAGGGAGGGGTTGATGGAAAGAGAAGGATATACCAAGGAGAGAGCATAGAGAGAGCCTAAGTGTGTGTTATATATATATACAGAGAGAGAGAGGGGGGCAGTAGATAAATCGAAGAGAGATTTCCTAGAGAAAGGAGGAAGGGATGGAAAGATAGGGAGATACAAGAGGGAGAGAGATCTTAAGTGAGAGAGGGAGGGAAAGAGGGAGATACCAGAGAGAGAGATAGGGCAGGAATCCACACATCTAGTCCTTTTCATCCATATCCCAACTTGAGGCTTTAGCGTCTACTTCAATGAGGGATTCAAGTCTATTGATTATCATATTTTCTCCCTTGAATTATCCAAGAAGCCATCAAATGATAGGTTCATGCTTATTGATCCCCTCAGAGAGTTGATTCACTTTGGATACAAAGATGGAAAATTACTCCTTAATCAAAGTATTCACAAGAGAATAATGAGGGGAGTTGGGAGGATGGGAGGGAGAGGAAGAATCATTTCTTATAGAGTTGTTAGGAATCTATTTAGACCTAGTAGACCAAGAAGTCATCTCCTCTGAACCTTGTTCAATAATTACTAGCCTTTTAGCAAAGCATTTACCAATAGGGGGTAGGTATTTTTTTATTTAGGAGTCCTAGAAGGGTTAACTTAAGTGGGATTCTTTGGGGCTTCAAGGTAGCTTTTGTATAATCTCTATATTGATCAGTAACTCAACACATAGGACCAAACCAAATGGATTAATGGTAGGGCCATTAGTTGGGATGAAACCTAGGTGAAAATTATAAAAGCATAGAATGCAACATTGGTACAACAAAAGGGTACCTCTAGATTTTGCAACCACAACATATTGTCAAAATTATAAGAAAATCAAGAAGGAAAAGTTAATTCTAATGCCATACCTTAAGTAATTGGACATGAGGAATAGTTGGGAGTGGAAGTACTTAAACCACCAATCAAGGGTGACAAATTTCATCAACAAAAACACCACCTCTTTCCATATTCCTAACAAGTCATCCATTTTGAACCCCCTTTGGAGATAGGAAACTTCTTCAATCTATCCTAGAAATATTTGAAGTTCTCCTTATAGTTAACATTAAGATTTTTTTAGGAAGGATGTGTCTTTCACTATTGGCATTGCATGAAGATTGCATTGAAGAAGTATATTAGGAAGTGTTGTCATTGATGTGAATAGAAACTAGTAATGAAGCAGTAAAGCAACTGGTAATGAAGTAGTGAAGATCAACTGGTAACCCTATCTAGTTGAGAAACAAAAGCCTACCTGATGGATCTTGGAGATCGGTTGTGATGATTTATGATAGAATGATGATCAAGGATGAAGATGCCACAAAAGCATATTGCACATGTTGAGTTTCGAGAAGGTTTTGGCATGTAAAGATAAGCATTTATCTTGTGAATGATCAAATTCATAGTATGAAGTGAAAAATGTGTGTTATCTTACAAGATTCAAAATGCAATGATCTAGGAGAGGTTGTAGATGCCTAGAAGAATGTAAAGTTGTTGCAATGTAATATGATGGTCAAGATTGAACTGACATGTTTGTAATCTTTATGATAATTTTAGGGTTTGTGTTGTGTTGCTGATCTAATGTATTTGTTCATAAGGTCGATGGATTTATTGAATGAGTCGTTGGAAAATTTGAGAAAGTGTGAAAGTGATTATTTTCGAACTAGAAGGTGTATTTGTAGAATGATGTGTAGGCAGATAGGAGCAGTAAAGGATCTAATTCAACAAGGAAGTGTTATTTCCAAATTGATCAAAGAACCCATTGTTCTCTAACCATCACAATAATTTGAATTCTTGTCACAGGGTAAGATCTAACAGGTTTGTTGTTGAAATCCTCTAACTAGGTGATCCATTATCTTGGATTTGAAATCCTCCACTGAGGTTAACTTTAAAAGGGTATTACCTTTAATAGGGTATTTGTAGTCAATCCCTTAACCGGGTGGTCCATAACTAGATCTATTCCTAATAGAATGTTCTTATATAAGCTTCTAACTAGGCTTGGCTCCTAATGGGGCCAACCTCAAAAGAGTTCAAAGGATACTTGTGGGTATTCATTTCCACTATGGTTTTTTGCATTTGGGTTTCCACATGAAAAATCATTGTGTCAAGTGGTGAATGATTTTATGGACGTGTTTTTGGTATGGTTGATATGAATGATTGGTAAATGTACATAGATATATTTAAATTATTGGAAATGATTTGAAATATGTTATTATTGGTATTAGTGAAGCGATTTAAGGTTTTGGTCAAAAGATATTTAAGTTTCAGATCTACTGCATTATTTCACTGAAGTATTAGGTAAACCGGTAAGGTTTAATAGAGCATCTGTAAATTTGTTAAAGTGACTAAATAGATAAAATTTGTGAGTTGATTCAAAGTTGAAAATAAGTTTGGTGAAAATTCAGTTAATTTTCCAACCACTGATTCATCACCCCTCTCAGTAGTTGACCAAATCTTTATAGTTTCATCATATTATCTATTGGTATTAGAGCATTCTAGGTCCTCTTGAGTATAAGCCTAATATCTTAAGGAAAAGATCCAGGATAAAATTTATGAACATAGAGGGTTCAAAGTTCAATAGAGATAAAAATAGAATCTGGAGTGATAGGATTAAGATTTACATCAAGAGCTTAGGAAGTCAGTATTGGGATCATGTTGTTACTAAGTATAAATTGCCTAGTGGAGCTCTGATAGATGATCAAAAGGAGAACTTTGAAAGAAACTAGAAGAAATCTATGGTGGTGATGAGCATGTAAAGATAGCCAAGGAAGAGAGTCTCAGAGGAAAATTTGATGATATGAGAGTGGTTGAAGGTGAAAACACTCAACAATATGGTCAGAGAATCAAGGAGATAATTGGAGAAATCAAAAGTATTGGAGGTATAGTGGAGGATTCCATTGTGGTTAGCAAGGTATTGAGAATATTTCTACCAGTCTATGCTATCAAAGTTGCAGCCATTCAAGAACTCAAATCTATTGACAAGACAAAGGTAAATCTTGACTCTATCATTGGTAAACTGATTGCATTCAAATTAAATGGTTTTGATGGAAGTGTTCATAGGTAAGAATTTGCATTTAAAGCCTCAGTCTCAACCCCACAAGTAAGGAAAAGAAGAGAATCAAGTTACAATCATGAATCTACATCCAGCAGAGAGGTAGATGATGAAGATAGCCTGATGGAACTAGAAACATTGTTGGCCAAGCACCTACCCAAACATACTGGTAAGTATAGAGGTAAATTACCACTAAATGTTTTGCATGTAACCCGATAGGACATATTGCTATTAACTGTTCTAATGGAGATAACAAGGAGAAAAATGAGAAATATAGCAAGTTTAAAAGAATAGGAAATATAAATTATCTCATTGCATGGATGAAGGTATTATAGATGAAGAATCCGAGGTAGATACAAATGAGGACACTGTCTTTGTTGCTATCAAAGAAGACATATCATATCAAAAGTAATTGGACTCTCACTTGGACAACTCAGATGATTGGATTATTGATAGTGGTTGTTCACACCACATGATTGGTGATCGGAGCGAGTTCCTAACACTAGATGAATTTGATGGAGGTGTTTTTAGATTTGGGAATAACTCTCCCTACATGGTGGAAGGCAAAGGATACGTTTCCCTGAATGGTAAGCATAGTGCAAATGATGTCTACTGGGTTGAAGGTCCGAAAAAAAACCTTTTAAGTGTTGCTCAACTCAATGAAAAATTATACTTGTTAGAATTCAAGAATGTAGTTTGCAATATCTTTGGAAGAAAAGGTGAACTGATTGCAATAGGCAAACAAACTAAAGGTAATATTTTTAGCTTAAACTCTAAAGTCAACAATTGTTTGATTGCAATAGTAGAAGATACCTGGCTTTGGTATTAGATTTTTTTCCATGTGAATTTTGATAACATTATAAGAGACAACAAGTAAAAATCAGTAACAATATTGCCACAGTTGGGCAAACCAATGTATGTTTTATGCAAGGAATGTCAGTTAGGGAAAATGACATGCTCAACCTTTAAGAGAAAATCTTTCTCAACTGAACATTTGCTAGATTTGGTTCATACTGACCTATTTGGACTAAGAGTATTTAAGGAGATCAGTACTTTATTATATTTACTGATGACTACTCAAGGATGATGTGGGTCACATTCTTGAAAGACAAGACAGATCATTTAAAAAATTTAAAGCAATCACGGCCTTGGTTGAAAATGAAAGTGGAACAAAGCTAAAATGTTTAAGAACTAATCAAGGTGGTGAATTTACTTCAGAGGAATTCACTATATATTGTGAAAACAATGGGATCAAGAGGCAACTATCTGCACCAAGGACACCACAATTGAACGGTATTGTAGAAAGGAACAACTAGTCATTGGTTGAAGCTGCTAGGACTATGTTAATCCAAGGAGGTGTAGCTAAGACATTTTGGAGAGAATCTATTAGCAGAGCTATTTATACAATGAACCGGATACTAGTTAAAAGAAGTAAGGACAAAATACCATATGAATAGTGGTATGGTAGACAACCGAATGTTAGTTACTTCAAAATTTTTGGTAGCAGATATTTTATTAAAATAAGTGATTATATTGGAAAGTTTGATGCCAAAAGTGATGAAGGCATATTTCTTGGTTACTCCACCAAGAGAAAAGCTTACAAGTTATACAACAACCCGACTAAGATCATTGGAAGTGTCAATGTCTGAGTAGATGAATTTCCTACAAAATTCAAAGAAACGAGCAAGAAAAAGGAAGAAGAAGAACCAAACACACTATTTTTGGAACCGAAACTAGTAAAGCCATAAGTTGGAGGATTGAACATAGAAACCCCAGTTCAATTGGAACAGGAAGGTCCAACAGAAGATGAAGAAAGTGAAGAAGAAGAACCTGAAAACCAAGATCATGTTATTCCAAGGTATGTCAGACTCAATCATAACCCTAATCATATCATTGGAGACAAGAATGCAGGTGTGTTAACTAGAAGAAGGATAAGAGAAAAATCTTGTATGATCTGCACCATTGAGCCTATAATAGAAAAAGAAGTTTTTGCAGATGAAGACTAGATCAAGGCAATGGAAGAAGAACTTGATCAGATAGAGAAGAATACTAAATGGTCATTGGTGCCCAAACCAGAAAACAAGAATGTAATAGACACAATGTGGGTATTTAGAAAAAAATTGAATGAAGATTGAGTAGTGGTCAAGAATAAAGCTAGACTTGTATGCAAAGGATATGCATAAGAGGAAGGTGAAGATTATGGTGAGACATTTACATTAGTAGCAAGATTGGAAGGAGTAAGGACTCTACTTGCATTTGCAATATACAAAGGTTTTAAGGTATATTAGATGGATGTTAAATCAACATTCTTAAAGAGAATATTGAAAGAAATCTACATAGAACAACCAGATGGTAATGCATTAACTGAAGAAAAGGATATGGTATGCAAGCAACATAAGGCACTAAAAGGATTGAAATAAGCATGTAGAGAATGGTATGAAAGATTTCACTCTCACTTAGTAAAGATAGGTTTTTAAAGAACCAGTGAGGATAGTAACATATATCTCAAGACAGAAGGAGATAAAATACTGGTAAGTGAGGTATTTATTGATGACATCATTTTTGGAGGTAATGATGATATGTGTCATGATTTTGCTATTGAAATGAAGAAAAAATTTGAGATGTCACTGGTAGGTGAGATAAAAAAAATTCATAGGTTTACAAATCCAATAGATGAAGGAAGGAATTTTTATTACACAATCCAAGTATGTGAAGGAAGTGTTGAAATATTTTAGAATGGGAGATTGTAAACCAGTTGGAACACCAATGGGTACATGTAGTAAATTGTTAAAGGAAGATGATTCTACACTAGTTGATGAAAAATAATACAGATCCATGATAGGTAAGCTATATTATATTGTCAATATTAGACCAGACATTGCTCATGCAGTAGGATTGGTTGCTAGATTTCAGAAAAATCCGAAGGAGTCACACATGATTGCAACCAAAAGAATTTTCAGATACTTGAAGGGCACAATAGATTATGGATTATGGTATCGATATGCAGGATACTTTGAATTAAAGGTCTATATTGATGTAGATTGGGTAGGCAATGTTATGATAGGAAAAGTAGAACTGGAAGAGGATTTTTTCCTGAAGGCAGATTAGTGTCTTGGAGTAGCAAGAAATAGAGTTGTATCTATCAATCAACAACAAAAGCTGAGTATGTTGTAGCTTATATGAATTGTAACCAAGCAATTTGGATGAAACACACATTGGAAGGTTTCAACTTGAAGATATCAGAACCGGTAAAAAAATTTTGTGATAGCACTAGTGATATGAATATTTTTAAGAACTCGGTGTTGCATGTTAGGACAAATAATATAGAGCTGAAGTATCATTTCCTAAGAGACAAAGTTCAAAGAAAAGATATATCACTGGAGACTTTTTCCACTAAAGAATAGCTAGAAGATATTTTTACTAAGCCTCTACCTAAAGCTACATTTGAATATCTTAGAGGTAAGTTAGGGGTTATACCACTACATGAAGTCAATTGATTTGATATGGAAGACATCAATCTCAGAGCCTATTGAAAACTATGGGCCCTAGTTCCAGGACCAGAAGCAGGAGGAGCAATAAGCGTACCTCCAAGTTCATTATGGAGGAATTAGGGGAAATCAAAAAGGTTATCATCTAGAAGAACAAGGAGCTAGTGCACTCGCTTATTTGAGTATTTTTGTTTTGTTGCTTGTTGTTTCTTTATTCTTTTGTGTTCGGTCTGGGGTGCTCACCTATTTTTCTGTTGGTTTCCATTTGGTTGGTTGATGGCCAGAATCTGTTAAACTCTTGGTTTTGGGTCCATGTAAAACCCATTTATCTTTATCAAAAACTAAAGAAAGTAGGAAACTAAGAGAGAGAGAGATCCTAAAATATCTTTAATCACATAAGACTTGAATAAAAGGGGGGAGAGAGATAGAGATCCTTTAACAACATTTGAGAAGACTAAAAGGAGAGAGATGGAGAGAGAGATTTAATCAATTAAGAATATGAAATGTATCTAGAGAGAGAGAGAGTCTTAAGGGGAGGGACTAAAACAATTTAATATTTAATAATCTAAAATGACTAAAGGAAGAGAAAGAAAGAGAGTCTTAAATGGAGAGAGATACTAAAAATGTTTAATAATCACCTAAGAAAAATAAAAGGGAGGCAGAGAGAGAAAGAGAGAAAGAGAGAAAGTACTTTTTATTTTATTTTTCATTAACTTAAGTGGGTTGGAGAATTATAAATTGTAAATATGCATACCTCTTTTCTTCATATAATATCTTGTCAATTCTTGTTCATGACTTTTTTGTTCTATTTCAAGTGAATACTTTCACACAGCCTTATTTACCTTGTGCTTGTATTTCCCATCTCCTTCCTTTGAAGAAATACCTTTTGAAAATTCCACAAGAAAAGAATTCACTTTAAAATGCCATCTTTGTGAAAAATGTGAATTAATCTTCAAATTTGATATGTTAAAGATGAAAAAAAAGCACCTATATTTATATGAAATCGTTCATAACAAAAAAAAAAAAATTGGCTGACACGGGTTTCTATTAAACGTTGGTAGTTAAAAAGGCCATGTTCAATAGAAAGTGGTAGTTATTACAATATTTGTGCTAAGAGGGGTAGTTATTATAAAATTTGTGTTGAGAGGGTTAGATAGAAAGGGGGTCTAGCTGAGAGGGTTCAATAGAAAGGGGGTTCAATCGAACCCCTTTCGATAGAACATATGTTCTATTGAAAGTGCTTGGATTTGGACTCCCCCCAAACCTCTCATGGTTTTTACAGATTTTTGACTTTCGAAGCTCAAATTGGGGGCTCAAATAGATGATTTTTGACAAACCCAAATGCATGATAGTATTACTCGAAGCAAGATTTCTAATGACTATTATTTTAATATTTAAAGAGTTTATTATGCTTTTTTTAAAGATTAACTAAACATAGGTTTAATACCGAACATCAACTTCCGAGTTCAACGGTTATAGAAAAATAGTAAATAAGTGAAAAAAAATTCAAAAAATATTTGTGCACTAGGTATTGAAGTCCTCTTTCGAACAAAAAAAAAATTGAATTTGGATACATACACAATAGGTTATGATCAACCAAATGACAATATGTCAAAATTACAGTTAACTCAACTTTGAAACTTGATAAAATATGAAATATTGAAGATAATGTTATGAAACTAATTGCAAACATTAAATATGGATGCTAAAAAAACTAAATTCAAAATAATCACATTCATATCTATTTTCGAAGAAAACTTATGCCATACCAAATGAGTATCACTCTTTAAAAATGTTGTGTTTTGTAAAAAAACTAGTTTCAGAGGGAGATAGAAAATGGGAAATAAATTGATTAAATTTTTTTTTGAAAAAATATATTTAGAATCTAAACGCAAAATGTCATAAATAACTAATTGAAATAATATTCAAATTCCTTATGGTTTAAGACTAATAAGTGTTTGAATGTGAGATTTTTTCTATAAATGAAAATTGAATTATCAAAGTTAGCAATAAAGTGTAACCCACTATTGGGTTCACCTTGCAGCTAAGATTAAGGATGTTGAAAGTAATATTGGAGCTAAAGAAGCATTGCTAAGTGCCCTGACTAATGCAGAGATGACTAATGTGATGGAATTATAGACTGGACATGAGATTTGGGTGAAGCTTGAAACCCTGTATGAACGAGATAAACATTTGAAAGTTACTAAATTGTAAAGCTTGAAAGGAAAGTATGAGTTGCTAAGAAGGAGAGAAGATGAAAATATTACATCCTTTATGGCTAAAGTGAATGATCTTGTGCTAGACATCAGATTTGTCGGTGGAGTCATTGAAGAAGATGATATTGTGGCTAAAGTATTGATATCTTTGTCTCTTACTTACAAACATAAAGTTGCTGCTATAGACTAGGTCTAGATTGTGGGAACTTTGACAAGAGATATGTTGGTTGGTAAGCTTATTGCTTTTGAATTGAGCGAACTTGGTGAATCACATGTCAAAATTGAGACTGCATTTAAAGCTACTATATCTAGGAATTATAAGTATGATCTAGGAGAAAGTTCAACTAGGGTGTCCAGATATGAAAGAGAAACGAGAGAGATGGAAGAACAAGAAAGAGAGCTAGAAGACATTGAAGCACTTATTGCTATAAGATTTACTAAGGGAGTCAATAAGTATGAAGGGAAGCTACCTTTGAAATGTTTTTCTTGCAATGAGATTGGTCATTTTTCTTATAGGTGTCTAGAAAGAGTAGAAAAAGTTTCAAAGTATGATAAGACTTACAAGCCTAACAAGAAGTATAGATATCAGAAGAAGCATCATTATGTTGTTGACAAAGGTGTGACAGACGAGGAGTCTAAGAAAGAGAATTAAAAAGATGATTTTTTTATCATTGCTATCAAGGAAGATGATCCAATACCTATTTATTCTACAAAATATACTGCTCAAGGGAAGGCTTTGGCTGCTAAAATTGATGAGAAAGATGAATGCATGATTGACAGTGGTTGTTCACGTCATGTGACAGGTGATAAAGGTAAATTTGTGAATATGGAGAAGTATGATGGATGTTTGGTGATATTTGGAAACAATAAAGCTTGTGTAATCTATGGTATAGGCTCTATTTGTATTGATGGTAAGTATAATACCGATGATGTTTTATATGTTGAAGGTTTGAAGCATAATATTTTGAGTGTTGGATAGATGGTTGATAAGGGATATAATTTCAAATTTAAGAATGGGAAATGTAAGATCTTGAATAGCTCTGATATATAGATTGCATCAGGAACTAAAACTAAAGGTAATATCTTTCAACTGAATGCTGGTGAGAAAAGTTGTTTGATTCCTCAGATTGATGAGAGTTGGTTGTGGAATAGGAGAATGTGTCATGTTAACTTTGATTGCATGATTAAGATTAGTTCTACTCAATCTATTAGAGATTTGCCTAAGACAGAGAAGATTTTTGATCCAGTATGTAAAGATTGTCAATTGGGAAAGAAAACAAGAATTTCATTCTAGAGAAAACTGTATACATCTCAAGGATTATTAGATCTTGTGCATACTAATTTATGTGGACCTTCTAGAGTGAGAATCTTGTAGGGAGATGGATATTTTATGTTGTTGATTGATAACTATTTTGGGATGATGCAGGTCACTTTTCTAAAGGAGAAATCTGAAGCACTAGAGAAGTTCAAAATATTCAAAGCTAGAGTAGGGATTGAGACAAGATTGAAGCTGAAGTGTTTGAGGTCTGACAAAGGTGGAGAATTCACCTCCAATGAGTTTAATTCATTTTTTGAAGAGCACGAAATCAAAAGACAATTATCTGCTCTGAGAACCATTTAGCAAAATGAAGTTGTTCAAAGGAAGAACATAACAGTTTTGGATGCTACTAGAACTACAATGATTGAAGGAAATGTTTCGCATATCTATAGGAGAGAAGTTGTTAACACTACTATTTACACATTCAATTGGGTGCATATAAAAGGTGATTTCAGTAAGACCCCTTATGAGCTATGGTTTGGTCATGTTCCTACAGTTAGATATTTCAGAATCTTTGGAAGAAAATGTTATCTCAAAAGAGATGAGGATATAAATAGATTTGATGCAAGATGTGATGAAGGATTATTTATAGGATTTACTACTAAGAGAAAATCCTACCAGTGTTACAACAAGAGATTGATAAATATAGTGGAAAGTGTGAATGTGAAGGTTGATGAGAACCATGGGAAGAAAATTAGAGCATGTGGATATGAGTTTGATGGTCAGGCTGTTATTTCAAAGCAAGTGTAGAGTTTGAGCATGAAGTAGAGTGACCTGATAGAGGTAGAGATTGTGAATGTTGATGCTGATGCTGGTGAAGAAGTCAAAGAGCATAAAAATTAAAATAATCAGAAGACCCCGAGGTATGTAAGACTAAATCATTTATATAATCAGAATTTTGGTCATAAAAATAAAGGTGCAGTGACTAGGAGAAGAATTGTTGCTGAAGAGACATGTTTAATTTCTAAAATTGAGCCAAAAGATGTTGTTGAAGCTTGTAAAGGTGAAAAAATGGGTAAAAGCTATGAAAGTAGAGTTAGATCAGATTGAAAAGACCAAAACATGGGAACTTGTTCTGAGACCTAAGGACAAGAATGTATTTGGTAATAAATGGGTGTTTTGGAATAAGTTTAATTAAGATTGACAAGTTGTTAGAAACAAAGAAAGACTGGTATGTAAGAGATATTTACAAATGGAAGGTATTGATTTTGAAGAGACTTTTTTTCTGGTAGCTAGAATTGAATTTGTTAGACTATATATTGCATATGCTGCTCATAAGAAATTCAGGGTATATTAGATGGAAGTCACCCTTTTTGAATGGAGAGTTGGAAGAGGAAGTCTACATTGAGAAACCGAATGGGTTTTCATTGATAGATGAAGAGGATATGGTATGAATATTGAAGAAAGCATTGTATGGTCTTTAAAAAGCTCCATGCTAGTTTGGACAGGTATTTGATGAAGTTGGGATTTTATAAAGGTACTACTAATAGTAATTTGTGTACTTAAAGATTGATAATGAGAACATTTTGATTGTTGAAGTCTTTGTTGATGATATTATTTTTGGAGGAGATGATGATTTGAGTAGGAAATTTGATAATGATATGAAAAAAGAATTTGAGATGTTTATGATAGGTGAGATGAAGTTCTTTATGGGATTGCAAATTACATAGACTGATAAAGGCATTTTTATATCTCAATCTAAGTAGGTGAAGGAATTGCTGAAGAAGTTTGGGTTAGATGATTCCAAACCTGTTGGAACTCCTATGGTGACTGGATGAAAGATGACAAAAGATGATGAATCTCTAAAGGCTAACTAGACTTTGTATAGATCTATGATTGGTGGATTTCCTTATTTGACCCAGACTAGGCCTAGCATTATGAATGATGTATGCCTTGTTGCTAGATTTCAGGATGATCGTAAGGAAAGTCATGTTACTGCTATAAACAGGATATTCATATACTTGAAGGGAATAGATGGTTATGGTATGTGGCACCCGAAGGAAGACGATTTCACTTTAAATGCTTATACTAATGCTGATTTGGTAGGCGATGTTGATGACTGGAAGAGTACTACCAGTGGAGCATTCTTTTTGGGAAATAAGTTTGTTGCTTGGACAATTAAGAAACAAGATGCTATTTCTCTATCTACTACCGAAGATGAATACATTGCTGGTGGTAGCAACTATACTCAGGTTATTTGGTTGAAGTAGATGCTAAAGTATATTAGAGTTGTTTATAATGAGTCTACTATTATATATTGTGATAATTCTAGTGCTATCAATATTCTAAGAATGTAGTGGTACACTCTAAGATAAAGCATATATCAATCAAGTTTCACTTTTTGAGAGAGGAGGTCAGTGATAAGGAAGTCAGATTGGAGTATGTATCTACAAAGGAATAGATTGCATATATATTTATTAAGCCTTTTCTAGTAGATACATTTCTATATCTAAGAGAGAAGTTGGGGTGATTGCCCCTCCTACTGGGAACTAGATTCATTGAGATGCATTGATCTAGTGGACTTCATTGTCTTATCCCATTATCTTGATTGATGAGTTGGTGTTGCTGCTCCGAGAGAGTAGTCAGTGTGTGATTCAATTGATCAGATTTGTGAGTTTATTCTAAGTGGGAGATATTGCCCTTCTTAGAGGTAGAGATGCATCAGAGAATGATGATTTGTCTATGTCTTTGGCATTACTGTCAAAGTGGGAGAAGATCATCAGAAAAACATTGAAGTATTTTTGAGTTGTTTGTCTCAGTGGGAGTTGATCCTTATGATCTCAGGGGGATATTGATGGATGTCGATTTATTTCCTTGCATTGAATTTTTTTCACATTCATATGTTTCCATCAATACCAAAGGGGGAGATTGTTGGATATTAGAGTTGTTGGTATATGTTGTTGTCATTGATGTCAACATATTCTTGTGTTGTAGAGAAGTGGTTTGTTGCATAGAGTTGGTTTGGGTGATCTATTGCAGATTTGTTGATGTGGTTTATTGGGTTTTGACATGCTTATCTCTAGTTGATTAAAAATGAGTTTCATGATACTATGAGGTGATTTGATTAAGTTATGTGATCCTATGTGATGGTTGGTTTTTTAGTGTTTAGCATTGTAGAAATACCACAACTCTGGCTAGTATTTGATCCATATTGCTAAGGAATAATTATATCTTGATTTGTGCATTTGGGAGAGTGTTGGGATATTCATGTGTTTCCTCTAATTAGATGGTTCATGGTTTGGAACTTCACAAGAATATCTTTCAATTTGTCAGTTGGTGTTCTTGAGCTCTGGCGATGGTGTTAATGATGATTCTTATTATTTGAGTTGTTGTGGTGATTGCAGTGGAATTCACGTTTGTTGTTGATGTTCTCTAATTGTGTGGTATGAGTTTTGGTGTTTTGCATTGATTGTGGTGTGTTTTATTGAAGATTTTATTGGTCCACTATAATTCTTTGTATTATGCGACATATTTGATGGTTTATCATGTTACGGATGATCTTGATGAATTATTTGGTGATGTTGTGTGTTCTAGGATTTGATTTGGGTCCATTCCATGTCTTTTCAAACATTGTATTGTAAAGCCATAGCAAGGAAATCGAGGATATAAAGCGGGCGGCTGATAATATGGAACAACTGGAGCTGGAAGTAGTGGAAATGCTTAAAAAATTAACCTAACCCTGGATTTTTGACGGTCCCTTTTGGTCTTTGATCTGATGTCTCTTGTTTGTTGGCATTTTGTTTATCGGTTGTCTTTCCTTAGTTTGTTGTCTTTTTGTTTTTCCACGCTTTAGTGTAAATCTTTTGATCTTCTGGCTATAATGGGTTTCAGTGGCCCATCAAAACTTGTTTTCCCATATTCAAAAACTTGCACATATTGTATACAAATACATCAAACTTCTAAATATTTAGATGGAAGGTAGAATCCATGTCATACAACCCTCTTTAAAAATTCACAAAAGCCACAATGCAAAAGATCCCAGCGTAGCCAAAAATCCTTCACAAATTAAAAAGAAAGGTGTCCAAAAACTACTGGAATATTAACTTCAACAAAGTGTATGCAAGTCTGAAATCTAAAATTACCCAATATGATTAAGGAGTGATTGAAAAAATCAATAATAAAAAATAGAATATAAAAAACATGGAATATATAATTTACTTGGAGAAAACCTTTCAAAAAAACAACTTCGCATGCAAAGAGATCTAATTATTTTATTAATTCTTCAAATGAATATACATTAAAAGAACATCTCTCTTTGATTGTATTTTGGTAGCACTTCATTACTTATTCAACTTGGAAGTCAAACATACATACTACTAACACAAGGTACTATATTATAAAAGAGTAGGAGGTGATAATTCCATTATACTATCTCAAACAAAGGGTGAATACCACATGCAAAAACTATATACCCCCTTACTAGACAACTTATAAACTTGGTAAATTATAATAAATCATCACATGGTCTTGACATGGGTGCCTTACCCATAGCTAATAAGAGTTTGATAAATCCCTATGCCCCATTACACCTAATAGTTGACATGCACAACATGCAAGAACATGCACTAAGATGCAAGCATTAGGAAACAATATGCATTGGATTGACAAAATATACACCTTCCAAGCATCATGGAAATAAATGAAAATGAATTAGGATTGCAAAATAAATTGCAACATTTAATTAATTTTATTGAGTACATATAATGAAGTTGGTGGAATCTTAGAATTGTAGGTAGTCTATGTGACTATCCTTAATGATCAAAGGGATTAATATGTCTCTCATCATAGGATAAATTTATGTAATAATAAGACATTTGCAGATTAATTATTGTAATTAGGATAATCTACTTGAAATATTTTCAAAAAATAAGGGAAAATACTATTGGTATGAAATTCACACCACTTTATTGATACATAGTAGTAATATTGTATCTAGGATAGTACCATTTTCTAGTAGGTACTCATTTTTATCTAGTAATATTTCTAAATAATGAAGAAGACAATTCTTAGTAGTTTGGAAGTAATTATAGATAGTAGCATCTCTAGAATTGGTATTCACCATTTTTACGTGGTTTTCTCTACTACCTTTATGATTGTTAGCTCCTAAACAAGCATTATGGTTCACTTCCTTATCTACAAAGGTGACTAGGTTAACAAGGATTGTATCAACATGACAAATAAGATATCAACATTTCTCAAATTTGTTCCTAGGTTAGTTCATTTATAAGAGAGATTGATGCTATACATTTGAGGAAGTGTCTGACTCAAGCATCAAATAAGGATTAATAGATCAATATTTAGCAAGGTGATACACAACTAGTAGCATATAAAAATTCTATTGCTAACTCCTATGTTATTAATTCTCACTTAAGCTTCTAAATCCTCTAAAAAAATTTGTATTACTTGAATGCATTTTGATTTCAGAGGGAATATAAATGCTCCACTTATTAGCCACCTATAAAAATATAAAGACTATACTATTTCATTTCTTAATATTATTACATATTCTTTATTATTAATTAATTTTACGTATTTATTTAATTTCTACTCAGACATAGTTATCTTTGATTATTTAGAATTTGTACATCGATTAGCTTTACTACTCGTGGGTCAAAAGCTTTACCTTTATTAGTCGTGGATAAAACGCTTACATGTACATTCACATTGAGACTTTTCATTTTCATTTGCTTGAAAAAGTTAAGCTTTCTACTGTTGTTTTACAACATAGGATGGCGTTCCTTATCCCTTCCTTCTCTTGTGCCACTTTATATGTATCTCATAAAAATTGTATCTTGCTCCAGATTTTTGCCAATAGCATAGACTGAAAACGTTTATTTGGATTAATATACTTTGCATTCGTATTATCTGTAGACAGTCTAACCGACTGAAACAGATGTAACACCTGCTAGAAATTTACAAGACACCTTTTTCATGGCTTAATACAAAATGAGAAGGTGCTTTCGGATGCCTAAAATAGTAAAGAGTGCTTACAGTACTGAAAAGATGGCGACAATTGATCATAACTATAGGCTGCAAATATAGAGGAGCTTTTATTGGATGGTGCTTGTCAAGTTTATTGGAGGTAAGAAAAGATATCAATCATCAAGCCAATCCAGACTAAACTGGGTTTCCACAATTTCAACTGTAACTTCTGGAAGCGAAATGTTCTTTGCTCGTAACCACTACTTCCCAATCTTCTCATCACAGATAACCAGCTTGAGGGCACTCAGTTCACAAACAGCTCTTGGTAACCTGTTCAAACGAGAACATTCCCTCATATCAAACTCACTCAATCGCTTTAGTTGCCCTATTTCCTCTGGAAGTTCTCTGATTCCTTCGCAGAATGAGATGTCTAGACATTCCAACAGCCGAAGTTTTCCAATCGATGGTGGAAGCTCTTTTAGGCCCGGTAACGCTGATAACCTCAGCATTCTGAGAGAGTTCATATTCCCAAGCTCATAAGGTAACTTCTGAACCAGGTGGCAGTTGCTAATAGACCACATCTTAACAGAAGGCATATAACAGAAACTAATTGGCACCTCCTCCAAGTTGCTGGAGTGATCAATGTTAAAGTCCCGCAGCTTTGTAATTGTGAATGTGGATGCATATTGAAATCCTTCGCATAAGCTTAAAGATAACTTCTCTAAGTTTGATAGTTCTTTCCTTTGTTTTTGAACAAGCGGTGCAGTCAACCTCTCCAAGCGGACACACTTGAGTTGAGTGAGTGAAGATATAACATCTAAACCTTTTATAGTTGCCCTCTTTGTCCCATAATTCAATACCATTAGAAATTTTAGATTGTTCATAGATTTCAGAAATGGGGGAAGAGAGTATTCAGTTGAAGTAAAGAATAACAGCAGAGCCTCTGTCTCCGGCAAATTTATCTCAAACCAATGATTTGCCTCCATAGGGCCTGCATGAATAAATCAGAATTGAAATCAATTTAGATCATTGACCATGTTGGTTATGAATGTTAGTTATTTGGGTTTAATTATCACCATTCTATAAGCTCAATACAGCAGAAAAGCAAGTGGAAATGAGTGCTTAATGTTACACTGCGATTGAGAGCACTAGTGTCTTACAATTCTAAAGAATGACTAAAGCGACAACAAATATTTCCTATAGTTTCCATAGACTGTGTAGTCGACACCATAAGTGAGTGACAAGAATATTAAATCATGCTACTTGATTTTCATGTCAAATGGAAACAGCTTGATACATATGGCATCTAAGTTGCCGAGAGCAATGATGTTAATATTAAAATTATTCCTAAAATTATTGGTTGCAACTAAATTATGAAGAAATTATTTGAATTGACATACCTGTGTGAATGGAGAACACTTGAACATTGCATGCATTATAATTAAGCAACTCCCATTTTCCTGGCAAACTATGCTCCTTCCCATCCATCAGGAACCTCTTCCTGTGGACTACACCGTCTCGGGATCCCAAATGGAGGGCTAATTCACGCACTACACTATGCTGAGAAAAGTACAGCTCCGAGTCTTTTCCATTTGAAATTGAAACCTTTCTCCTGATAAGTGCTTCTACGTCAGCTTATAATTTAAACATTAGAAGAAAAAACCCAATATGAGAAAGGCAAATACCTTGGCGTGCTAGTCAAGTTCAAGAGATTTCTGCTTGCAAGATCTGATAAGATGGAAAGAGCGTCATGCCACTTTAACTTCCGAACATAAACCCATATGTCCAATAGTGAATCGGCACAGATTTTTATGTCCTCTGGAAATAAAGCTAAGTCTAAGAAGCATTCTTTTGCTACGTCATCTAAGTAATCGATACTGATCTCCAACAGTCTAATTAACCCATTTCTGTGATAATCTGATGCACTCTCCCTTAGAAATCTTGTTCTTTGCCCTCTCCCAAACCTCATGTGGTTCCCCATGCAAAGAGCTGCCGATCACCTTTAGAGCAAGTGGTAGGCCGCCACATTCTGCTTGCACCTGTAATCCCAGAAAGGTAGAAAAAAAATCATAAAAAGATCAGCTACACTGCAAGAAGAACGTTTAATATAAGACATAGTATTGCGGAAAAACCTAATTTCAACTTCAGAAGTTTCCACAATTGTATAATTAGTTCTATATATAATAAAATTCTTGCATGTAATATAATCCATAATATTGCGAGAAAAACTACTTAACTTAAGAATTTTCTAGAATTTTATAGTAATTTTATATAATATTAGATCTACTTATTTAGTTACGTGGAAGAACCATATTTTAAATTGATAATTCATTGTGCATAATTAAGTATTTTAATCTTAAACATTTGCTGATTGTTGAGTAAATCACATTCCCCACGAAACATCCATCCAGCACTATTTGTTTTCTTTTCCTCGATGCTTTTCCACTTTCAATAAATGCTTCTTGCATTATAATTAGATAAAAGTTGTATTGCCATATATTCGGAATGGCTTTTCTGAAAAGAAATCACAAGAGAAGCTTAGATTACATTTCTATTCACATCAAATAATTATAGGTGAGATAAGGATCAACGTGAATACCATGGATGATCGGGGTCGGCTCTTGGTCGGCTGGAGACAACGTGAGGCGACGGTCGGTATGTACCAATAGTGGCTCGATCATAATTAATTATCTAATTATTTCAGATATCCTTCAAAATCTAAAAAGATGTTTCTTGATCTAAAGTCTTCTAAGGTGCCCATTTACAATCACTCGTCAATTTTGTTTAAATGGGATTTAGTGTGCTACAGATTTGCCCTTATCAAAAATAAAGAGGAATTTTTACTTCTTACCCCAACCAATACAATTCTAAAGTAGTTTCAAGCTGATCACAAAACTCCGCACTCAAATGATTTTGGCTAGCCACAAATCTTATCTAGAAGTGGTTTTGGCTAATCACAAATACAACAAATTTTTCGAATGGTTTTTAGCTGATCACAAACTCTTTACCCAAATGGTTTCTAACTGACCATAAACTTTGCACTCAAAGGGTTTTGGCTGACCAAAAACAATCATCATGATGGAGAAACTTAATCATCATTTTGGGCTTTATTCATGGGCTTTTATGCTTACGCTTTTGTATTTGTATAAAAATTGATTATTGAGTCCATATAAAAAGGCTAGTTCTATAGTTATCATTTTCACATACATTTTTCATCAATCTATTAAACCAAGAAAACTAGGGTATTGGGTACAACTGATCATGCATCCCAAACAATAATATAGGCACAAAACATATTTCAATTTTGTCTTTCAACAAAAGCAACTTGCACTCAATACATTTGCCCAAAAAACAAGAAAACTAGGGTATTGGGTACAACTGATCATGCATCCCCAACAATAATATAGGTACAAAACATATTTCAATTTTGTCTTTCAACAAAAGCAACTTGCACTTAATACATTTGCTCAAAAAGCAAGAAAACTAGGGTATTGGGTACAACTGATCATGCATCCCCAGCAATAATATAGGTACAAAACATATTTCAATTTTGTCTTTCAACAAAAGCAACTTGCACGCAATACATTTGCCCAAAAAACAAGAAAACTAGGGTATTGGGTACAACTAATCATGCATCCCCAACAATAATATAGATACAAAACATATTTCAATTTTGTCTTTCAACAAAAGCAACTTGCACTCAATACACTTGCCCAAAAAACAAGTTCATTAACTATGTCCATTTACATCTCCATATTATGAAGGATCTTTTCAACTACCAACAATATATTTTACAGAACCACTTTTGACAATAAAATCTCCTTCACATATAGATAGATATCTTCTCTCACCATATTATGAAGGATCTTTTCAACTACCAACAATATATTTTACAGAACCACTTTTTGACAATAAAATCTCCTTCACATATAGATAGATATCTTCTCTCACCTCTGACGCAAACACTTTGCACCTGATGCTAACTCTACATTTGAAATCTATTACCTTAGACACTCATATAATTAGTTCACAGAGCAAGCTTATATGCCACACCTAAGCCAAAAAGTAAAAATAGAAAAATCTTACAGCAAGTAGTTGTCACCAGATTTTCTTACACTTTGCACCTGATGCTAACTCTGCATTTAATATCTATAACCTTACACACTCATACGATTAGTTCACAAACCAATCCGATATGCCAAATTTAAACCAAAAAATTTACAGCCAATAGTTGTCACCAACCAAGCCTGTATGCCAAATTTAAACGAAAAAATTTACAGCCAATAGTTGTCACCAGATTTTCTTATGGCTACACGTACCTATACATCCGTGCTCTTCTTTCTTCAAGAGGGTGACTTTAACAGTGACAAAATACTTCAATAGCTTCTTCAAATAAGTAACTCCAAATCTTTTATGACTTTAAACTCTTTGCAGTCTTCACAACAGTCCAATGACCACAACTCTACAAGAACTACACAATCATCACAACTCTACAAGAACTACACAGTCACCACAAACTTTGAAGCTGCGAACCTCTTCCAAAGTATGTAACTGAGAACAGGTTTTAACTACAACAGCCACACTGCCATTCCCTAGTGGGCTTCTAAAAAATTCCTTTTCTACAACACCCACACTGTAATCTCAAGTTGGGTATCTCCTTCCCCAAAAACCCACACTATAATTCCAGGCAGGCAATCAATCTCCTCATGCACTCCAAACCTTCTCTATTATTCCCACAAATCTCTTATTCTCAACAGGGGATTCCTCTGTGCACAATTTTTTTCAACGGTCTCACTCTTTCTTTTTTATTTCAAGCTCTACCACAAAGAACAAAAATCTCTGCGGCTTCTCTCACTTTGCTAGCGTCAATGTTGGTTTACTAGCTGGCAGCCGAACTGGCCGCACTTTTATCCCGTACCGTTGGGCAGAAGAGTCGGGCTGAACTCTGCGACTTGACGAGCAACTCTTGACAGCTTACCTCCTCCAACATCAAATGTGACAGGACAGATGAGAAAAACTTCAAACGTGCCCAAAAAGCAATACAAAAAACTTTACCAACTTGGATTTGAGATCTCCAAACGATTTGAGAAGAGGTAGTATTTGGATCTGATGAACAAGCAATTCTTCAGGCAACTACCTTTCTGTACAATGGATGATCTCGTTTCTTCATTTAGGCTGCTCAACAAAACTGAGGTGGCTTTTCATCTGCAGCACTCATCGTTTCAAGCATCTTCTTCAACTTTTCAACTGTAAACTTCTCCAGATAGGACAAGCTACGAAGACACTACTAACTTTCAAGCACGGGACACCCAGAAATGTTCAGTTCAACTAGCATTTTACATTCATTCAACTCGAGACATTTCAGCTTTCTACATCAATCGACTTTAATCCTTTGCAGACAATACAGACTACAAAGACACAACTCACTCTGAGCTACATGCAGCAGAACAGCCTACCCAGGAAACACTGGGCACCTCATGTGGGATCGGAGAAGCTCAAACATGAGCTCTGATAAGACATTTCAATTCAATTCAATATATAGGCAAAAACATAATAAATGCTAAATCCAATGTAGCATAAAAGTTAACTGAGAAATTTATAGTAGGCCGGTGAGATAAACTAGCACGTAAAACAGGGACGACTGAGGTCGGCTCTTGGTCGGCTGGAGACAGCGTCAGGGGACGGTTGGTCTGTGCCGACAGTGGCTTGACCATAATTAATTTATCTTCTTACATTTTCGAGTGCCATATATTCCAAAAAGATAATGATAAGATTGGAGAATAAGGATAAAAGATTACAGTATTAGAGAATAAAAAGTTAGGATAATCGTTCAAAGCACGATACTACAAATAATGTAAAAAATAATATCGTACCTCGTTCACTATATTTGCATTTATAGTGCCTGGGATTGATGGCTGTCCAAAACCCCAGAAACAGAAAAGTGACAGCGCATTCTCTGGGCACAACAATGGCAACTGATACAGTTGAGTAGTCGGGGTTGTGGGGATAGTGGAATTGTCTCTGGTGGTTACAAGAGTTTTGTATCCAGGTCCTTCAAACAATGAATCTTCAAAATTTTGTCTGGACCACACATCATCCAAAATCACCAGAGTTGGTTTGGGTTGACTCAAAATCAATTGTTGCACCTTCATCTGTCCATCTTTCAAATTCTGAAACTCTGGTCTCTTCTTTCCAGAAATCTTCTCCCACATAGTCTCTAAAATTCCCTTCAGGTTTGGGGACTGCGAGACGGTTATGAAAATCACATTATCGCGAAAGTGCCCTGCTATCCATTAGAAACAAATTTGTTTTAGACAAAGGATCTTAGCATGCAGTTGCACCAACAGATCTAATAAAATCTAAATCAGGGAACCATTATAGAGATTTACCTTTGATTTGAGGATCATTCAAGAGAGCCAACGCCAGAGTAGTTTTTCCACCGCCTCCCATGCATTGCAACCCAACAACTGACACCTCGCTCTGGAATAACAGTCCCCTCAAATCTCCAATACATTTGTCCAGTCCCACGTAAAACTGAGATTTTCCAGAAACAACATACGCGGAATCGTCTACCATTTCATGACTATCGATAAAATTAATCAAAGCCATTTGTTGAACTTTCTATAAACAGATAATTTATTATGTAATTTAGGACTTGCGACTCAATATTCTTATACTGCTTCAAGGGGCAAAATCCGTTGTCTTTCCAGGTTGATTAGAATTGGCTTTTCTTTATAGACATAAATGACGCGTTCTGAAATATTCGCGTTAGTTTCCATGAGTCTGTGATGAAAGTAGAAGGAAGATACGAAGGAAGAACCGAATCTCAAGGACAATCATGTTCAAGCCACGTTTTTCGGACCATCTTACTTTCCTGCTCATTTTCGAGGGCTTTTTTTTTTAAATAATAATAATAATAATAATAATTATTAATATTTATTTTTAATATTTTAATTGTTGATTTTGTTGAGATTAGGTTGAAGTGGATATTGTTTAAGTTGAGTTATGAAATGAGCTGTATATATTATGTCAAACATTAAGAATATCTATTTATTAAAGTAGTTTACAGCATAATCTCAACCTTGTCTCTAATATTTAGGATTTTCAAGCATCTATACAAAAATTCTTTAATGAAAATCAATTTTTAAAAGTTTGTTTTATTAAAATACACTATAAGAAAAATCATTTTTCTAAATTTTATAATTTATAAAAAAGCATCTTTTATGGAAAACTAAAATTTCCAACACTTGGAAATAGAGATGTTATTTAAAAATTATGTATCGTAATTTGAAAAATATATTTTTATTCTTTTGAAATTTTCTGGGTTTGATTGTATGTATTTTTTTTCCATCATGATGGGAAAACTATACACACTATCGAATCCATAAAATTACAAAAGAATATAACATGGATTGTGGAAATCTCATAGCATTAAACATATTTTTATATTTAAAATCATTCAGTAATGTTAAAAATATTTTTTATTATTATTTTGATTATAAATAAAATTCTAATAAATAAATTTGTATACTCATACCAATTTTTATTTAATTTTGGGTCCATTTAATGGAATGACCTAATACCATTAGAGATAGATAGATGACACATTATTGTGTGATGTTGGGCTCACGTTTTTATCCCTCACCCATGCCCAGTTAGACACATTTCCATATATTAAATTATATGTCATCGATATCCACATATGTTGTTATACATTTGATATTTATTTTATTAATCATTGTCTTCATTCTAATATATTACTTTATGACCTTAATGTTAGCAATTTGTTCTCCTAATTTAATATTGCAACATTTACAATTTCAATCTAGCATCACCGAAAATTGGTCTAAAATTCAAAAAATTAAATTAAACCTTTGTTGAAAACCATCTAATTCACTTGACATTTTAAGTTTCTTTGATTTAAATATTTGTATAATTAGTCACTATTGGTGCTAAAGACATTCAATGTGTGTTCATTGTATCCAAATCATATTTAAAAACTCCTATACATTTAGGAGTTAATAACTCTAAGAACACTTCCCTTTAAAGAACTAAAAGTAATCTTATTCTACATCAAATTATTTTACGATATTTTCCTTGCTAAATAATGTAATCATTAATCAGTTTGACCAAAGGAGTTGAGCAATATGAGAACTTTACCCTTCCAATCTAATGATTTATGCAATGTATTATTCAATATCATGAATCCTAAAAGAAGAGCATTCATTAGAGTTTTCAACAAAACAGATTGAGTGAGTCATTAGTCAATTAATTTAATTATGCATTTCACAAGTAAAAATTATACATAAGGTCAGATTTATAATGCACGCGTTGATTCACAATATGAAGATTTGGGTAATCAAATTTTGAGAAAAACCAATTTATATTCTAACATTTTATTTAGAAATTACATAGAGGAAGATGAAAACCCAAGTTATGATTCAAAATTTATAATCAAAATATTCAACTACTATGTATTGGCCACCATATTATTTTGCTCGCAGATTCCAAACATGGGAGGTTGGATTGTTTCTATTTGTATGAAATTCAAAATTGACAAAATTAATTTTCTAGAGTTGTTCTGAATATATTAAACTAGGAGAGGTCCAAAACCTTTACAAAATCACAAAAAACATGGGCTCATGAGGTGTGAGGGCTCAAGAACAAAATACCTATAACAAAAAAGGAAGAAAAACTAGCAGGCATCTGACACAACTAACAAAACCCAAAAAACAATCTAGTAGAACCAACATACCAAAAAAAAAAAATAGGGGACACCCCCATGGAAGGCACAAGTCAATGGCCTACTTGGTAGAGGAAAACACTAGCTTCCTATCCTAGCTAATTTCTTTGCCTTTTTCGTAAAAAGGGAGCTACCTATTTGAACGTTTCCTAGAAGATATGGCTGAGTGAATTTAGGGTTAGCTTCACCTTGCACATAGATTCTTCTTGCCTAGTGGTGGTAGACTCCAAATGGCAACACTTTTTTGCTTGCCTCCTCATGATTTTGTCTTATATGGCTTGGAGCGAAGCTGACTTCTTTTTGGTCATCTCCATTTTTTGCACAAGCATATTGTCCATTTTCATTTTCATGGAGACCTAATAATTCATAGTCTTCTCCAATCCTTCCCACTTTTGAATCATTTCAAGAAATTTACCTACCACCATCCACACATCTAGTCCTTTTCATCCATATCCCAACTTGAGGCTTTAGCGTCTACTTCAATGAGGGATTCAAGTCTATTGATTATCATATTTTCCACCTTGAATTATCCAAGAAGCCATCAAATGATAGGTTCATGATTATTGAACCCCTCAGAGAGTTCATTCACTTTTACTACAAAGATGGAAAATTACTCCTTAATCAAAGCATTCACAAGAGAATAATGAAGGGAGTCAGGAGGGAGAGGAAGAATCATTTCTTACAGAGTTGTTAGGAATCTATTCAGACCTAGTGGACCAAGAAAAAGTTGTCTCCTCTGAACCTTGTTGAATAATTACTAGCCTTTTAGCAAAGCATTTACCAATAGGGGGTAGGTATTTTTTTATTTAGGAGTCCTAGAAGGGTTAACCTGAGTGGGATTCTTTGGGACTTGAAGGTAGCTTTTGCATAATCTATATATTGATCAGTAACTCAACACATAGGACCAAACCAAACGGATTAATGGTAGGGCCATTAGTTGGGATGAAACCTAGGTGAAAATTATAAAAGCATAGAATGCAACATTGGTACAATAGAAGGGTACCTCTAGATTTTGCAACCACAACATATTGTCAAAATTATAAGAAAATCAAGAAGGAAAAGTTAATTTTAATGCCATACCTTAAGTAATTAGACGTGAGGAATAGTTGGGAGTGGAAGTACTTAAACCACCCATCAAGGGTGACAAATTCCATCAACAAAAACACCACCTCTTTCCATATTCCTAACAAGTCATCCATTTTGAACCCCCTTTGGAGATAGGAAACTTCTTCAATCTATCCTAGAAATATTTGAAGTTCTCCTTATAGTTAACATTAACATTTTTTTAGGAAGGATGTGCCTTTCACTGTTGGCATTGCATGAAGATTGCATTGAAGAAGTATATTAGGAAGTGTTGTCATTAATGTGAATAGAAACTGGTAATGAAGCAGTAAAGCAACTGGTAATGAAGTAGTGAAGATCAACTGGTAACCCTATCTAGTTGAGAAACAAAACCCTACCCAATGGATCTTGGAGATCGATTGTGATGATTTATGATAGAATGATGATCAATGATGAAGATGCCACAATAGCATATTGCACATGATGAGTTTCGAGAAGGTTTTGGCATGTAAAGATAAGCATTTATCTTGTGAATGATCAAAGTCATAGTATGAAGAGACAAATGTGTGTTATCTTAGAAGATTCAAAATGCAATGATCCAGGAGTGGTTGTAGATGCTTAGAAGAATGTAAAGTTGTTGCAATGTAATATGACGGTCAAGATTGAACTGATGTGTTTGTAATCTTTACAATAATTTTAGAGTTTGTGTTGTGTTGCCGATCTAATGTATTTGTTGATAAAGTCAATGGATTGATTGAATGAGTCATTGGAAAATTTGAGAAAGTGTGAAAGTGATTATTGTCGAACTAGAAGGTGTATTTGTAGAATGATGTGTAGGCAGATAGGAGCAGTAAAGGATCTAATTCAACAAGGAAGTGTTACTTCCAAATCGATCAAAGAACCTGCTGTTCTCTAACCATCACAACAATTTGAATTCTTGTCACAGGGTAAGATCTAATAGGTTTGTTGTTGAAATCCTCTAACTAGGTGATCCATTAGCTTGGATTTGAAATCCTCCACTAGAGATCTAGGATAAAATTGATGAACATAGAGGGTTCGAAGTTCAATAGAGATAAATACAAAATTTGGAGTGATAGGATTAAGATTTACATCAAGAGCTTAGGAAGTCAGTATTGGGATCATGTTGTTACTAAGTGTAAATTGCCTAGTGGAGCTCTGATAGATGATCAAAAGGAGAACTTTGAAAGAAATTGGAAGAAATCTATGGTGGTGATGAGCATGTAAAGATAGCCAAGGAAGAGAGTCTCAGAGGAAAATTTGATGATATGAGAGTGGTTGAAGGTGAAAACATTCAACAATATGGTTAGAGAATCAAGGAGATAATTGGAGAAATAAAAAGTATTGGAGGTATAGTGGAGGATTCCATTGTGGTTAGCAAGGTATTGAGAATCTTTCTACCAGTCTACGCTATCAAAGTTGCAGCCATTCAAGAACTCAAATCTATTGACAAGACCAACGTAACTCTTGACTCTATCATTGGTAAACTGATTGCATTCAAATTAAATGGTTTTGATGGAAGTGTTTAGAGGTAAGAATCTGCATTTAAAGCCTCAGTCTCAACCCCACTAGTAAGGAAAAGAAGAGAATCAAGTTACAGTCATGAATCTACATCCAGCAGAGAGGTAGATGATGAAGATAGCCTAGTGGAACTAGAAACATTGTTGGCCAAGCAGTTACCCAAACATACCGGTAAGTATAGAGGTAAATTACCACTAAAATGTTTTGCATGTAACCCGATAGGACATATTGTTGTTAACTGTCCTAATGGAGATAATGAGGAGAAAAATGAGAAATATAGCGAGTTTAAAAGAATAGGAAATATAAATTGTATCATTGCATGGATGAAGGTATTATAGATGAAGAATCCGAGGTAGATACAAATGAGGACACTGTCTTTGTTGCTATCAAAGAAGACATATCAGATCAGAAGTAATTGGACTCTCACTTCGACAACTTAGATGATTGGATTATTGACAATGGTTGTTCACACCATGACTGGTGATCAGAGTGAGTTCCTAACACTAGATGAATTTGATGGAGGTGTTGTTAGATTTGGGAATAACTCTCCCTGCATGGTGGAAGGCAAAGGATCCATTTCCCTAAATGGTAAGAGTAGTGCAAATGATGTCCACTGGGTTGAAGGTTCGAAACACAATCTTTTAAGTGTTGCTTAACTCAATGAAAAATTATACTTGTTAGAATTCAAGAATGTAGTTTGCAATATCTTTGGAAGAAAAGGTGAACTAATTGCAATAGGCAAACAAACCAGAGGTAATATTTTTAGCTTAAACTCTAAAGTCAACAATTGTTTCATTGCAATAGTAGAAGATAGCTGGCTTTGGCATTAGGGGTTTTTCCATGTGAATTTTGATAACATTATAAGAGACAACAAGTAAAAATCAGTAACAGGATTGCCACAGTTGGACAAACCAATGTATGTTTTATGCAAGGAATGTCAGTTAGGGAAAATGACATCCTCAAACTTTAAGAGAAAATCTTTCTCAGCTGAACATTTGCTAGATTTGGTTCATATTCACCTATTTGGACTAAGAGTATTCAAGGAGATCAGTACTTTATTATATTTACCAATGACTACTCAAGGATGATGTGGGTCACATTCTTGAAAGACAAGATAGATCATTTAAAAAATTTAAAGCAATCATGGCCTTGGTTGAAAATGAAAGTGGAATGAATCTAAAATGTATAAGAACTAATCAAGGTGGTGAATTTACTTCAGAGGAATTCACTATATATTGTGAAAACAATGGGATCAAGAGGCAACTATCTGTACCAAGGACACCACAATTGAACGGTATTGTAGAAAGGAACAACTAGTCATTGGTTGAAGCTGCTAGGACTATGATAATCCAAGGAGGTGTAGCTAAGACATTTTGGAGAGAATCTATCAGCATAGCTATTTATACTATGAACTAGATACTAGTTAAAAGAAGTAAGGACAAAATACTGTATGAATAGTGGTATGGTAGATCACCGAATGTCAGTTACTTGAAAATTTTTGGTAGCATATATTTTATTAAAATAAGTGACTATATTGGAAAGTTTGATGCCAAAAGTGATGAAGGTATATTTCTTGGTTACTCCACCAAGAGAAAAGCTTACAAGTTATACAATAACCCGACTAAGAAGATCATTGGAAGTGTCAATGTCTGAGTAGATGAATTTCCTGAAAAATCCAAAGAAACGAGCAAGAAAAAGGAAGAAGAAGAACCAAACACACTATTTTTGGAACCGAAACTAGTAAAGCCATAAGTTGGAGGATTGAACATAGAAACCCAATTCAATTGGAACAGGAAGGTCCAACAGAAGATAAAGAAAGTGAAGAAGAAGAAGAACCTGAAAACCAAGATCATGTTATTCCAAGGTATGTCAGACTCAATCATAACCCTAATCATATCATTGGAGACAAGAATGCAGGTGTGTTAACTAGAAGAAGGATAAGAGAAAAATCTTTTATGATCTGCACCATTGAGCCTATAATAGAAAAAGAAGTCTTTCCAGATGAAGACTGGATCAAGGCAATGGAAGAAGAACTTGATCAGATAGAGAAGAATAATAAATGGTCATTGGTGCCTAGACTAGAAAACAAGAATGTAATAGGCACAACATGGGTATTTAGAAAAAAGTTGAATGAAGATTGAGTAGTGGTCAAGAATAAAGCTAGACTCGTATGCAAAGGATATGCACAAGAGGAAGGTGAAGATTATGGTGAGACATTTACACTAGTAGCAAGATTGGAAGGAGTAAGAACTCTACTTGGATTTGCAACATACAAAGGATTTAAGGTATATCAGATGGATGTTAAATCAACATTCTTAAAGAGAATATTGAAAGAAGAAGTCTACATAGAACAACCAGATGGTAATGCATTAACTAAAGAAAAGGATATGGTATGCAAGCAACATAAGGCACTAAAAGGATTGAAATAAGCACGTAGAGCATGGTATGAAAGATTTCACTCTCACTTAGTAAAGATAGGCTTTTAAAGAACCAGTGAGGATAGTAACATATATCTCAAGACATAAGGAGATAAAATACTGGTAAGTGAGGTATTTGTTGATGACATCATTTTTGGAGGTAATGATGATATGTGTCATGATTTTGCTATTGAAATGAAGAAAAAATTTGAGATGTCACTGGTAGGTGAGATAAAAAAAAAATTCATATGTTGACAAATCCAATAGATGAAGGAAGGAATTTTTATTACACAATCCAAGTATGTGAAGGAAGTGTTGAAATATTTTAGAATGGGAGATTGTAAACTAGTTGGAACACCAATGGGTAGATGCAGTAAATTGTCAAAGGAAGATGATTCTACACTAGTTGATGAAAAATAATATAGAGTCTTAAACGGAGAGAGATACTAAAAATGTTTAATAATCACCTAAGAAAAATAAAAGGGAGGCAGAGAGAGAAAGAGAGAAAGAGAGAAAGTACTTTTTATTTTATTTTTCATTAACTTAAGTGGGTTGGAGAATTATAAATTGTAAATATGCATACCTCTTTTCTTCATATAATATCTTGTCAATTCTTGTTCATGACGTTTTTGTTCTATTTCAAGTGAATACTTTCACGCAACTTTATTTACCTCGTGCTTGTATTTCCCATCTCCTTCCTTTGAAGAAATACCTTTTGAAAATTCGACAAGAAAAAAATTCACTTTAAAATGCCATCTTTGTGAAAAATGTGAATTAATCTTCAAATTTGATATGTTAAAGATGAAAAAAAAGCACCTATATTTATATGAAATCGTTCATAACAAAAAAAAAAAAATTGGCCGACACGGGTTTCTATCATATGTTGGTAGTTAAAAAGGCCATGTTCAATAGAAAGTGGTAGTTATTTCAAAATTTGTGCTAAGAGGGGCAGTTATTACAAAATTTGTGTTGAGAGGGTTAGATAGAAAGGGGGTCCAGCTGAGAGGGTTTAATAGAAAGAGGGTTCGATTGAACCCCTTTCGATAGAACATATGTTCTATTGAAAGTGCTTGGATTTGGACTCCCCCCAAACCTCTCATGGTTTTTACATTGACTATCGAAGCTCAAATTGGGGGCTCAAATAGATGATTTTTGACAAACCCAAATGCATGATAGTATTACTCGAAGCAAGATTTCTAATTACTATTATTTTAATATTTAAAGAGTTTATTATGCTTTTTTTTAAGATTAACTAACCATAGGTTTAATATCGAACATCAACTTCTGAGTTCAACGAAACTATGGAAAAATAGTAAACAAGTGAAAAAAAATTCAAAAAATATTTGTGCACTAGGTATTGAAGTCCTCTTTCGAACTAAAAAAAATTGAATTTGGATACATACACAATAGGTTATGATCAACCAAATGAAAATATGTCCAAATTACAGTTAACTCGACTTCAAAACTTGATAAAATATGAAATATTGAAGATAATGTTATGAAACTAATTGCAAACATTAGATATGGATGCTAAAAAAACTAAATTCAAAATAATCACATTCATATCTATTTCAGAAGAAAACTTATGCCATACCAAATGAGTATCACTCTTTAAAAATGTTGTGTTTTGTAAAAAACTAGTTTCGGAGGGAGATAGAAAAATGGAAATAAATTGATTAAATTTTTTTTTGGAAAAATATATTTAGAATCTAAACGCAAAATGTCACAAATAACTAATTGAAATAATCTTCAAATTCCTTATGGTTTAAGACTAATAAGTGTCTGAATGTGAGATTTTTTCTTTAAATGAAAATTGAATTATCAAAGTTAGCAAAAAAGTGTAACCCACTATTGGGTTCACCTTGCAGCTAAGATTAAGGATGTTGAAAGTAATATTGGAGCTAAAGAAGCATTGCTAAGTGCCTTGACTAATGCAGAGATGACTAATGTGATGGAATTATAGGCTGCACATGAGATTTGGGTGAAGCTTGAAACCCTGTATGAACGAGATAAACATGTGAAAGTTACTAAATTGTAAAGCTTGAAAGGAAAGTATGAGTTGCTAAGAAGGAGAGAAGATGAAAATATTACATCCTTTATGGCTAAAGTGAATGATCTTGTGCTATACATCAAATGTGTCAGTGGAGTCCTTGAAGAAGATGAGATTGTGGCTAAAGTATTGACATCTTTGTCTCTTACTCACAAACATAAAGTTGCTGCTATAGACGAGGTCTAGACTGTGGGAACTTTGACAAGAGATATGTTGGTTGGTAAGATTATTGCTTTTCAATTGAGCGAACTTGGTGATTCACATGTCAAAATTGAGACTGCATTTAAAGCTACTGTATCCGGGAAGTATAAGTATGATCTAGGAGAAAGTTCAACTAGGGTGTCCAGATGTGAAAGAGAAATGAGAGAGATGGAAGAACAAGAAAGAGAGCTAGAAGACATTCAAGCACTTATTGCTATAAGATTTCCTAAGGGAGTCAATAAGTATGAAGGGAAGCTACCTTTGAAATGTTTTTCTTGCAATGAGATTGGTCATTCTTCTTATAGGTGTCCGGAGAGAGTAGAAAAAGTTTCAAAGTATGATAAGACTTACAAGCCTAACAAGAAGTATAGATATGAGAAGAAGCATCATTATGTTGTTGACGAAGGTGTGACAGATGAGGAGTCTGAGAAAGAGAATTCTAAAGATGAATTTGTGTTCATTTCTATCAAGGGAGATGATTAAATACCTATTGATTCTACAAGATATACTACTAAACGGAAGGCTTTGGCTGCTAAAATTGATGAGAAAGATGAATGCGTGATTGACAGTGGTTGTTCACATCATGTGACAGGTGATAAAGGTAAATTTGTGAATATGGAGAAGTATGATGGTTGTTTGGTGATATTTGGAAACAATAAAGTTTGTGTAGTCTATGGTAGAGGCTCTATTTCTATTGATGGCAAGTATAATACTGATGATGTTTTATATGTTGAAGGTTTGAAGCATAATATTTTGAGTGTTGGATAGATGGTTGATAAAGGATATGATTTCAAATTTAAGAATGGGAAATGTAAGATCTTGAATAGCTCTGATATATAGATTGCATCAAGAACTAAAACTAAAGGTAATATCTTTCAACTGAATGCTGGTGAGAAAAGTTGTTTGATTCCTCAGATTGATGAGAGTTGGTTGTGGAATAGGAGAATGTGTCATGTTAACTTTGATTGCATGATTAAGATTAGTTCTACTCAATCTATTAGAGATTTGCCTAAGATAGAGAAGATTTCTGATCCAGTATGTAAAGAATGTCAATTGGGAAAGAAAACAAGAATTTCATTCTAGAGAAAACTGTATACATCTCAAGGATTATTAGATCTTGTGCATACTGATTTATGTGGACCTTCTAGAGTGAGAATCTTGTAGGGAGATAGATATTTTATGTTGTTGATTGATATCTATTCTGGGATGATGCAGGTCACTTTTCTAAAGGAGAAATCTGAAGCACTGGAGAAGTTCAAAATATTCAAAGCTAGAATAGGGATTGAGACAAGATTGAAGCTGAAGTGTTTGAGGTCTGACAGAGGTGGAGAATTCACCTCCAATGAGTTTAATTCATTTTTTGAAGAGTACGAAATCAAAAGATAATTATCTACTCTGAGAACCCCTTAGCAAAATGAAGTTGTTCAAAGGAAGAACATAACAATTTTGGATGCTACTAGAACTATGATGATTGAAGGAAATGTTTCACATATCTATAGGAGAGAAGTTGTTAACACTACTATTTACACATTCAATTGGGTGCATATAAAAGGTGATTTTAGTAAGACCCCTTATGAGCTATGGTTTGGTCATGTTCCTATAGTTAGATATTTCAGAATCTTTGGAAGAAAATGTTATGTCAAAAGAGATGAGGATATAAATAGATTTTATGCAAGATGCGATGAAGGAATCTTTATAGGATTTACTACTAAGAGAAAATCCTACCAGTGTTACAACAAGAGATTGATAAATATAGTGGAAAGTGTGAATGTGAAGGTTGATGACAAAAATGGGAAGAAAATTAGAGCATGTGGATATGACTTTGATGATCAGGCTGTTATTTCAAAGCAAGTGTAGAGTCTAAGCATGAAGCAGAGTGATCTAATAGAGGTAGAGATTGTGAATGTTGATGCTGATGCTGGTGAAGAAGTCAAAGAGGATAAAAATGAAAATAATCAGAAGACCCTGAGGTATGTAAGACTAAATCATTTATATAATCAGAATTTTGGTCATAAAAATAAAGGTGCAGTGACTAGGTGAAGAATTGCTGCTGAAGAGAGATGTTTAATTTCTAAAATTGAGCCAAAAGATGTTGCTGAAGCTTGTAAAGGTGAAAAAATGGGTAAAAGCTATGAAAGCAGAGTTAGATTAGATTGAATAGAACAAAACAAGGGAACTTGTTCTGAGACAATTAAGAAACAAGATGCTATTTCTCTATCTACTACCGAAGATGAATACATTGCTGGTGCTAGCAACTGTACTCAGGTTATTTGGTTGAAGTAGATGCTAAAGTATATTAGAGTTTTTTATAATGAGTCTACTATTATATATTGTGATAATTCTAGTGCTATCAATATTCTAAGAATGTAGTGGTACACTCTAAGATAAAGCATATATCAATCAAATTTCACTTTCTGAGAGAGGAGGTTAGTGATAAGGAAGTCAGATTGGAGTATGTATCTACAAAGGAATAGATTTCATATATATTTATTAAGCCTTTTCTAGTAGATACATTTCTATATCTAAGAGAGAAGTTGGGGTGATTGCCCCTCCTACTGGGAACTAGATTCATTAAGATGCATTGAATTGGTGGACTCCATTGTCTTATCCCATTATCTAGATTGATGAGTTGGTGTTGTTGCTCCGAGAGAGTAGTCAGTGTGTGATTCAATTGATCAGATTTGTGAGTTTATTCTAAGTGGGAGATATTGCCCTTCTTAGAGGAGAGATGCATCAGAGAATGATGATTTGTCTGTGTCTTTGGCATTACTGTCAAAGTGGGAGAAGATCATGTGAAAAACATTGAAGTATTTTGAGTTGTTTGTCTGAGTGGGAGTTGATCCTTATGATCTCAAGGGGATATTGTTGGATGTTGATTTATTTCCTTGCATTGAATTTTTTTCACATTCATATGTTTCCATCAATACCAAAGGGGGAGATTGTTGGATATTAGAGTTGTTGGTATATGTTGTTGTCATTGATGTCAACATATTCTTGTGTTGTAGAGAAGTGGTTTGTTGCATAGAGTTGGTTTGGGTGATCTATTGCAGATCTGTTGATGTGGTTTATTGGGTTTTGAGATGCTTATCTCTAGTTGATTCAAAATGAGTTTCATGATACTATGAGGTGATTCGATTGAGTTAGGTGATCCTATGTGATGGTTGGTTTTTTAGTGTTGAGTATTGTAGAAATACCACAACTTTGTCTGGTATTTGATCCATAT
This sequence comes from Cryptomeria japonica, assembly GCF_030272615.1. Taxonomy (NCBI): domain Eukaryota; kingdom Viridiplantae; phylum Streptophyta; class Pinopsida; order Cupressales; family Cupressaceae; genus Cryptomeria; species Cryptomeria japonica. Next base: position 148,094,028 of record NC_081408.1, on the reverse strand, counting down.
TGCTAAGGAATAATTATATCTTGAGTTGTGCATTTGGGAGAGTGTTTGGGACATTCATGTGTTTGCTCTGATCAGATGGTTCATGATTTGGAACTTCACAAGAATATATTTCAATTTGTTAGTTGGTGTTCTTGAGCTCTGGTGATGGTGTTAATGATGATTCTTATTATCCGAGTTGTTGTGGTGATTGCGGTGGAATTCACATTTCTTGTTGATGTTCTTTAATTCTGTGCTATGAGTTTTGGTGTTTTGCATTGATTATGGTGTGTGTTATTGAAGATTTTATTGGTCTGCTGTAATTCTTTGTGTTATGCGACATATTTGATGGTTTATCGTGTTATGGATGATCTTGATGAATTATTTGGTGATGTTATGTGTTCTAGGATTTGATTTGGGTCCATTCTATGTCTTTTCCAACATTTTATTAGTCCACTTATGAATTTATAAATCATGTGATATAATTTTGTAATTAGGTCTTATGTGTTGAGCCGACCTTATGTTTAAGGTTGATGAATTATATAAATAGGTGTTGTAATCATGTGAGTTGCGTCTCTATGGTTGTGTTTATGATCTGATATTATATTGTATGTGCAAACAAGCGAATCTATCATTCAGAAGTGTGGAAGAACAAAGAAAAGTTGTTGTGCAGACATTATGCTTAACCAAAACTGTAAGCAAGTATTTGGTGATGCTATTCTTTCAGTTCATGTAATCTTTAGTGTTGTCCGATCTTTGTAAGGAAGTGAGTCTTCCTAGGGTTGTAGCTCTTCTTGTGTTTGAGTACTGATCTCTAGGAAGTGTGCCTGAATGCATGTGAATTCCCTATTGTAATATTTACACATACTACTGCAAAGTGTCATCTTACTGTGGGTAGGTTCCCATAATGTTTTTTCCCTTAACTAGGTTTTCCATGTCAAAAAATTATGTGTTATGTGTGTTGTTGTTGTGGTGATTATTTATGTTATTATTGTTCTTAATCATATCTGAAGTTGAGGATTTTGGTAAAAAATGATTCACCACCTCCCCCCTCTCAATTTTCCTACTGCTTTGCTGCCAACAGGTTCCACTTCTTGTTTAAGTATTCTCTCCTCTCAATTAGGGCTATCCATTATGTCTAATATCCTTATTTTAGTATACTCCTTGATCTTTATCAAATTATTGTTATCACCTTTGACCACAAGTGTTTAGGATTTGGTCTTGTATTAATCTATATCGCATCCCATTGTGGTTATTTGATTCCTTAATTAGTCACCTCTCTTCATAAGTCTCCTAGAATTTTCCCCCCTTTCCATTTCCCATCCCTTAGGCCCCTGCCCTCTCTCATAGGATAAACATTAAGCAGAGATAGATTTTATCAATCATATCTTATTTCTTGCTTTATTTTTTATTAGGTATTATATAAATATTTTTTTTTAAAATTCGTAACAACAACCACAACACAATCTAACTAGGGTCCCAATAATGGGACCGATATTACCAGGAATTCTAAAGAACACAGAATAGAGAGTATTATTACTAAAGGATTTCTACTATTGTAGTCTAATGGTTTTCGATTATGATAAAACAAGTTTTGAAGGGGTCCCAAAACCCTTAGAATTAGATAACATCCATTGATTAATGGACTAGACTACCTGGAAGTGAACAATAGCTTTTAGAAAGTCCCTAAAACCTACTAGACTTATGGGCATCCAGATCCCAAAACCTAAAGACTACACAAAACAAAGAAAAATTCAAAGCAACCACATCCAATCCAACACCAGCCAAAACATCAAGTGTAAAACATTACAAAATAGGATGACCCAAATAGAGGGTCTAAGTTAGCAAATAATAGACCTCAAAAAATAAAGAACAGGGTTTTTTTCAGGAACCCTCAGCCAACATGAAGGGTTTTCCCAGGCTCCCATAACATGTAATAGAATCTCCAGGCCACCAAAAATGACAAAGCCTGAACCTAAAAAAAAAAACCACTGGCCAACCTGGGCCCTTGAAAACTACTAGCATCCAACCTGTCCTTAAGAGAAACAAAAAACATAGGGTTTTTCCAAGCTCCCTCAACCTTGAGAGTGGGTTTTACAAGGCTTCCACAACTAGTTTGAAACACTAAGAACAACTTGCTCAACTAGATCTCCACCTCTATAGGAGAAAAATGAAAATCAGTAAGAAAGCCAGCATCAACAACCTTACAACCAAGAGATAGGGAACCATTAGTCCCCCAACAAAACTTCCAGGCACTACTAGTAGCATCAAAATTAACCTCAATAGGAGAAAGGTCAACTCCAGCCACATCCATCTCCCCATCAATAGAAGATGGGACCACCTCTATAGGAAAAACCAGAGAAACCCAAAGATACAAAAAATGAATCACAAAGGCCAAGGACTAGAAAGAAAGGAGGAGGGAGAAAACAAAACCCCCATCAAATATAAATCTAGTAGTCACAAGAGATAAGTAGAGAAATCTAGACCTCCTCATATTAGAGATCACTAACCAAAGAGGTCCTGAAGGAACCTTAAATAAAAAAGCCTCTCCCAAAAAATCAAGATAAACAGATAAACAGAGGACCATAAGGAGAGAAAAGAGACTAAAAAATCAACATAGTTCCAGAGTAAAGGTAGATAAGAAGCTGAGAACATGAAAGAATCCCTCAAATATAAAGCCATGAACATCTCCTAGTCAAGGAAAAAATATCTTCTACGCAACCCAGTAGAACAAGGATGGATCCTTTCATAGAAACACCAGCAGGTCCAAAAGATTCGTCACTTCAAACCAGCCCATCTTTCAAATAAAAGGTATGACTGAGAAAATCCTCCATGTAAAACAAGGGTGACACATAGAGGGAAATTCTTGAGAACCATGAGGAGGAGAAACACCACCATGATCACAACCAAACCCATCTGGCAAAACAATTTGCATGTAGAGAACATGCCCAGAGGAACAGAGCAAGTCCTCCAAATAGGGGCATGAGTCCTGCCAAGCAAAAGCCATAAAGCTGCCACCGCGAACCACCAAACATCCACCTAGACCAAGAAAAAGACCTCAACATCCCTGATCCCATTTCCAAACTCCTTAACATCCTCTGTCGAAACCCAAGAACCAAGTCACCTCCCACACCAATGCTCACCACATTCAACAAGAATAGAGACAAGGAGGTGAAGGAAGGAGACCATCAAGACCATAAAGGAGCCCACACAATTGTCCTCCCCATCTAATTCATCCTCTTCGTCAAAGCTTGCAGCATCTTCCAAAACTCTAGCCACTCCCTCCCTATGCACGCGCTCACCCATTTCAAAACATTGTAGTCTAATAGTTGATAAGCACAACAAGCAATTATGTTCAATAATATGCAAGCATTAGGAAACAATATGCATTGGAATGACTCTTGATCTTAAATTTGGATGACCAAGTAGAGGTATCTACAGTTAAAATTTATAAATACCATTGAGGAATGGATCCATCTCTACAAATGCAATTACAATATCATAAGTAAATAAATATTAAATATTTTTTATGCCCTATTATTCCAAAATCCATGTATATGTTGCAATAATTTGGGAGACAAATGAAGATGAATTAGGACCGCAAGGCTAATTTCATCTTATACTAAGACAAATTGTATCATTTAACTACTTTAATTGAGTACATATGATAAAGTTGCTAGAATATTAGAACTGTAGGTGGTCTATAATAATATCATTAATGGTCAAAGTGATTGATATGTGTGATGTCCTAAGTGTTGGAATCCAAGAACACTGAGAGGGGGGGGGGTGAATCAGTGTTCTACCGATAAAATCAATTTTAACCTTATTAATAAAATGTCTCAATAACTAGTAACCACAAAAGAATATAAAAACAAGTGGAAATAATGCAACCACAAGAACATTCACCATAACATAGAGATTTATACATGGAAAACCTCAAAGAGGAAAATCCACAGTGGGATTGGTGACCCACAATATCTATCCATTGGCCAAATAAATAAATATTACAATATGGGCCTGCACATGCAAGAAGGCCAATAGTCTAGAGAGCACTTCTCATCGTAAAAGGAGCCTCACTGACTATAAACACCAAATATAGAGTTACAAACAAAATTCTAAACTCAAGAAATGCATCTGCTATGTCGGATGAGTTCCAGTTAAAGCACTACCTATATTGGTTTTCACTGTTCCTTCCTTTATCAGTATCTCCCTTTGTTTCCCAAACCTCTAATAAATAAACATGACCGACTACACAATATTACATTCGCACTCAGTCGATCAACATTTCTTGTACAACATCATATCTCTACCATACGACATGTATATTCAAAATAACCTAGCCGGACTGACTTATATACCCTTCCCAATCATAAACACAAATGCCTTATGTCGACTTACAATGATATTACAAGTTATTTACATGTCGGCCTAAACAAAAATAAATACATTAAACATTATGAATGATGCCACTGATCATTTCAATGTAAACCTTTCAGATCAATCTCCTATGTCAACCTCATATACTGGTTCCTAGTTTGCCAGTTTCCCTTGTCTGCCAGATGCCGAAGTGCTAGTTCCTTGTATGCTAGATGAATTGAATGTTGTTTGCCAAACCATGAATACCGGTGAGTACCGATTAAGTGTCCAACCCAAAATGATATGTGTTGCCATGAATTGCAACACAACTAAACTAGATGAGTGTCAATTGCCAACAATTTATCCCTTTCACATTGATGGCAACACTTATGTGAAAAATGAATCGTTGAAGTGCTATTCCGATTTCCCTATTAAAAAATCCTGAAAACTGATCTCAAAATGCTTGCTCCCCCTGAGCTATACATTACTGCTTATGTCCCTTAACATTTTTCACATCAACCTCTCCCCCTTTGACATCAGTGACAAAGCCAGTGTAAATGAATAAAGAATGAACCCAAAATGTGTGTATCAGATCATATGTACTTGAAAATATCTAGGTAAGCACTCCGCAAAAATCCTAAGTATGTATCCCAACCTGTCTTCAATGTGCCCAAAATGGATACAAAACCATTAAGAATATATGCATGTAACTCTTGTTCTGATAGATCTTCCGGAATAGGTTTATTCATTAATTCTATACTCTCCCTCTTATGAAGTAATAGAGTATTCAATCAGGGACTCACCAAACCTCTCAATTCCCTTGCTCTCTGGAATAGCTTGTCCATGTCCTTCTCCAATGCTGAAATCTCAAATTTTGTAATCAAAATTTGACCATGAATTGTGTTGGTCAATGATCGAGTACCATCAAAATTGTTAGCCAAATTCTCTAACCGGGCCTTTGTTGCTTTCAATTTTGCCTCAAGGTCATCTGTTAGTTTATCGGTGTTGGTACAGGACCTATATATACAGCTACACTCATTTAGAGCCTCATCAATCATAGTTAGTTCCTCTGACAGCTTAGCTTTGTTAGATGTAATCATGTTGTCATAGGTGACCTTCTGAGATGCATTATATTGTTCAACAAACTACTAGTTTGACATCTATTGAAGAGTCTAAAACTCTTTAACAATGTGTTTAGTCAAACTCTTGAGCTTACCAGATGGGCTAGCTACTGGACTAGTATAACCTGGTACTAGCTGTTGCAAAACAAGAATGGTCTGCTCAATGAATTTCTTATCTTCTAACCCTTCCTTCTTTAACATCTGAGTTGCAACAAACATCAATTCAAAATTGCTTAGTTGCTCAATATTCTTCTATGCAAAATCAACTTGATTGGATGAGCCAAGTGCCAATAATGAATGACTGTCCAAAATTTTCCTGGAGGATTCAACCTTATTACTTGCACTAGTGGCTTCACCACTCGGTGCAGTTACCTTCTCAACCTTAACCTCTTCAGTATGTACAGTTGTTTCCGAAGGACCTCGAATATCGTCATCCTTCTTATTGTCAACATCAATGACCTCTAAAACTAGACTTTTTTATTTTGGTGTACCCTTCTTATTCTGTATAGTATTATCTGTCGATATCTCTACATTATATAAAGGTGATGCCACAAGAGGAATATCCTTTATTGTGTTTTGGTCCAAAACTGGTGAATCCAAACCCAATTTACCTTTCCCCATATCATCTATCAATATGTCTGGAATTGCAGACTTAGGAGGGGTATCCGGTGATGTAAAAAAGTTAGGATTATCAATAAAGAATTTTACCCATGCCTCATGGCTCTCCTTAACAATCTCATTAAATCTCCCAACCATTAAGGTTACATGTCCGTGTCTACTTCGAAATATTGTTTTATTTGCAAAATCTAGATACCGTTGGATCTCTTCTTTAGTTATAGCTTCGTAAATAGTTAATAACTCCTACATTTTTATATGATTATCCTCTTTTACTATAGATAACCTTCTAGCATCTAGTTTATTGTACTTGGTCTGCCGATATTTGCTTTTTTGTCTCTATTAATGCCTTCTTATATATATCTAAATATAAAAAAACTGTTTCCTCTATCTCATCCTTCTCTTTATCAACCATATGTATATAATAGTGTTGGATATTGTTCAAAATTCCATCTTTAGTTATCTGGTTTATTAACTCAGCAGCAGAAAGATGAGGAATAACTTTGATACTTTTACCAGATTCTAGGGCCACATCAATATCAGATTTCTTCTTCTTGTCAGGAGTGGGAGTGGTTCCTTTAAATTATTTCCTTTTCTCCATAGGTTTCCTCTCCTTCACAGGTTTCTTTGCTTGAGCCAGAGGAGTCACCTTTGATTTTTGTTATTTCTTTTCCTCAGGTTTCTTCCTCTATATCCTCATGTATGTCTTGGGGATCTTGGAGCATTCATCATCAGTATCAGAATTGGATGTAATAGAGGCAATAAATGTTTCTGGTTCCTTCCTCTTTAGTGCATGCTTCTCGGTTGCTGCTACTGGTGGAGCCTGAACTATTGTCGGAGATGACCCTTCAGCCATTCTAATGATTTGCTTGATTTCTGATCATATTTTCTGCACAACCTCCTCAACTCTCATTATCTTTCCTTCCCTTTTCCTCTAGCTAAAACCAATTTCTACTTCCACTTCCTTTCGCTCGACAATCCCAAAAGCTTTCTCTAATTCATCAACCGGGGCATCGATGAGAGTCTTGGCATATAAGTCCAAGATCTGAGCATCTACCTCATAACTCATCTTTGTAATCCACATTTTCCTTGGCTGCACTGCCTCCATTAGTGTTTCATCCTTCTTTACCATAAAGAATATTTTAGTTGAATATTTATTTACAATATGCTTTGGGATTCTTTCTCTCTACTTCATTGATTTCTGGAAAGATTTGAAATATCCCCACAAAACAGAGTCTCTATCCTTGTCTGATCCAATTCTTCTTAGGACATATTTAATTTGTTTTCCTACCGGTATATCAAATGCCTTTTGGGTTTTATCGGATCCTAATATCTCATTCAAAAAGAAAAGCATCAAGCAAATAACAAGATTTCCATACCCGAAAACACCTTTCTTTTCACCCTTAATCTTCCCTAAGCTCAAAATTAACTCATCGCACATCCTTTGACAAAGATCATAATTTTCATTCTCCTTAATCATCTTATGAGATTTGAAAATACATGAACTAGAAACAAAATTCAACTGGTTTGATTGAGCTACCTTGTAACCGATGATCATGCTTGCAAATTGAACTGCTCTGTCTTTGATAGTGCTTATCCTCAAGTTGTTTCTCCATACTCATCTCCATGAATTCCGAATGCAGGATCTTCGTAAAAAGGGAGCTACCTATTTGAACCTTTCCTATAAGATATGGTTGAGGGAATTTAGGGTTACCTTCACCTTGCACATAGATTCCTCTTGCCTAGTGGTGGTGGAGGACTCCAAATGGCAACACTTTTTTGCTTGTCTCCTCATGATTTTGTTTTATATGGCTTGGAGCGAAGCTGAGTTCTTTTTGGTCATCTCCATTTTCATTTTCATGGATACCTAATAATTCATAGTCTTCTCCAATCCTTCCCACTTTTGAATCATTTCAAGAAATTTACCTACCACCATCCACACATCTAGTCCTTATCATCCATATCCCAACTTGAGGCTTTAGCGTCTACTTCAATGAGGGATTCAAGTCTATTGATTATCACATTTTCTACCTTAAATTATCCAAGAAGCCATCAAATGATAGGTTCATGCTTATTGAACCCCTTAGAGAGTTCATTCACTTTGGCTACAAAGATGGAAAATTACTCCTTAATCAAAGCATTCACAAGAGAATAATGAGGGGAGTCGGGAGGATGGGAGGGAGAGGAAGAATCATTTCTTACAGAGTTGTTAGGAATCTATTCAGACCTAGTGCACCAAGAAGAAGTCATCTCCTCTGAACCTTGTTGAATAATTACTAGCCTTTTAGCAAAGCATTTACCAGTAGGGGGTAGGTATTTTTTTATTTAGGAGTCCTAGAAGGGTTAACCTAAGTGGGATTCTTTGGGGATTCAAGGTAGCTTTTGTATAATCTATATATTGATCAGTAACTCAACACATAGGACCAAACCAAACAGATTAAAGGTAGGGCCATTAGTTGGGATGAAACCTAGGTGAAAATTATAAAAGCATAGAATGCAACATTGGTACAACAGAAGGGTACCTCTAGATTTTGCAACCACAACATATTGTCAAAATTATAAGAAAATCAAGAAGGAAAAGTTAATTTTAATGCCATACCTTAACTAATTAAACGTGAGGAATAGTTGGGAGTGGCAGTACTTAAACCACCCATCAAGGGTGACAAATTCCATTAACAAAAACACAACCTCTTTCCATATTCCTAACAAGTCATCCATTTTGAACCCCCTTTGGAGATAGGAAACTTCTTCAATCTATCCTAGAAATATTTGAAGTTCTCCTTATAGTTAACATTAAGATTTGTTTAGGAAGGATGTGCCTTTCACTGTTGGCATTGCATGAAGATTGCATTGAAGAAGTATATTAGGAAGTGTTGTCATTGATGTGAATAGAAACTGGTAATGAAGAAGTAAAGCAACTAGTAATGAAGTAGTGAAGATCAACTGGTAACCCTATCTAGTTGAGAAACAAAACCCTACCCGATGGATCTTGGAGATCAGTTGTGATGATTTATGATAGAATGATGATCAATGTTGAAGATGCCACAAAAGCATATTGCACATGATGAGTTTCGAGAAGGTTTTGGTGTGTAAAGATAAGCATTTATCTTGTGAATGATCAAATTCATAGTATGAAGTGACAAATGTGTTTTATCTTACAAGATTGAAAATGCAATGATCTAGGAGTGGTTGTAGATGCCTAGAAGAATGTAAAGTTGTTGCAATGTAATATGACGGTCAAGATTGAACTGACATGTTTGTAATCTTTACGATAATTTTAGGGTTTGTGTTGTGTTTCCGGTCTAATGCATTTGTTCATAAGGTCGATGGGTTGATTGAATGAGTCATTGGAAAATTTGAGAAAGTGTGAAAGTGATTATTATTGAAATAGAAGGTGTATTTGTAGAATGATGTGTAGGCAGATAGGAGCAGTAAAGGATCTAATTCAACAAGGAAGTGTTATTTCCAAATCAATCAAACAACCCGTTGTTCTCTAACCATCACAACAATTTGAATTCTCATCACAGGGTAAGATCTAACAGGTTTGTTGTTGAAATCCTCTAACTAGGTGATCCATTAGCTTGGATTTGAAATCCTCCATTGAGGTTAACTTTAAAAGGGTATTACCTTTAATAGGGTATTTGTAGTCAATCCCTTAACCGGGTGGTGCTTAACTGGATCTATTCCTAATAGAACATTCTTACATAAGCTTCTAACTAGGCTTGGCTCCTAATGGGGCGAACTTCACAAGAGGTCAAAGGATACTTGTGGGTATTCATTTCCATTGTGGTTTTTCACATTTGGGTTTCCACGTGAAAAATCATTGTGTCAAGTGGTGAATGATTTTATGGACGTGTTTTTGGTATGGTTGATATGAATGATTGGTAAATCTACATAGATATATTTAAATTATTGAAAATGATCTGAAATATGTTATTATTGGTATTACTAAAGTGATTTAAGGTTTTGGTCAAAAGATATTTAAGTTTCAGATCTATTGCATTATATCACTGAAGTATTAGGTCAACTGGTAAGGTTTAATAGAGCATCTACAAATTTGTTAAAGTGACTAAACAGATAAAATTTGTGAGTTGATTCCAAGTTGAAAATAAGTTTGGTGAAAATTCAGTTAATTTCCAACCACTGATTCATCACCCCTCTCAGTAGTTGACCAAATCTTTATAGTTTCATCATATTATCAATTGGTATTAGAGCATTCCAAGTCCTCTTGAGTATAAGCCTAATATCTTGAGGAAAAGATCCAGGATAAAATTGATGAACATAGAGGGTTCGAAGTTCAATAGAGATAAATACAGAATTTGGAGTGATAGGATTAAGATTTACATCAAGAGCTTAGGAAGTCAGTATTGGGATCATGTTGTTACTAAGTATAAATTGCCTAGTGGAGCTCTGATAAATGATCAGAAGGAGAAATTTGAAAGAAACTGGAAGAAATCTATGGTGGTGATGAGCATGTAAAGATACTACCAAGGAAGAGAGTCTCAGAGGAAAATTTGATGATATGAGAGTGGTTGAAGGTGAAAACATTCAACAATATGGTCAAACAATAAAGGAGATAATTGGAGAAATCAAAAGTATTGGAGGTGTAGTGGAGGATTCCATTGTGGTTAGCAAGGTATTGAGAATCTTTCTAATAGTCTATGCTATCAAAGTTGCAGCCATTCAAGAACTCAAATCTATTGACAAGACAAAGGTAACTCTTGACTCTATCATTGGTAAACTGATTGCATTCAAATTAAATGGTTTTGATGGAAGTGTTCAGAGGTAAGAATATGCATTTAAAGCCTCAGTCTCAACCCCACCAATAAGGAAAAGAAGAGAATCAAGTTATAGTCATGAATCTACATCCAGCAGAGAGGTAGATGATGAAGATAGCCTGATGGAACTAGAAACATTGTTGGCCAAGCAGTTACCCAAACATACCGGTAAGTATAGAGGTAAATTACCACTAAAATGTTTTGCATGTAACCCAATAGGACATATTGTTGTTAACTGTCCTAATGGAGATAACGAGGAGAAAAATGAGAAATATAGCAAGTTTAAAAGAATAGGAAATATAATTTGTCTCATTGCATGGATGAAGGTATTATAGATGAAGAATCCGAGGTAGATACAAATGAGGACATTGTCTTTGTTGCTATCAATGAAGACATATTAGATCAGAAGTAATTGGATTCTCACTTGGACAACTTAGATGATTGGATTACTGATAGTGGTTGTTCACACCACATGACTGGTGATCGGAGCGAGTTCCTAACACTAGATGAATTTGATGGAGGTGTTGTTAGATTTGGGAATAACTCCCCCTGCATGGTGGAAGAAAAAGGATCCATTTCACTGAATGGTAAGAGTAGTGCAAATGATGTCTACTGGGTTGAAGGTTTGAAACACAATCTTTTGAGTATTGCTCAACTCAATGAAAAATTATACTTGTTAGAATTCAAGAATGTAGTTTGCAATATCTTTGGATGAAAAGGTGAACTGATTGCAATAGGCAAACAAACCAAAGGTAATCTTTTTCACTTGAACTGTAAAGTCAACAATTGTTTGATTGCAATAGTAGAAGATAGCTGGCTTTGGCATTGGAGGCTTTTCCATGTGAATTTTGATAACATTATAAGAGACAACAAGTAAAAATCAGTAAGAGGATTGCCACAGTTGGACAAACAATTGTATGTTTTATGCAAGGAATGTCAGTAAGGGAAAATGACATCCTCAACCTTCAAGAGAAAATCTTTCTCAGTTGAACATTTGCTAGATTTGCTTCATACTGACCTATTTGGACTAAGAGTATTCAAGGAGATCAGTACTTTATTATATTTACCGATGACTACTCAAGGATGATGTGGGTCACATTCTTGAAACACAAGATAGAGCATTTAAAAAATTTAAAGCAATCACAGCTTTGGTTGAAAATGAAAGTGGAATGAAGCTAAAATGTTTAAGAACTAATCAAGGTGGTGAATTTACTTTAGAGGAATTCACTAGATATTGTGAAAACAATGGGATCAAGAGGCAACTATCTGCACCAAGGACACCACAAATGAATGGTATTGTAGAAAGGAACAACTGGTCATTGGTTGAAGTTGCTAGGACTATGTTAACCCAAGGAGGTGTAGCTAAGACATTTTGGAGAGAATCTATCAGCATAGCTATTTATACAATGAATCAGATACTAGTTAAAAGAAGTAAGGACAAAATACCATATGAATAGTGGTATGGTAGATCACCGAATGTCAGTCACTTCAAAAATTTTGGTAGCAGATATTTTATTAAAATAAGTGGTTATATTGGAAAGTTTGATGCCAAAAGTGATGAAGGCATATTTCTTGGTTACTCCACCAAGAGAAAAGCTTACAAGTTATACAACAACCCAACTAAGAAGATCATTGGAAGTGTCAATGTCTGAGTAGATGAATTTCCTAAAAAATCCAAAGAAATGAGCAAGAAAAAGGAAGAAGAAGAACCAAACACACTATTTTTTGGAACCAAAACTAGTAAAGCCATAAGTTGGAGGATTGAACATAGAAACCCCAATTCAATTGGAACAGGAAGGTCCAGCAGAAGATGAAGAAAGTGAAGAAGAAGAAGATCCTGAAAACCAAGATCATGTTATTCCAAGGTATATCAGACTCAATCACAACCCTAATCATATCATTGGAGACAAGAATGCAAGTGTGTTAACTAGAAGAAGGATAAGAGAAAACTCTTGTATGATTTGCACCATTGAGCCTATAATAGAAAAAGAAGTCTTTGCAGATGAAGATTGGATCAAGGCAATGGAAGAAGAACTTGATTAGATAGAGAAGAATAATAAATGGTCATTGGTGCCCAGACCAGAAAAGAAGAATGTAATAGGCACAACGTGGGTATTTAGAAAAAAATTGAATGAAGATTGAGTAGTGGTCAAGAATAAAGCTAGACTCGTATGCAAAGGATATGCACAAGAGGAAGGTGAAGATTATGGTGAGACATTTACACCAGTAGCAAGATTGGAAGGTGTAAGGACTCTACTTGCATTTGCAACATACAAAGGATTTAAGGTATATCAGATGGATGTTAAATCAACATTCTTAAAGGGAATATTGAAAGAAGAAGTCTACATAGAACAACTAGATGGTAATGCATTAACTGAAGAACAGGATATGGTATGCAAGGAACATAAGGCACTAAAAGGATTGAAATAAGCACCTAGAGCATGGTATGAAAGATTTCACTCTCACTTAGTAAAGATACGTTTTTAAAGAACCAGTGAGGATAGTAACATATATCTAAAGACAGAAGGAGATAAAATACTGGTAAGTGAGGTAATTGTTGAGGACATCATTTTTGGAGGTAATGATGATATGTGTCATGATTTTGCTATTGAAATGAAGAAAAAATTTGAGATGTCACTGGTAGGTGAGATAAAAAAAATTCATAGGTTTACAAATCCAATAAATGAAGGAAGGAATTTTTATTACACAATCCAAGTATGTGAAGAAACTGTTGAAATATTTTAGAATGGGAGATTGTAAACCAGTTGGAACACCAATGGGTACATGTAGTAAATTGTCAAAGGAAGATGATTCTACACGAGTTGATGAAAAATAATACAGATCCATGATAGGTAAGCTATATTATATTGTCAATAGTAGACTAGACATTGCTCATGCAGTAGGATTGTTTGCTAGATTTTAGAAAAATCCGAAGGAGTCACACATGATTGCAACCAAAAGAATTTTTAGATACTTGAAAGGAACAATAGATTATGGATTATGGTATCCATATGCAGGATACTTTGAATTAAAGGTCTATACTGATGTAGGTTGGGCAGGCAATGTTTATGATAGGAATAATACAACTAGAGGAGGATTTTTTCCTAAAGGCAGATTAGTGTCTTGGAGCAGCAAGAAACAGAGTTGTATCTATCAATCAACAACAAAAGTTGAGTATGTTGCAGCTTATATGAATTGTAACCAAGCAATTTGGATGAAACACATATTGGAAGGTTTCAACCTGAAGATATCAAAACCGGTAAGAATTTTTTGTGATAGCACTAGTGATATGAATATTTTTAAGAACTCGGTGTTGCATGCTAGGACAAAGCATATAGAGTTGAAGTATCATTTCCTAAGAGACAAAGTTCAAAGAAAAGATGTATCACTAGAGACTTTTTCCACTAAAGAATAGCTAGAAGATATTTTTACTAAGCCTCTACCTAAAGCTAAATTTGAATATCTTAGAGGTAAGTTAGGGGTTATACCACTAAATGAAGTCAATTGATTTGATATGGAAGACATCAATCTCGGAGCCTATTGAAAATCTTGAAGAAGGATTGGTGAAAAATGAAGCTACTCCATAGGGGGAGGAACTAATTGTAGATCGGTGAAGCATGGATAATAAATAGAATGGTTTACCTTCACTTTGGCATTGCAGTTAAAGGGGGAGAAAAGTATATGTTTGGTAGTATTATATGTTTTATTCTCAATCATGACAATCAATTCGTATTGATATTTGTATTGCAATCAATGACAAAGGGGGAGAATGTTGGCATTACATGAAGATTGCATTGAAGAAGTATATAAGGAAGTGTTGTCATTGATGTCAATAGAAACTGATAATGAAGTAGTAAAGCAACCAGTAATGAAGCAGTGAAGATCAACTAGTAAACCCTATCCAGTTGAGAAGCAAAACACTGACCAATGGAGCTTGGTGCTCGATTGTGATGATTTATGACGGAATGATGATCGGTGATGAAGATGCCATGAAAGCATGTTCCACATGATGAGTTTTGAGAAGGTTTTAGCATGTAAAGATAACTATTTATCTTGGGAAGGATCAAATTCATAGTATGAAGTGACAAACGTGTGTTGTGTTACAAGATTCAAAATGTGATGATCCATGAGCAGTTGTAGATGTCTAGAAGAATGTAAAGTTATTACAATGTAATCTAATTGTCAAGATTGAACTGATGTGTTTGTAATCTCTATGAGAATTTTAGGGTTTGTGTTGTATTACTGACCTAATGTATTTTTTCATAAGGTTGATGGATTGATTTAATGAGTCATTGGCAAATTTAATAAAGTGCTATTTCGAGATCAATCAAAGAACTTGTTGTTCACTAACCATTACAATAGTTTGAAATCCCCTCACAGGGTAAGCTCTAATAGGCTTGTTGCTGAAATCCTCTAAATAGGTGATCCATTATCTTGGATTTGAAATCCTCCACTTAGATTATCTTTAATAGGGTATTACTTTTAACAGGGTATTTGTAGTCAATCCCTTAACCAGGTGGTCCTTAACTAGATATGTTCCTAACAAAACAGTCTTGTATAAGCTTCTAAATAGGCTTCTCTCCTAACAAGACAAAATTCAGAAGAGTTTAAAGAACACTTGTGGGTATTCATTTCCACTATGGTTTTTCCCATTTGGGTTTCCATGTGAAAAATCATTGTGTCAAGTGGTGAATGATTTTATGGAGGTGTTTTTTGTATGGTTGATATGAATGATTGGTAAATCTAGATAGATATATTTAAATGATTGGAAATGATCTGAAATATGTTATTATTGGTATTAGTGAAGTGATTTAAGGTTTTGGTCAAAGGATATTTAAGTTTTAGATCTGTTACATTATATCACGGAAGTATTAGGTCAATCGGTAAGATTTAACAGAGCAGCTGTAGATTTGTTAAAGTGACTAAATAGATAAACTTTGTGAGTTGATTCCAAGTTTAAAATAAGTTTGGTGAAAATTCAGTTAATTTTCCAACTACTGATTCACCCCCCCTCTCGGTAGTTGACTGGAGCTTTATAGTTTCATCATATTATCAGTCACAACTAGCCCAATAGAAGTCACAATAGTCCTCATTGCCACTATGATCTTTACCTTCCCCCTTGAAAGTTCTCCATCGTCCCATGACTAGAAAACTTGTCCCAATAATGAGGGATCAAGTCCCTTCATTTTTTTCTTATAGTTAGCTATATTACTGTCATCCACTTTCTCCTAGAGATCCTCAATCTCATTAAATTTATCACAACTATTAACCTCTTTTTGAATTAAATCCACTCCCATATTCACTATAGAAAAAAAATCCAGAAATTGAGGCAAGATTCCACAAAGTAGGATTAGGTAAAGAACACTTGAGAGAGGTATTAGTCATTAAAAATCAAGTCCATTTTATAAAATAATTGATGTATGTCGTAGATAAGATACAAAGAAAAAAGACAATTTTAAAATCTTTAGGACTCATAGGTTTTAATATGCTCGTTAAACATGGCACAAATATTTATGGGCAATTCATGTTGATATATTCATATTCTAATCCCCATGGAGAAAGGACCGAGGTTGGGTAATCGATCCATAGTTCTCTTGCCTTTTCTAAGGATGTGTTGATACACCACGTAGTCCAATGTAGCAATGAAACCTTGGAACATACAAGTAATAGCCACCACCTGCTAGGCTACTTTTGTTGTGCCTTGTAACATCATGTAGCATCAAAAATTGTAATTGGTATAATTCTATTTGTAAACCTACCATAGTATGTCCTATTTTGATTCCACGTAGGTCCACTATGGTCCTCTTTACTCCAACCTTGATATCAACTATTGACACCATTGAGTGGGCCCCATCTTGGAGCTTCCTTACCCTAGTTTTTGAGTTTTTGGTCCTATTTTTGGAGGAACAAGAAATGGAGTACCTTGGTCCTAGACTAGGGTGTCCTGGAAATATCCTTGGTCCCCCTTCAATAGGATCCAATTTAATTCTAGGGGGTTTCTCTCCCTCCCTAATGGATTTTGGTCCTTGTGACTACACTTGACCATTGGAGGCCATTTTAATCAATAATTTACCTAGAGAACCCTATATATAAAGATATCCTATTTATTCATTTAAGCATTAAATACATACCCCATTATTCATTGATCCATCAAGAATTTATCGTCCAATATTCTAAAGAATTCAAGGCAACATTTAATCCTTCAAGCATTATGGAGAAAAGTTACATCAATCTTCATGCAGGCATGTATGTTTGACTGCATCTTTCATGTTCATGTGTTTTTCATGGCATTACATCAAACATTTATGATCACATATAAAGAGAATTCAATCATCAATATTTATATCAACCATTGTAGTTATGAGGTATCTCTCATGAGCATTTACTTTAGTATTTACATTATTCAATTCAAGGTTAATTCCTAGACTAAAGTTTGACCAAAGATAAACCCCTATCCACAACCTTGTCTTCTCTCTTTTTTGTGTGTAGGGAATTGACTCATGTGATGTACTCATATATTTTTATGGATTTGATGATGACAAACTGGTTTATCTTTTATTGGAGTCAAAATTAAATGACTAAGGTGAATCTCTACTAGCCAATCCTAGAAAATCAGCTCAAACATTTGGAACGGATTATGATTCTCTTCTTCTACCCAGACCCCTATCTATGGCTCTTTTGTATACCTATAGAAATATGATTTCAGTATTCCTTCTCTATTATCCCTTGTCTTGTCCTAATTTCATAATTGACATCCAGATTTCAACTACAAAGAGGGCGTAAAACTAAAACTAGTGAATCTAATCAAATTTTCAACCCCTTTCCTATTTAGATTGTGGCTACATCTATTGGATTTACCCTCTTTCAATATACTCATCTCATAGCTTAAATCTGTGGTTTAATTATCTTAACTAGTCAAAATCTATTTTTTTTCTATACCAACACATTTTGGTGAACCTAACACTTCTTACATTGCATTAAATCTATTTTTTAGATCCAATTTGATGTGTTTTCATAATGGAATTCACTTGATTTGATTGGTTCTATATTTCACATATGATTACAATATTTCTTAGCTATATTATCAAAAAATGTGTTAGATAATGGTTTCTTTCAATTTACATTACTTTTTTTCGTCCATATTACTCTTGCATATTGCATATTTAGAATTTCAAAGATATTTCCTGCTTTCAAATCACCTCTCAAAATATTTTATCCATATGGCATGTTGTTTTATGATGATTTATTTAAGAAAATATATTATATATAGACTAGATAAAATATTTTGTAGACAATGATAATTCTAGAAAATAGAATGAAAAAGGTAACACTAGTACCTCCCCTACTACTCATGTGAATGATGAAAGATTTAATACTCCTATCAATTGTCTCTCCAATGGAGAGAAACCATTGAAGATAAATATGACACCATCATCTTCTCATCCACATACTCTAGTGAAAGGGGGGTAAGATAAAAAAAATTTGGCATATCAATATCTCTAGATCCTTCTTATTCTCTTAGAACTTACCTTAATCACCAACATATTTGTAAAGAAGATGGTGTTATGAATTTTATTCATGATCTTTTTCCGTACATAACATTAGGTAAAGATGGAAATTTAGAAAATAAGGACCCTACTTCTTGACCCATCAAAGAGGACATGAAAGATGATAAAAAGTAGAATTTCCTCACAAGGAATATTCCTTCCTCATCTAATTATCCCTTTAACTCCTCTATGTGTCCTTGAACTACAAAATAAATAAATAAAAGATTATAATAGTCCTTCTTCTTCACAATTGAAAAAATATTATAGAGTTTCTTATGATATAATCTCAAAATGAGGTTATAGTGGACATGAAATTGGAAAACATGAACAATGAATATGACTCCCTATAAACTCTCCTTCACAAGCTAGCACAAAAAGTCTAGGAAATCCTCATCACTCACCTATGGATGATCTCCTTAAAGTTCAAATTCTTAAATAATATTTTGCAAGATGTAGAAACTATCACTCATCAAAACATTCTTATACATCAAATAATCCTTGTTCACCAATTCCTTTACCTCAAGAAAATAATCCTCCTCATTCTTTACAAATTATTTTACCTAGCGAAAATAATCCTTCTCCCTCTATTAGCACACCTTGTTCTATATCTCAAGGAACAATACCTATTCATATTGACAATCAACACAAATTAACCATAATAAGCTTTTCAAGATTTAAGTGTGATAAAAATATTGTTTTTTTATTTCATAAGATATAGCAATAAGAATAAAGGTGATAAGTATTACCTTTTTTGTTATTGGTATTCTCATTCTCTTGGAAATTGTAAAGATTTTCAAGAATTTGTTCAAGGCCAATATGATCAAGCTTGCATAGCTCTTAGAACTAATCTTGTAGTATTTCTTAGTGAAGGGGTAGTGCCTTAGTACTACATTCACCTTATTATGTTTCTCCTTACCCTATGACACTAATAGTTTAACCTTATTGGGTGACCTTTTTCATGTGTGATGATACATATTCATTTCCAATCATTTTCGAACAAAAACATAATTCATCCTCGTCTCCTCGCTTAGGGCGGAAGGACAATATATTCAAGTCTCTTTCCTTTCAAAGGTTGCCTCTTCTTTTGAGTTATATTCTATATATCATGATGTCTTTTCTCGCATTGAACCTTCCTTCATGTAAGTACATGTGTGTTCCTTTCTTAGGACCTTTAATTTCCTTGAAGAGATACATCTTCTATGTATAATCTCTCTTTGTAGGTTGTGTAATCCTTCTCTTTGTCCCTATGATTCCGAGGCATTGATTTACTATCCTTTCCAAAGATCTACTTTTCGTTTGTTGAGTGGTATTTTCTTATGATATGATATTATTCCTTATGTAAATTTTTTTGTTAACTCAAGGATTCTCTCTTATGCAAGAGATGTGTATCTTTATGTACAACCTCTTCTTCACTTGGCAATGCATTTCTAATATAAAAAATCCCCTCGCTTTTGGTCAAAAGTATGTTATCCTTCATCAAGAATCCCTTTACCTAACAATTGGGGGAAGGTGTGAATTATTGTTCTCCTTCATTTCTTTTGGTCAATGATATTAGTTTTGTTCAAAATCTCCTCTTGGAAGTAGATTTGTTTAATCATTTGAAGATCTCTTCCTCCTCCTCCAAAGGATTCCCTTTACAATTTTTGCAAGGTATCCATTTTACAATTATATTTTCCTTTCCTATATGAGCCATACTTATTTAGTTTTGATTGGTGTACATTGTTACCTAAAGGATATATCCTCTATTTTGAAAGTGTGTATCCATATTTCTAGCTTACTTAAGACATCAACATACCTCTATGCTGACATCTTAAGGGGGAAAATACATATCTCCATCTTTGTACTATATCTTTTATTTTGTATGTTTTATACAGGGTGTACATTCTAGAAACCAGACCTAACTCCTAGAAAATATGCTACATTCTTGAAATTAGATGCAACAATTTTATATGTCTTATACAAGGTATACAATCTCAAAACTAGATATAACTCTTATACAAGATGTCATTGAATCTAGACATACTTATTTTTCAATTGCATGTCTTATACAATTTTGTGCATGACTGAAATCAAACCCAACTCTTAGATGAGATTCTTAACTCCTAAAACCAAATGATGACATATGCAGTAGGGTGAGTTGACTAGTATAAAGTATCTTGTTAGACTATTCTGACTCTCCTTCCCTACATGAATCACACAACATAACATAACTTGTTGTCTCGTGAGTATTCATGTTCTCATGGGTCACCTATCATAACATAGCTTGCAATCGTATCTATTCCACAAAAAAATTTACTTTTCCTCTCATGAATAAGCTAGTATAACATATCTATCTATATTATGGCATCCATGTTCTCTCTTTTCTCCTCCCCATGAGCTCATAGCTTCACTTTTGTGGATCATGGCTAATCACTTCATGCATTCTCTTGCCCTTTTTTTTGGGACCACTTGTTTTTTTTTGCTAGCATTCCAAGAATAATATCAATGCCTAAGACATTTGATTATCAAGATCTCTTCAACTAGTTGAATTGGAGCCTTTTTTCCTTTAGTACTAACCCCTCACGTTTTGTGTTTTGTGTTCTGTGTCTGTTGTCTTTGTCTTTTTCTTTCTTTTCTTGCCTTTTTATTGTTTTGTGTGTACTTGCATGTGATTGTGTGAGTTAAGATCCTAAGAGTATTGTCTTTCTTCCTCAAAATTAGAGATGTCTTATCTCCTTGTGATCATTCTCATAGTTGTTCCTTTATCTCATCTATCTACTTTACTATGAATATTTGCACAGGTTCATACTGCCATTAAAGTAATGGCTAAATGTAACACCGTAAATTATAACCAATATAGTTCACACCTCATATTTGTACTCCTACCCTATCATGTCCTATTTTTGTTCCCCTAGGTCCGTTTTCATGCGCTTTACTCTAACCTTGATGTCATCGTTGACACCATTGAGTGGACCACATCCTAGAGTTGTCTTCCCTTGATTTTTGAGTTGTTGATCATATTTTTGGAAGACCAAGGCATGAAGCACCTTGCTTCTACACTAGGGCACCTTAGACCACCTTGGTCCCACTTAAACATGACCCAATTTGAATTCAGATAGGCTCTCTCCCTCCCTGATGGATTTTGGTCCACATGGCTACACTTGACTATTGGATACTGGCCTAACTGGTAATTTACCTAGAAAATATTATATAAAGACATCTTATCAATTCATTTGAGCATAACAAACATACCCCATAATATATGCATATGTCAAGCATTCATCATCTAACTTTCTCAAGTATTCAAGGCAACACTAATCCTTCAATAATTATCGAGAAAAGGTACATCAATCTTCATGCAAGCATGTGTATCTAATTAGGTCTTCCATGTTGATGTGTTTTTCACACCATTTGATCCCACTTTTGAGATCATATCTAAGGAGCATTGCAATGTTTGTATCAATCATTGTAGATCTAAGATATATCTCCTAGAATTTACATCAATATTTATATTATTCAATTTAAGGTTAATTCCTAAATTAGGGTTTGACCTAAGGCAAACCCCTATCCACAACCCTATCTTATCTATTTTTGTGTGCAAGGAATTGACTTAGGAGTTGTAATAAGATATTATGATCAAGTTGATGATGACGAATAGATGCAGCATTCAAAAGAGTGAAAATTGGAGCACTAGGGTGAATCTCTTCTACCTAATCTTGGAAAATCAACCTGAACATTCAAGAGAAGGTTCAAATTCCCTTCTGTTTAGATTCCTATCTTTAGTTCTAGTGGATAGTTGTATAATATTTTTTAACTATTCCTCCTCTATTATACCCCGTCTTTGCCTAATTTCACAAATCACATTCAAGTTGTAACTAGAAAGAGAATGATAAACTAAAACTAGTGAATCTAATCAGAATTTCAGCCCTTTTCCTATTTAGACTGTGGTTATATCTATTGGATTCACCCCTCTTTCAATTTGTTGGTCCCATAGTTTATATATGTGGTCTTAGTATCTTAATTAGTGTAGTCCTAATTTTTCCAAACCAACACACATCATAATAAAAATTATAGGAATCACCTTCGGTAATTAACTTTGATCCTTTGTTTCTGGCAATGGAAATGCCATGAAATGACACCATCATCTCAACGATGTTGGAGGTTTTGATACCAATATTGGCCACATAGGTCACCACCACTTTACCTTCTGAATTTTTGATGAGACCATGTCATCTTGCCCAACCTAGGTTCCATTTAGATGACCCATCAAAGTTTAGCTTCAACCAACCTAGATGGGGGATACTATTTCATGCTATTTTCAAATCCAACAAGAGAGTAATTAAAATTAGATATATGACATCCACCAACTTCCAATTTTTTTCCACACACTAGTCTAAATGTGGGTTGGGGTAGGGGGGACTGGAGACTTTCTTGTTCTCCTTAACTTTATTAACAATCACATTGATTAGGACCAACCAATGAGACATGCGATCCCTAAAATTTATATTGTTAAACCCTTTCCATAATCTCCATCTTGTGTGGAGAAAGGCTTGCCACCAGAGTTCCCGAATTATTGGGTGAGTGGAAGGTGAATTCCAAGTAGTAGAGATCATCTTAGGACATGGTGCCACAGACAAGGAGTCAAAAAAGTATTAGTGATCTTCTACCTAACCTACCAAGAATACATACAATGTAACAAAAGATGGCCAATGCTTTCCTTCACTTCTTCATAAGGAACACATCTATTCACTCTATGGAATCCCCTCTCCTAAAGATTCTCAATGGTTAGAATATTCCTATGAAAGATCACCCACCCCCAAAAATAGATCTTGGGGCTAGATTTATAACTCCACACCAACAACTAACTAAAAGAGAGGGTCATAGAAGCAAAAATAAGCTCAAAACTAGATTTTACAAAGCAATGAAAATCCTTAAAGATTTCCTATAGTTTTTACTTGCAGTAGTCATGAACCATTAGCTAGTAATATTAGCTATATGCTCTTGTTTTTTATATTTCTAGTTTTCACTATTTTTTCAAATGATTTTTCTTAGCTCTAAATTAATTCTTATATTTAAAAAAAAAACTAATTTGGTAAATGAATCCATTTATTTCCTTATATTTTAGTGATCTCTTACGCTCTCACATATCTTATATTTCTCTTTATGATTTATTTTTCATTAATTATATTTTATATGTCTAATTTTTTTTAATTGTGCTTTATTGTTTTACTATATGATTATGGTCTTAATTTTTTCTTTAGATCTATGGTCCAAATATATATATTTATTTATTATTGATGACCTATTGATAAATCTTACTTTTGAAGTGTTAAATTTCCCTATGGAATTTTATTTTGGACTTAAACTACAGGTTTTATATCTAAAATTTAAGGTACATGATTTTAAATTTACCATGCAAACATGTATCTGATTATCATTATAATATGTCCTTTAGATTTGTGGTCCAAATATAGATCTTTATTTAGGGTTTATTGCCTATTGAAAAAAAAATTAAATGTTAAATTTTGCTATGGAATTCTTTTTTTTTTAAAATGCAAGGTTTTACATCTAAAACTTTTGGTACAATTTTTTCAATTTATCAAGTAAATATAAATCAATATTATCTCTAATATATTTTTATTTCATCTTTGGATGTATCTATAGTGAAAATATTGAATTTTGGAGGGCATAAAGTGTCTAAGATCCTAGCCTTAGAAGATATAATTTTTTTTAATGAAAGTTTAATCTATGTATTGCATCTACCACCTAGATATATTCTCATTTAATTTTCAAGGTTAGAATGGATAAAATATTTATTTGGTAGTGTTCTTAATGGATTTTAATATTTCAATTGAACTTGTAAGACTAATAGTGGAGTTGATAGACATGTGAGCTCTATAAAGTGGGATTTAAATTCTACGATTCCTTTAGATATATTTAAAACTAAAATAGGTCCCTAGATTGGAAATTCAAGTCTTCTCTATATGGCTATAGGTTCCCATTTGGATCAGCCAATATGATCATTTATAAGATAGTAACCTAATATTCAGAATGAGACATCTAAATCATTATATAATTGAAACATAAATTAAATATACAAGATCTCATAGTTTATAGAAATATCTAAAAAGATCAATACACTCATTGGGTTTTGTTAATAAGAAGGCATTTTTTATAAATCAACAAATCGCTAATATATAGGTGAGATTGAAGAACATGGAAAGCATTCTGGAGGGCCTAAGGATTGATAAAAAGATCTTATTTAAGGTGGTCAATTCCCTAACCTTGATCATAGATGAAATTATGAGCAAAGCAGTGATTGGTGCGCTCTCAAGACAAAGAAAGATGAAGAAACAATAGAAGAAAGGGAAAGATCATGTAGAGTGTGACCCAAATGTTGATGATTGGAAGAAGAATATTTGCATTATGAAAAATAATTGGGGTCTTATCAAGGACCAAAGAAATATAGTCTTCTCTAGATTTTCTTTCTTTCTTGGTTATGAATAGTTATAGGTTCTCTTTGATTTATAATTATATTTTTACTACTTATATTAATGCTATTTTCAAGCCTATGTGCCACCTATATGTCTAAATGGTTAGTTATTTTCTTTAGCAGTTATGGTTGGCATAGATACTCTAATATTTCTTATCTATTTTTTATTATGTATATTTGATGGTTGGTTGGTGTTGCTAGTTTTTCTGTTCTAGTAGATATTTTGTGGTTTCTTGTTCTATGGTATTTTTTGTATGGGATAAGTGTCCTTCCCTACATAATAAAAAATAGGTAACATCTTAAATAAGCAAAGAATCTTTGGTCGAAGTGTATTGAGCATTGCTTGAATGAAGCATCATTAAATTAGATCATAAGACTTCTCAAAGTGACTTTTTATTACTATGGCTTGGTAAATTAATTTCCTAGCCATTTGATGCCTACCTATATGAAAATTTAATGGTTTATAAGGTAAATATGGTTTTTGTGAATTAATTTCACTCCATATGAATAAATAATGGGAAAATACATCCAACAAATTATATGAGCCTTGAAAATTATCTAGTGATTATGAACAAATCCACAACTTGTAAATAGTAGCATAGTGTGGCTATTTGAAGCATGGAAGGTT
The DNA here is from genome assembly GCF_030272615.1 of Cryptomeria japonica. Classification (NCBI taxonomy): domain Eukaryota; kingdom Viridiplantae; phylum Streptophyta; class Pinopsida; order Cupressales; family Cupressaceae; genus Cryptomeria; species Cryptomeria japonica. The sequence continues at coordinate 148,068,535 of NC_081408.1, read as the reverse complement.
TCTTAGAAGAGCGACCCCTTAAGATGAGAAGGTACATATCTCAAATTTATTAACAAGGTTATGTAGGACTTGTAATGGATTTTACCTAGTTGATGGTTATAGATCTTTAAAAAAACTAATATTGCAAGTTTTGGAATTAGAGTTCCATATAATACAACATATTTCACCCTTGAGATGTGATAGAGTTTTCTAAACGCATCATATATGAGTGAGAGTGGGCCTAGATAATGAATAAATTATGTGCTATAAAATATGTGTATTTTCTAAATATTATAATTTTAACAATCTTATTTCACTACAAACACATTTGAAAGTAGTTAGAAAGCACAATATCTAACCAAGTTTTACAAAAATACTATAACAAATTGCAATTGAAGATTTATAGTATCATTGAACTTGTATTCTCATCAAGTCATCTTGTTACTCTTACTACTCACTAAAAAAGATGGAAAAGCTCTAACATGTCAAATAAGTAGTTTGCAAGCCAAGATGGAGTCATGAAGGTTCAATTTACTACTTCTGTAGAATTTGACCTCTCTTATAACTCTTCATCCAATTGGGAGGTGTCATAATTTGGTGTAGGACATGTCAACCATATTGAAATCAGCATTAAAGATACACCAAGCCTCAAGCAAATTAGTTGCAATCTTTTGCCAAACCCTTGCTATAGAATGATCCTTTCAAATACATGATTCAGGGTATCTGTATTGACAATTTCAAGGGCTTTTTGTTAATATTGAATATGACCCCCAAACCTTTGTTTGAAGGGTCACAACTATGTGTGACATAATAGGATTTCCATTTCACAACTACAATTCTCACCACACTGCCACATCATTTCTCATGATTTTAAATTGAAAATCTCTACTCATAAGACATGGCACACAATAAAATGTGAAAACCTACTCAGACAGACTAATTAAATTTTTAAAAATATACAATAAAAGCCCCATACTTATAAAAATATAACAATAAAATACTTTTTTATTAAATTAATTTACATTACATTTTTAACACAATATAATTGAGCAACATAAAAATTAGGAGGACAATATTTTTTAAGATTCTATATTTTAAATAATTATAGGATGATCATATTTAAGAAGTAAACTACAATACCGTAAACGAATGGAAATGCTATCGTACAGGAATTGTCTGTGTTTCTATATTTTATGGAAAATCAGCTTCGTATTTGTCCATTCATCAAATAAAGCAACTGGTTGAAAAGTCAGCTTCGTAGGAAGGATGAGTAGAAAAAGTTGGTTGACTAGCAAGCAAACCCTACCTACCTACGCGACTTTGAATTGTTCTCTCAGTCAAACAAGTGTTTGGTAATCATTTTTACTACGAAACGAAAGCGAAAGAGAGTAGAGAGTGAGAAAATGAAATTTATTCAGATTCATGCGCGTATACGCTGAGAATGCCCATTTCATTGAAATTTAAGTAAAACCGCGTCCTCTAATATTTACCTCGTCTCTTTCTTATATAAAGAAGACCCTCACAAAGACAAGAAATCGTATAAAAAGAAACATTTTAAGGACAAATTTGTAAAGTGTTTAACAAATTGCTTCGGTTCATTTTTATTGTCAGCTCTGAAATAGGAGAGAATTCTGTTAGAAGATTAATTTCGTCACTCCTCGTTTACATGCATGCAATAAGTTAGAAGAGCACCTGATAACTGCTTTCCACCCTCGTTGCATGAAATAAACTCATATTAAGTTTTTTCCACATTTTTCTAATTCTATGGAATTGATTAACTGTTGTAACAGCTGTTAAACAGCTAGTTTTATATCTGATCCTCTATCATGCGTAGGAGCTGAAAGTTACACAATCTGTCTTGTATTTGATCTCCTATCATTCATGGAGTTAAGCATTCTATAAATAAGACAATGTAATCAGTTTTATTTAGTATCAATAAAATTAGTATTTCGTTTCTGGTGTAGCAGAGTATTTCTGTGTTTTATTTCTTTCTTTTGTTTTCAAATTTGGCATGCCCTTATGATAATGTTGCTGGAAAATATTGATTTATGTATTTGGAGGGGATTTTGTTCCACAGCGAGGTGGCGTGGACGTAGAATTTTGAACCTGGCCTATCATCTCTGAACCAACTGATTAGCAGACAATAACAGCGAAAAGAAGAAATTGCAAAAAGAAATCACAATTCAGAATAAAAAACAAAGTGCCTTGTTTTTTTGAAATTGCACACACCAATATCTTTATTGAAGCTTAATTAAAAATTACATAGAGGCTGTATATATAAAAAATTTGCAGTCTAGAAGAATTAATAATAACTGCAGTTCTAAATATATTCCTAGCATTGCATGGAAAGCTACTAAGGCTCTCAAACTAAAAAAAGCAAACTACTCCCTAAATTAAGAATACAATAAGTGCATGCACAACATGCTTTATTTACTAAAAACAAACTCATGCAAAAAAAAAACTAAAAATAGTCCTAAAGATTAATGCATGTTGGAGTACATGCTTTATTTGCATGAATAAACAAAAAACTGATTTAAACTGAAAATAGCTTATGCATGGTGATGAATGGATAGCTTCATGTCCAAACTAGAGTTGCATGGAGTTGCATGCTAGAGCAGCATCACTTATCAACATACTCCCCCTTGATGCTGAGAGGGCTCACAATCTTATCTCGTAGTGCTATAAACTGAGCTTTCACAACCACTTTGGTGAATATATCTGCAAGTTGATCCTGGGTGTTGATGTGCTTCAATTCAATATCCTTCTTCTGCACCAAATCTCATATGAAGTGATATTTAAAATCAAAATTCTTTGTTTTGCTGTGATGAATTGGATTCTTAGCTAACTTGATGGCATTCACATTGTCACAATAAATTACTGTAGGCTGAATTTGTTTTTCTCCAATTTCTTCCAAAACTTTTCGGAGCCAAAGAGCTTGAGTACCTGCTGAGGTAATTGCAACATACTCTGCTTCTGTAGATGAGAGAGCAACAATACTTTTCTTTTTTGAGCTCTAGGTAATTAAACCAGAACCAAAAGAAAAACAACTTCCAGATCTAGATTTATGGTCATCCATACTACCTCCCCAATCTGAATCACTAAAGCCTACAAGATTGAACTTTTCAAAAGAGTAGTAATGAATACCAAAACTTAAATTCTCTTTCACATACCTCAAAATCCTCTTGGCTACCTTCATATGTATTTCAGATGGATTTGTTATATACCTTGAAACAAGTGAAACTGAATAGGCAATATCAGGCCTCGTGTGGATTAGAAACATCAAACTCCCCACAATACTTCTGTAAGTTGTCTCATCAACTAAATCAACACCATCATCTCTACATAACAAATCTTCATGAGCACTTGGAGTGGAGGCAGGGTTACAATCAGTCATATTAAATTTCTTCAGCATATCCTGTGCATACTTTGTTTGACAAATGAAAATCTCATCCTTACTTTGATAAACCTCCATTCCTAGAAAATATTTCATTAGACCAAGATCTTTCATCTCAAATTCTTTCATCATAGCAGCTTTGAATTCATCTTTCATCTTAGAACTACTACCCATATACAAAAGATCATCAACATACAAACTTTTGATGAGAATATCAATACCTTCTTGTTGGTAGTAAAGGGTAGGATCACTCTTACTTCTCTAGAAGCCATTCTCTTGAAAGTATCCATCAATCCTGACATACCACGCTCTTGGTGCTTGCTTGAGGCCATATACAACCTTCTTCAACTTGTAGACATAATTATCTTTTCCTTCTAGTTCAAAACCTTGTGGCTGCTCCACATATACTTCCTCTTCTAAATACCCATTCAAGAAGGCACTTTTCACATCCATATGATATATGCTCCACTTCTTCTAAGCTGCTAATGAAATCAACATTCTTATGGTCTCTTCTCTTGCTACTGGTACAAATGTCTCTTCATAATCAATTCCATATTTCTGTGTGAAGCCTTTAGCAACTAATCTTGCCTTGTGTCTTTCAACACTCCCATCACTATTAAACTTGGTCTTGTAGACCCATTTGGTGTCAATCCTTTTTTTGTCATGTGGAAGTTCTGTTAACTCCCAAGTGTCATTCTTGTGAATGGAATCCATCTCTTCTTCCATGGCTTTCACCCAAACCTCATTAGTACATGCATCTTCAAAACATGATGGTTCAAAATCAACCTTGGCTAATAAAGCAAAATTCACTATCTTACCTACTAGGTTTTCTTCATGTACTTGATTTTCACTCCTCTGGTAGATTTCACTCAATCTCCCTACTTTCCTTGTAGAACTTGGAGAAGAAGTTGGACTTGAACTTGGTACCGAAGAACTTGATGAAGGATTGCTTTGTGGAGTTAAACCACTAGATATAGAAACATTAGTTGGTTGCTCATGATCAATATCAACAATTATATCATCATTCAAAATAGATTTTGGCTTCTCAACATGGCCTTTTTGATGACCATAAACTCCCCCTTCATAAAAAATCACATCTCTTGAGACAATAAGCTTGTTAGTGAGGGGATTATACAATCTATAAGCCTTTCTTTTCTCCCTATATCCAATAAAAATACATGACTCACTCTTTGCATCTAACTTCTGTCTATTTTGGTTAGGTACATGCACATAAGCCAAACAACCAAAAAATTTGAAATGATTAACATTAGGCCTTTTACCATACCAAGCTTCATAAGGAGTCATCTTTTCTAGTGCATTGGTGGGGCTACAGTTGAGGATGTACATAGTTGTAGCAACTCCATCTCTCCAATAAGAATTGCTCAATCCCTTGGTTTGTAACATGCACCTTGCCATTTCAATCACAGTACGATTCTTCCTTTCAGCTACTCCATTATGTTGAGGTGTGTATGCAGTAGTAAGTTGCCTCTTGATGCCATTAAAATCACAATAACTTTGGAAAGCCTTTGAGCAAAATTCTCCTCCACGATCAATCCTTAAACGCTTGATCTTGCACCCTTTCTCACTTTCCACAAGGGCTTTAAACTTCTTGAATGTATCCAAGGCTTCATCTTTGGCCTTCAAAAAATATACCCAACAATTTCGTGAGTAATCATCAATAAAAGTGATGAAATATGATGACTTACCCAAACTCTTAGTCTGCATAGGACCACATATATCTGAATGAACAAGCTGAAGTGGGTGATGAGCCCTCCATGCATTTCCCTTTGGAAACTTTTCTCTTGCATGCTTTCCTTTAGCACAACCTTCACAAACCTCCTTGTGTTCCTCAACCTTGGGCAAACCAGAAACTAATGCATGTGAGGTTAGAAACTTCAAACTATGAAAATTTAAATGCCCATACATGAGATGCCATAACCAAATTGAATTCTCATAAGACATATTTGCCAAATTGTTGTTATGTTCACCAAACCTCAAGGGGAACATCATATTTCTTGTCATAGGAACAACATTGATCACCTTATTATCCTTATTCTTATCATAGATAATACAAGTCTTATTCTCAAAGACTACTTTATAATTTTTCTCACATAGCTGCCCAACACTTAACAAATTGTGCTTCAATTGTGGAGTATAATAAATATCATGAATACTCTTTAGACCTTCTTTTGTTTGGACCTCCATAGCTCCTTTGGCAGTAACTTCCAATGATTTATCATCACTAAGCTCGATCTTGGATTTGAAACTTCCATCCTTTGTTGAGAACAACTTCTCATTCCCTGTCATATGGTTAGAGCATCCAAAATCTAGGTACCAAAAATCTTTACTAGTATTTTCACCCTTTGCATAAGACAAAAATAAGTGATCAGGAGGATTCTCACTACTTTCTTGAGCATAGTTAGCACTTTTACCTTCTTTCAATCTGCATTCTCTTTCAAAGTGGCTTTACCTATTACAATGGTAACATTGAACATTTCTCTTATCAAATCTGCCTCTACCTCTTCCTCTGAAACCACCACTTCCTCTTGAGCCACCTCTTCCTCTACCTCTTGAAGATTTTTGGCTTTGCCCTTTACCTTGGCCTTGATTGGTTTTGGCACTACTGCTGCTTGCATCTTCAATTTTTGTGATTAGAAATTTAGAGGAAAACGCTTTCTCTACACCTTCAAAAGAATCTTTCAATCTTTCTTCATGAGACATCAGGGATCCAACTAGTTGATCAAACTGTAGTTTTGTCAAATCTTTGCTTTCTTCTATGATTATTGCTACATGATTCCATCTGGGTGTCAAAGATCTCAACACCTTTTTTTATCAAAACTTCATTGCTTACAATCTCCCCAAGTGTAGCCATTTTATTGACCACATATTTGACTCTGACACAATAATCACTTATACTTTCAGCTTCTTGCATCTTCAAATTCTCGAACTCTCGCTTCAATGTCTGAAGCTTGACCACTTTAACTTGATCACTACCCTGGTAAGCTTCTTGTAGAGTCTTCCAGGCATCTTTGGCAGTTGTTTCTCCTGATATTCTTGGAAATAAGCTCTTATCAAGAGCTATCTGAATGTGAAACAAAGCTTGAGCATTCTTTTTCCTTTCTTCCTTTCTTGTTGTTTTTTCATTGGCTATAAGGGCATTCCAATCAGTTGGCTCTTCATAACCTAATTCAATAATCTCCCACAAATCTTTTCCAATCAAAAAAGTCAGCATCTTAATGCACCAATAATCATAATCATTCCCATCAAATTCTGGAACAAGCATATGGTTAGAATTCGACATGATTAACTTTGGCGAAATTCCAACAATAAAACTTTAACCCAAAACAATTTTACCTGCTCTGATACCACTTGTAGAATTTTGAACCTGACCTATCCTCTCTGAACCAACTGATTAGCAAACAATAATAGCGAAAAGAAGAAATTGCAAAAAGAAGTCACAATTCAGAATAAAAAACAAAGTGCCTTATTTTTTTGGAATTGCACACACCAATATCTTTATTGAAGCTTAATTAAAAATTACATAGAGGCTATATATATAAAGAATTTGTAGTATAGAAGAATTAATAATAACTGCAGTTCTAAATATATTCCTAGCATTGCATGGAAAGCTACTAAGGCTCTCAAACTAAAAAAAGCAAACTACTCCCTAAATTAAGAATACAATAAGTGCATGCACAACATGCTTTATTTACTAAAAACAAACTCATGCAAAAAACAAAACTAAAAATAGTCCTAAAGATTAATGCATGTTGGAGTACATGCTTTATTTGCATGAATAAACTAAAAACTGATTTAAACTAAAAATATCTTATGCATGGTGATGAATGGATAGCTTCATTTCCAAACTAGAGTTGCATGGAGCTGCATGCTAGAGCAACATAACTTATCAATAGTGGAGACTATTCTCGCTTTGGCTCTATGAAATGTTGGAAGGGATTTTGTTCCACAATGAGGTGGCGTGGGGAATTAATAGTCATATTGCCTCTTCTCTATCATCTTTTCTTGAACGTTCAGACCTTTATTAGCACAACCATGCTATTTAAATTCTTGGGTTTGCAGTCTTTGAATGTTGTATGTGTATAAGAAGAGATGAGTAGACACATTCAACAACTGTGTTTTTACGGTATCTTTTTTATTAAGATAAGTTGGATTTTTGACAGGGTTATGTACATTATGATTTGTTTTTGCTTGCGTGATTTATTGGTTTCATTTTATTGTTTAGTTGATGGAAAGAATTTCTTTTAGTATTTTATTTTTCAAATACCACTGTGATGAGGGTGTTCTTTGAGGAGACCTAAGGAAAATGAGGAGGGTTTTGTTAGGGTTTGTGTTTGTCGTTTTGATCCATGATAAAGGACATATGATATTATCTTCTTAAATGAGTTTCTTTTTCAATATTTATTTGGATGTTCTTAGTTGAATATGTTTGTGGGAATTTCTTACTTCTTGAAATGGTTTAGATAATTCATTACTTTATATTTATTGTTCGAATAGAAGGTTCATTGACACATTATAGTGAGATATTTTGCATGGTATACATTGAGGCAAGGTCTTTTTTCATGCAATGTTTCATGAAGATGTGTCCCCCCTAAAAATCTATGTGTTTGTTGTATTGGGGCATTTCCAAGACTTGGAAACTTGGGGAAACACCCTCACATAGCACCATTGTTGGTGTAAATGTGGTTATATCCTAGCTAGTTCTTAGTTAGAATCTATTCAGGTTTTAATTTTACTTAGAACCTAGCTTGCATTTATGTTAGTTGTCATAAAGATGTTCTAAGTAACTCATCATTAAATAATATTCATAGGATCATTTTAGTTATTGTAGGTGTCATTTTAGGATCATGTTAATTTTGTAACTTGATGATGGTTTCTTTATCCTTCCAACACCATCACCTTTGTGACCTCTATCAAGGATTATATTAGATTGCCTTCTATATGGTACAAACCATTACATACTAATTGCAACCTTTAACTTCATGAAAACTAGTTTTCACTTGATGAGCCACTCACATAGATGTTATATTGTAGATTTTTCCTTCAGGAACTCAATTTGTATATCAATGGCCACTATCACCACTGATCTGTCATTGTCCCCCTATCATCTGCTTGTCATCCCCAAATTTACGTCCATGGTCCCCGTGTCCTCAAAACCCATCCCCATGTCCGCTTATCAAGAAAATTCAATTTGATAGTTAATGCATATTCTTTCTTAGTTTATATTTGGCATTCAATTTACAATTACATTTTCAACTCAAGTGAAAGGGGAATGGGACTTCAAATACCATTCAACCCTCTTCTTATTAGAATTGAAGTTTGATCTAAATTGAATTCATCCTCCTTTTAATCTGATGCATGTAAAAAATAGGTCATTTCATAGTTTACGGAGCTAAACTTGTGAAACTCTAATTTTCCATCCAATACATTTTTGTGAACCTATCATTCTTAAATTTCCAATACTTCTGATTTGTGGTTTATATCTAATTGTTCCGCACTTTAAGATTCATATTTGTATTCATTTCTTAAACTCATAGCTTATACCATTTCATTAATTGAATTAGTTAGTTCATATGCTTACACCTAGTTAATCACATAATTGCTTTATTGCTTAGGTATTCAATTTCCTTTCATCCTTTACATTGTTTCTTTCATTTCATTGTAAAAAAAAAAAAGAAAGGACATTTTAAAATCTTTTTATGTTGGCAATTTTTTTTGGGGTCATTGCCTTGAACCTTGTTCCACATGACATCAATTGTAGTATGAAACTTCAGCCTTCGACTGACTTGTCTTTGCATCATGATAGCTTCTTAAACCTTCTTATGACCCTTCAACCCTCTCCTAAAGGTCCTACCAATAAAATTTTGATGTAAGAGGATGATTTCAATAACACCTTTATTAATATTCCCCCTTCTAAAGATGAAGTATTAATAAATAATGCTTGTTTCTCTCCCAAAATTGGCCCTACCCATGAGGACATCCTAGTTCAAGAAGAGATATTTCTTTCAAATATCTCCCTATATAACAACTTTCCATTTCAATAACCTTCCCTCTAGGGATGAAGCATTAATGAATAGTGCTAGTCCCTCTTCCAAAATTGATCCTATTCATGACAATATTTTGATGCAAGAAGAGACTGTCAACACTTCTTTCAATAATCCCACTCATAGGAATGATGTTGATGCTTCTCATAGAATATATGCCCCTTGTAAGGATACTTCAAAACAAGAGAATGATCTTTACAAGGGCTCACTATCAATAACAATCCCCTTTATGAGGATTTCCCTATCATTGAATCCGAAGATAATCCTATTCATGAAGAAGTGTTTAAGGTTGATAATCCTCTTTATGAACCACATGATGATTTCAACTCTACTAGATCTTCCTCAAATATTTTGAAACCATCACTAATCGATATAATACATGTAAATGGTTATGAAAATCCTAATAATCCTATTATTGTTGTTCAAGGTGGTAGTAATCCTCAAAATTATCAACCTCTTAATAAGCCTCTTTTTTTAGTTCAAGATGGTTATAATCATGATACTTTTTGCACTCCCAACAAACTAGTTATTACTGTGCAAGGTGTTTATGCTACTAAGAGTCCTTCTGAATATGCCAAATGAATCACCTAAGAAAGTTACAATTTTGTTACCCTTACATATAATATGAGGAAGAATAGGCAACCCAATCCTCCTCAATTTATCCCTTCTTCTCTTCCTACTTCTCAAGCAATACTTCCACCAACATCTTATTTATCACAACATCTCACTAAAGAGTATGATCTTATTGAATAACTTAGAGCCACTCATTCCAAGTTATGTCTTTGGGATTTGATTCAAACTTAATCTACACATCACAAAATTTTAAAAGACACTTTAAAGAGATTGGGTATCCCACCTGCGGTGACACCTAATAATATGACTTCATCGCTTGATCAGTTGATTCTATGAAAGATTCTAGAACTTAAATTATGTTTTCAGGTCCCCTCAAAACTTGTTTTATCCTTAAAAACTTAAATTATGTTTTCACAAGATGAATTACCTCCTAAAGAGATTCAAAATTAGTATGAGCCTCTTATCATTGTTGTTCTTATTTATGGTAATGTTATAAGACAAACCTTATTGGACAATAGATCTGGGCTTAATGTTTGTAGCATTGATTTATTGCATAATATTAATGTGGATCCCTCTCTTATTAAACATAAATCTCTTTCTATTTGTGGTTTAAATAATGTTGCTAGAGCATCTTTACATATTGTAACCTTACCTATCAAGATACCTTCCTATTCTTTTACCTACACCTATCCAAGTCATGCTTGATAGTCTTATTTAAAAAGATTCTCTTTGGATGACCTTGTAATCATAACATGCAAGTTGTCCCTTCTACTCTTAATTGTCAAGTCAAATTCATTTATAACAATAAGATGTATACTTTTCATGTTGATACTAATTTAAACAATCTTTTTTGCAAATTTCATCTAATTCTAAATCTTCTTCATATTAATCTAATTCTTCTACAACTCAAGATAAAACACCATATGCTCTTGAAGATACTTCCTCATCTGAAGAGGTACTCTTAGAAGACAATTAGGGGTCCTTAGATTTTACTCCTACCTTTATAGAAAAATATAAAGTCCCCTCAATAGAGCTTGTGACTAAAAAGGATGATGATATGGTGGAATCTAAGAAGAAATCAACTTTTCCTAAACAAATTAGTAATAAGTTTATGCCCATTTGTAATTCAAATGTTTTTATAAGTTTTCTTCTACTTTATCTAATTATGAAATTGAGACCTATGAGACCCCACCATCTCCTTCCAATATGACATTCATTTATAGTCTGGGTTTTCACATTTTAGCTAAAAGAGGTTATAATGGAAATGGTTGTGGTACAAGTGAACAAGGGATTAGAGTTCCTTTAGAAAATAACATACAAGAAACCTCATTTGGACTTCCATATAATCCTTCAAAGCCCATCAAAATGTCTATAAGACAATCTCTCAATGTCAATGCCATACTTAGTAATGATGATTGTGATATGTTTGTAGCATCCTAAATTGTGACTGGTCCAATTTACACCTCATGTTGTGCTCGTACTTTAGCAATTCCTATCTCCATCCCCTCTCTAGGTCCAATTTGACCCTATTCTTGAAGTTCAATGTCAAGAACACATTTTTGTGGGTCCCATCATGGGATCCCTTTCATGCTTTCTCATTATTTTGGTCCTCTTTATAGAAGGACTGTGATGCTCCAAAATGCCCTGGTCCCTCTTAAACATGCCCCATTTTGAACTGGAGTAGGTTCAATATCCCCCTGATGGCATTTGATTCTCGAGGCCACACATGACTATTAGAGGTTGTCTTAATTTGTTATTTACCTAGGGAACCCTATATAAGGAAATCTTATCAAGTCACATTAGTAGAGCACACATACCCCCATCATTCATGCATCCATGAAGCATTCATTGCAAAGAATCTTCATAGATTTAAGGCTACATATTCATCATTCAATCATTGTGGAGGAAATTTATATCAATCTTCATGCAATCATGTGTGCATGATTAGGGTTTTTCATGTCCATGTGTTTTCAATGCCTTTATACTCAACATTTGTGATCACATTAAAAAAGCATTGCATCATCATCAATAATTGTAGATTTGAGGTATATCTCCTTAACATTTATTTTAGTATTTTCATTATTTCATTCAAGGTTATTTCCTCAATCAAGGTTTTGCTTAAGAAAACCCCTATCCACAAAACCTATCCCTTTCTTTTTATGTGCGGGAGCTATACTTAAGAATTTTGGCAATGTTGACAATGATGGATAGGTTTAGCTTCGAACAGTAGAAAATTCAGAGTACCAGCGTAGATCTATGCCACTTGGTATTGGAAAATTAGGGTGAACTTATAGGAATAGGTTTTAAACATCTTATTTTTCCTAGATATTAGTTGGTGGCTCTGTGGGACATCTGTAGCTTACTATTTTTGTCAATTTACTTCAATTATCACTTATTTTTCCCTAATTTCATAACTACATTCCATTTTCAACTAAGGAAGAGCACAATCAACCCTAACTAGTCGATTCTAAATATAATCTCAAACCTTTCCCATTAGGGATTAATTTTCGATCTATTGGGTTCAACCCTCTTTCAATGTACTAGTGTTAATTGGGTTATTTAGTGGATTTACTTGGTGAAACCATAATTCCAAATTTTCACCACATTACATTTTGGTGAACCTAATATCTTCCATGCTTAATTCTGATTGATCATCTGAAATGTGATTTTTTATTCAATATAGCTTTCAAATTTGCACTTAATGATTACATTTTCAATTAAAAACATAAAAGTAGAGGTTAAAATCATAAAACCACTAATTTATTTTAATAGATTTGACTTGTGGTTTGCATAATCTTTCACTTCTATTTTTAGATTTGATTTTAGGCATTCATAGTGGAATTTACTAAATCTGATTTGTTTTCTATTTGACATATGATTAAATTTCTTTTTAGTTTCATTTATCACAATAATGTGTTGGATAATTGCTTCTTTCATTTTACATTACTTCTTTTCATTCATAGTACTCTTGCATGTTGCATCTTTAGGGTTTCAAAGATATTTCCTACTTGTAAATCATATTTTAAAACTTTTATTCATGTTATATGTTATTTTTTGATTAAATTTTTAAGAACATGCATTACATGTGTAGATCACATAAAGGATTTTGTAGAAAATGATAATCCTAGAGATGACATTAACAAATTTAATACTTGTACCTCTCCTAGGGTATCTCATGTGAATGCAGAAAGAGTCAATACTCCTATCAATGATATCTCCAATGGAGATCAAGCATTGGAGAGAAACTAACACCATTCTCCTCTCATAGGAATACTCTAGTGTAAGAGGGAAAAGATCAAAATGTTAATTTATCAATCTCTTTAGATCCTCCGTATTATCTTAGAGATTATATTAGCCATTATAATTTATTTATTGAAGATGATTTATGCATTTTATTCACGATCTATCTCCTCATATAACATTAAGCAAAGTTGAAGCCTTAGATGCTATGGACCTTCCTTCACAACCTATCAAAGAGAATATGAATAATGATGATACTAGAGTATAAGAAGTAAAGGGAGTCATTATATAGCCTCAACATGAGTTACCCAGGTGGCCTCTCTTGACCCTTCTACCCATTTGACAACTCATGCATAATCAAACCTATCATTTAATGAAGACAACGAAGTTCAATTATGCTAGATCAATTCTCCATAGATGATCAACCCCTCCCACTCCCATCCTTAGTTTGTAAAAGCACTCAAGGTTATGGGTAGAGCACCATATTTTTATTATTAATTTTTTTTACTTGAATTTATTAATGAGGTGATCACTTGATTAAGAAACTATCTAATTAGTTACCCAGACAACCTCTTTTGGGCCTCGACCCCCACTGAGAGTCCCTTAATGAATCTCGTTACCAATATTCCAAGGTTCAATCAAGGAATCATAAATGAATTATGAATACACATCTCATACAGGACATCCATGAATCCATTTTCAAAAGACTATACACATAATGAGAATTAGAACATTCACAATAATCCCCAATTTAATCATTGAAAACAAGCACATTTATAGTCCAAACTTAATATCATTTTTAGATCAATAATGAATACACATTCCAAAATTATATAAAATAAATCAAATCAACACATTTCATTTTTAAAACATGATAAATTCAACGATATACAAGAAAAATATGGAACCCTACCTCCAAATTGAAGATTAATGAAGAAGGAGAAACGTGCACACTAAAAGTTCTATCCATAGCATCTTTAGAATTAGAAGCAAATCCAATTGCAAACCACTCCAAATTCTAAGGAAAAAATCTCCAAAAATAAGAATAATAATTACATGCATCAAAGTCAAGGATTGCACTCAATCCCCACTAAAAACCCTCCATAAATCTCCTTGAAAATTATAGCTGAATAATTCCCAAATATCCACCAAATATTGCTGCTAAAGAATCCCCAAATCTCCACCAAAATTACAGCCAAAGACCCCTCAAATTTCAATAAAAAATTGCAGCCAAAGAAACCTCAAATTTCCACCAAAAATTGTGGCCAAAGAATCCTCAAATGTCCACCAGAAATTGCAGCAAATGAACCCTGAAATGTCTACCAAAAAATTGCAGCCAAATAATCCTCTAGAAATATCTCCAAAAAATGCAATCCAAAAGCATCCACCAAATCTTCCCAAAAAACCAACAATAAAATTCCTTTCCAAAACATGTATAGGAAGAGAAAGCCAATTCTACCAACCAGTATCCAAAAAAATTAATAAAGAACCAATAATTTAATAAATATGCCATTTAATAAATCACCAAATACAATTTTTTTTTTTTTTTTGATCGGTAATTGGCCGAAGCCTGAATAGCTTTTGACTGGAGCTATGAACCAGTGGGGACACAGTAGGAGCCCCATCCCCATTACATATCTTTGAATTATTATTATTATTATGTTTGATTAGATTGACCCCAAGACCTTCCCCATCCTATGGAAGGCCAAGAGTCACAACTTAGAATTCCACTTTAGATGTCCCTATTGGGAATTGAACTTGGGTCTCCATAGTGAGAACCCAGTGTTTTAGCCAGTTAAGCTCAACCCCTTGGACAATCACCAAATACAATTACTCCCACACAATAAACATATATTTATTTATTTAATATTCATTTACCCCCACCAACATAAATACACTTGCACATTTATATAGTGCTCCAAACAAGTAGAAATATATAAATATATGAGACAGGATATTAGGATAAAAGCATAATTAAATAAATAATCAAACATATAATTAAATAATTAATAATAATTACATCACTTAACGTGGGAAAATAATAAAATAAAAATGGAGACCAATATTATTAGTGACATAAAATATCATAATGAATAATATAACCTAAAATAATCAAATACTAATAAACTATATCATAAATAATAATAAAAATAGCCATGATAAATCCACCAAAAAATCACAGAACCAAAAATAACTTACATAGGGTACATGGATGTTTCCTTCATAACAACCCAAAAAGATAGACTAAAGACAAAGATAATTGCCTTGATTCGAGAAAATGGCAAGGGTTAGGTTAGACATACCTTAATGGTATATCCATGTAAACCACCATCAAGGATTTCATAGGCATGCTCAAACCTATGAAGCTAGGTGGAGTCAATGCCTTGTACTTGCAACAACCAAAATATACTTATACATACATATAAATATACTTCTAACATGATATTTGAAACATCAATAGTCAACAATCTCCCTTTGAGGTCACTTGAAACCGAAGTTAGTACATCATTATAATACATCCTCATCATATAAAAATTATTAGGAAATCATAATTGTATCCATAAACTCTAATACAACCAATAGGTCCTTATATGTATAAACCATCATAACATTATCATGCCTTGAAACATAGAGTCGTTATACATAAACATCCTCCAATTGATCAATTGAGTATTTCTACTCCTAACAGATAACACGCAACTAAAGTAAACATAAATCCAAAAGAAACATAATCAGGAAATGAATATGGACAGTGTTACTAGAGATTATTATTCATTCCCTCAAAAGAGATTATATAGAAAACATGGCTAGAAAACCCACTTGACAACTACACATTACATTATTGCTAATATCATCAAATTACCACCTCCTAATTAGTACACTTAAGATATTTCAACATGATATCTAGGTATCCTCATATACATATAAATAGCCAATTGTTAAATTCATTGGAAGGAGACTTTAACATCACATAAATTCTCATCTATTCAAATGATGTGATATCATCACTTTCAATCTAACATCCATAGAAACATAACATGCTACTTTCAATAATTAACTATATTAGCAAGGTCTTTATCATCAAAATGACCACTACATCCAAAAATTATCTCTGTCTACATTGATTATCATTTGAATGCTTACTTCATTTATATGTAAGTAGAGTTTCAATATCATACAACCTAATTTATTGTGTTAGGGTTAGAGAGGTGTTACAATAAACATCATGGTATTTCCCACAAAATCGTCTTTCTACTTCTCCTTTGAAATTTCACACTTTTCATCCATTATCGCTTTTTTTTTTCACAAGGTATTTTACAAAAAATATATTATATTTAGTGTCTAAATTTATATTTTTATTAAAAAAATTTATACCTCAATAAATTTATTTAGAAATAATTTCTAATATTTAATAAGACAAATTCAAGAATAGAATAGAAGATAACTTATTTATATATATTATATTTTTCTAACTAAAAGTAATAAATATTATTTTATATAAGAACAATACATTAAAAATATAATTCTCAAATAATTTGTTGTAAATATTAATAAATTAGAATTTTAAAATGTATAATTTTTTTTTATAAATATAATCAAAATAAAAAAAATATTTTTTTCTTAACATTTACAATTTATTACTTGTGTAATAAATTAATGATATCAATATAGATTCTTTATTTGCTTTCTATGATTTTCTTTTAAAAAATTGTCTATTTCTTGCACATCTCTTACAATATAAATACATAAAAAAACTATGAATTTGTAATTGTAATTATGAATTTAACAAATAAATTAAAAAATATATTTAATAATGACATTAGATAAATGAAAATAGAAATTTTGAAGAATAAATAAACAATTTCAGACAACTACAGAGCAAAGTACCCAAAAATAACAAGTTAGTATCAGATAAAGATAAAGGCAGAGGTGCGGAAGAATAATATAAATAAATAACATCAGACAAAGATAAAGGCAGAGATGCCAAAGAAGGCACTTTGAAAGCATTTTACGTGCTGGATAGCATGATTTTCTAACATTCCCTTAACTTTTATACTTTAATGGGCAACATGTTTCAGTAAAGAATAAAACTCCTCCAAATCATGCAGCTTTTGTATTCAACAATACATAGTGATCAAGTGGGCACACATGCCCATAAAATATCATAAAGAGGATAGAATAAGTTCTGTGAAATGTACGAACTTATTTCAGTGGACCTTTGATTTCTATTTTAATTTCGCCATAATGTCTAATCACATAGACGGCAAATATTTTATCATTCTGTGTTCAAGTCGTTCAAACTTAACAAGTGGAGCATGATGTTGAAGCTGTTTATTTTTCATACAAAACAATATTTGATCTAAAACATAAAATCTGTAAATTCCAACAGAATAACGGTTATCCATGACTTTTATATGGAAACCAAAACCAATTTTTTTTCTTTATGCTTGTAAAATGAATTTACCATAGAATATTAATATATATTAAGTTATGACTGATTACACACACAATATTATATTTAGAATAATTTGATTGGCATCCAAGCAACTTTGGCTTTCGAATTAAATTGTCATGCAAATTATTGACTTTAAAGCATTCCGTCAACTTTTATTCATTAGTGGACAACATGTTTCAGTAAAGAATTAAATTCCAAATTACGGAGCCTTTCAATTCAACCATGCATAGTAGTCAAGTGGACACAAATGCCCATAAAAAATTCATGAAGAGGATAGAATGAGTTCTATGAAAGGTAAGAACTTATTTCAGTGGGCCTCTGATGTCTATTTTAATTTATGCCATAAATGTCTAATCACATAGACTACAAACATTTTGAAATTCTGTGTCAGAGTAGTTCAAATTTAACAGGTGGGGCATGCCGTTCATGATGAGACCATTGCAAATTTCTTTAGTAATGCTTGTAAAATGAGTTTATCTATAGCTTTATATGCAAGTTAATAATAGAATATGATATTGAAGTGAATTATGACTGTTTGCAAACGAAAATAATGTATTAAGAATGATTTGATTGGAACATTTATAAAAAAAAAAAATTCGTTTCAATTAGTAGTACAAATCAGTTTTTTTTCTTAAAGATTAATTGTATGTATGTGATAAATTGATATCAATTTGTATAATTTGATCTAGAAGTTGAGTGACATGTTTGAATTTGGAATAGTATGAGTTTCATAATTCTTCTTGTTGTTGATACGATTATGTTTGGAGGATTTGTGATGTATACAATTCAATAATGATTGTTGGTACAATGGTTTTTAAAATGAGCTTATTTGTATAGGACTTGTTTATTTTGGCTCCAAAACAGCAGGGTTGTACGATCCATAACTTTCGTGTTATACTGACAGAATAATTGTTGGGGGTTGTGGTTGAGGTATGGTTTGAAAATCGTATATGGTACAATGGTTTTTAAAATGAGATTATTTCTATAGGACATACTTATTTTGACTCGAAAATGGCAATATCTTACAATCTATAACTTTTATGTTATACCGACACAATAATTAAAGAATAGACACAAAATGACTACAAGACTCAATAGAATAACTGCAACCACTGTCTCACACTTTTATATAACATAAAAATTACCGATATATGATAGTACCAATTTGAAACCAGAATAGCTACCATTTATTCATCATCCTATTACTCTTGACTAAACAATCTAATGACCTACTTTCCTTCTGCAAGATAAAATAGACATTGTTTCAATCATTGACATGAATTCCTTGGTTATTAAACAAGAATAGTAAATTCTATGCCACGTCAATGTACACGAAGCGTTCCCTCGAATGTACACGAAGCGTTACGTGTGAAGAAAAACAGGTCGAGTGTCGGTTCATAATATTCCTTTTAATATATTTCGTCTGCGAACAACGTACAAGCAGGCTTATCGCTCTCCATAGTTTCAGGTCATTCTCATATAGAACACAGATATAAAATTTTAAGCAGCTTCAATTTGTTGTAGTTGGGCGTGCCTACAAATTCTACAGATCTTTTACGTGCCCTTTAGTTATGGCTGATGCAATTTCACAAGCTGTTATTGGCAAACTGACTGAAATGATAGTCCAACATGCAGCTGGAGAGGCAGCGTTGGTTCGCAACTTCAACCGGGACTTTCAGTGGTTGAAGAAAAGACTCAGAACTATAAGCGGTGGCCTGAAATACACCGATAAACTTCCTACCCGGGAAGACGACATCAAAGAATGGCTCCAAAACGTGAGGGACGTTGCCTGGGATGCAGAGGACATTGTGGAAGAGTGTGCGGTTCGCCCTCTATACACTAGATCTGCAACTCAGTCTTGTATCTGCAGTCCTGATGAATTACTCTTCCGCTACAAAATGGGGAAAAGGATTCAGGAAGTAAAAGAAGCAATCGATTCTATTACAAAAGATGGAAAGCAGCTGAAGCTTTTCCGGGATCTGGTGCCATCAGGCTTCGAACCACCATCAAGTAGTTCAGCATGGGAAGCGCGGAAGGGAAATAGGATCCTGCCCTCATACCCTGTGGCAATTGAGCCCAAGATTCAACACCTCATCTCTATCATAGATGAATCAACTGTTCCTGTCATCGCCGTGGTAGGGATGGGCGGAGCAGGGAAGACATTTCTTCTCCAGCATCTTTTTGACAGGATCAAAGAAAGGTATGAGCTTTCAATCTGGCTTTCGATATCACAGTCATATTCTGTTCAACAACTACAGTGCGATTTAGTATCGCACATGGATTTAGAGGTGGACGATGTAAGTGAAGACAGAGCGGCGGAGCTGATTAATGCCGATTTGCAAGGAAAAAAGTATCTCATCGTGCTGGATGACGTCTGGACGTCAGCTAGAGGAGGTAACATAATTAGGAACCTTGGTCTTTCAATTGGCCATGAGAGCCAATGTAAATTGTTGGTTACAACAAGAAACAGGGATGTTTGCCAAAATCTTGGAGCTAAAATATATGAAATGGAGCTTTTATCCGAGGAGGAGAGTTGGCAGTTGTTCTGCTTTCATGCCTTCCCGGATTATAACCAAAATCTCCCGCCACCATACCTTGAAAAGGTGGCTCGTCACGTTGAAAAGCAATGCGACGGTTTACCGTTGGCTCTGAAGACAATAGGAGCTTCTCTCTCCGGCTGCACAGATACAAGAAAGTGGAGCTCTAAATTGTCTCAGCTCAAAGAGTTAGAGCTGAGTCAACAGAAAGAGGTTGCTGATCCCGACTACCGCATCATAGAGATTCTCAGATTAAGTTACGACTCCTTGCCTTCTGCTCTTAAACCTTGTTTTTCTTGTTTGTCCTTTTTTCATGAGGATGAGATAATAGATTGTGAATATCTCATAAATTTATGGATCATGGAGGGATTCATTATCCAAAGAAAAGATCAGTGGGATATAGCTTTAGGTTATTTATATCAATTGGCCAATCTGTGTTTGCTTGATGTATGGGAGGAATGGGGTCTAATCAAATATTGCAAAATCCATGACTTTTTGTTTGATTTGGCAATTGGTATATCTAAAGAAAACAGATGTGCATTTGCTGTTGAAGATGATTTCACAGCTGTGAAACGAATTTTACTCCCGAAAAAAGCCATAGATGATGTGGTCACCGACCCGAAGAAGTCTTCTTGTCCCAGATCTCTTCGCACTCTTTCACTTCATAATAATCCTCTTACAAAAATAGAGGCAAACTTCTTGAGCCCTATCAGATTATTAAGGGTTCTGGACTTGAGTGAAACTAAAATCTCATCATTGCCCTACTGTCTTGGAAAGCTGAAACTTCTCAAGCTTTTAAATTTATCAAGCACAAAAGTTGAGGAGGTACCAATCTGTGTGAGAAGTCTCAAGAGTCTTGTCTTTCTTGATCTAAATCTGTGCCGACAACTGCGCAGGCTACCTGAGTGGATAGGTGAATTGAAATGCCTCCGGCATCTCAATGTAAAGTACTGCAAAGATGAGCTGCGGAATCATGTGCCGAAGGGAATATCAGAGCTCTTGTCTTTGCGGGTACTAAGATCAGATGATTTGAGGCTTTCTGTCGAAGATGATGGATTATTAAAGCTGGATGATGCTGTGAAATTAACCCACCTCCAAGAGTTGAGCTTACAACTCAAGCATGAAAATGAGCTGAAGAGCATCGAAGATGGAATCCTTCGTCAGCTTGTCGAGATACGCCATCTGTCAATAGCATCTCGTCTCTCTACAGAATCACATCTGCCGGAGAACATCACTGCCCTGCAGGATCTGGAAACACTTAATGTGAAGAAATTCGTGGTGCCGAGTTGGGTGTCTATACTAATTAATCTGAGGCAACTCATTTTGTTTTATTGTATTTGTAGCGATTATCCAGCTTTAGAAACAATGCCTAACTTGGTAGAGCTGAAAATATATGGTAATACAAATTGTAGAGAATTACCAAAGGCATTTGTAAAATCATCTGGATTTCCCAAGCTACGCTTTCTACTCATTGAGGACTTCCCTCTTCTGGAGGAGCTGCCCGATTTGGAGGATGGAGCGATGGCCGTCTTGGAGAAATTCCGTCTACGGGAGTGTCCGAAACTGAAGAAAGTTCCAGAGGGATTGGAAAGGTTGAGAAGACTAAAGGAGTTCAACTACTTCGATTCAGGAACCGATGAATTTAGAGAGACACTGAGTGAAGGCGGGCAAGTTAGGAAAAAAATCAAAGCAAAAAATCCTCATGTGTACTTCATGCGCTAACTTAGAATAGTTAGGGAGGTTTATATTATAATTATGTTTTTCATAATTAGTGGTTCTTTCAAGAAATTATATATATGTATGTCATTAGTCAATTGTTAGTAAGGAAATGGATAGGTACAGTGTTGTTTTCAGAAACATGTGTATGAATATGATGTATCTTATTATCACTACTTACATAAGAAATCCTCTTAGATACAGTGATGATATCGCTCATTTTATCGTTATGTTGAAAGTAACTTCTTTCTGAATAACGCCTTTATTAATAGAGATTTCAATTTTAAATTTCGAGCCTTTCGATTGGATTTTACTGTCAAAACCAATGATTCAGCATGCTTTTTTTTTTTGTATAATGGTTTGATTTTGAGAGCAGTAATTTTTTCTTTTTGGGCGTTCCATTGAAGCCTTTAACTGTAAAATTGAATTTTCCCAGTGGAGATAAAAATAGGAATTTGGGAAAAATGTTATCTTCTCAAATTTGTTATTGCAAGGTTGGTAATTTTTGTCAATTTGAGTTTGAGTCTTACCACGGCCTTTAATTTATTGAGACTTTCAAATACGTGCAAGGTGGGTCTCAGGCTGTGGTTTATGTCATTGTAGCTTGCAGTAAAGATACCTCTATGCAGATATGTCATTGTAAATATACGTGCCAGTTTGAGTGACATGTCACCCAAATCATGGGATAAAATCAATAAGCAAAGGAACGTTTACACATGTTTTGTATTGATAGAAAAGAGTTTATTTGGTACATAAGAACTTTAAAGGGGAATATATATATATTCTGAAAGAGCCAGCAGTTTGTGCATGGTTAAGATAGATTGATTACGTTGACTAGCCACTACAAAGGACATAAGAAACCAGCTATTGATAGAAAAGAGTTTATTTGGTACATTAGAGCTTTAAAGGGGAATTTATATATATATCCATTCTTTTATATATATATATATATATACTAAAAGAGCCAGCAGTTTGTGGATATTTAAGGTAGATTGATTACGTTGACTAGCCACTGCATAGGACATAACAAACCAGCTAGTTTTATCTGCTTGGAGTTAAAACGTAACCTTTCTCCATTCAGCCTAGCAGATGCTTTGGTTTATTGTTTCTTTCTTTGTCTTTTATCTAATCCCAGCTTAACAGTGAGCTGTAAAACTACGTCTCGACATAGTTTTGGTGTCGTACCGTAGACTCGACTATGTATTAACTTTATAGAATCATTATTTAAAACGGTGAAGAGTTTTTGGTGTAGTTTTTATAACAGAAACTATGCTTTAAATGTAGAAAATAATTATTATTATGGAATAGGGAATAGTATAAAATTATATTTCTGGAGATAAGCCATACATTCTACAACAAAATCTAAAAGGAATAATTCAATTATACTTTTTGTTGAAAATTGATAATTTTGATAATCTGTCAATAACATCCTACCTACGCACATATATTACCAGTGGATTCCCTATCTCAGTATCAAAACCAATTTCACTTTATTGTGAAGGAGTTTTCAATTCATGCAGCACCCAAATAAAAATTTAACACATCTCAATCGTTTCATCTTACCACAGATTGAGGGTGATGTTACGAATTAAGTGATTTGATGAATTTTAATTGTATTTCCTACCTATAATCTTGCCACAACAAGGATGTTGCACATCACAAAATCATTTTACAGTTGTGCTGTGTATAAGTAATCATTGTACAAAACTACTTTTAAGTAGAAGATGTCGGTATAGTGGTTGAGGTACTGTATTGAAACAGATCATGAGTTGAAATAATCTTTAGTTAAACCTCTTTATTTTTGTTGCTAGAGTAGATAAATTTTGAGTATTGTGCAATAATTGTGATAAAACTTATCAAAGATTGCAATAACTGCTATAAAACTTACTAAAGTGTTCGATATCGTTTAATTGAACCTCTTTATTTTCATCGTTACAACCATCTTTATTTTCATTGTTAGAGTAGATGAATGTTGAGTGTTGTGGTGTAATAACCATGATAAAACTTACCAAAGAGAACTCTAGTGTTGTGTTAGCATTACCACAAGAAATTAAGAATCTTGAAAATTAGATATAAATGAGTATATTATTTACTAATATTTTAAAAAAATGGATTATTCCTGATCTCCATAACAAAAAATCTTGTGTGAAAAGATTTAGTAATTTGCATTTTACTTTCCATTTTATTAGAATGTAAAGAATAGAATAAAATTTGGTATCAAACATGTAGGTTTAACACTAGGGCTTTGTTGTCTACCTTGCTAAAAGATCCGAATTTTTACATAGGACAAACTTAATCAAGTAAAATGGTCAGTAGAAATGCTTGTTATAGTGGGACCATGGATGGCATAAACTATATTCAAGATGAAAGATTGGACCAGATTATTAGCCTCCTAATTTCACTAAGGGATAGGTTGCAACACCTACAGAAATAGATCAAGAGAAGGAAAAACCTAAATAGGAACCCAAACTAGGTAGGAAGCATGATCAATGGTCTATTGGTTGTGCTTTTGGCCATGGGATAATTTTTGAAGAGGGTGATTTTATGTAGAGGAACTTGGGATGAAAACACAACCATAGATCAAAATGGTTCAATGGTTCATGGGTATCGAGGTCTTCATGGACAAACCACTAGACAACATAAGGAAACCTCAGCTAGGCTACTAAGACAAATGTAAGAACCAACACTCCACCCACATAAATTACTATTCTCAGGGCTTTAGGGTCACTAGAAGACATCAACCTAACCCTTGGAACACTTGGAATTGACTGGAGATCACCAAAAAGGGTATTTCCTTCACACAAGGCTACTAGGCCTATTAAGACAGTCCAGGCGGTTTTTGGCCCTTACATTTTCAACCCATATAACCATAGGCACAAAAAAAAAACATTTTGAGATACCCTTTTGGGAGTTACATAACATAGTTCAAAATCACTATAGGTTATTGTATGCTCAGATTGTGGTACCTGCATGAGAGTCACGAACAACACAAACACACCAATGAAATATTATGTTAGAGGACTTAAATGAACAAGACATATTTGATCAACCCCAAACTCTAAAAGTATTTCATTGTTCTCTATCTCCAAGGATCCTTCAAATCAAGGTGGCTCTTAGCTTGGAAGAGCACTTGATCTCTAGGATGACTACCTAAAGAATGAGAGATATATGATAAAAGATCTAAATGCAAGTAAAACTAAGATCTTAACATGATATAGATATGAAAAACTATGATATGATATGGTGCAAGATGAGGAGATTGATATGAAGCTAAACTAGCATGAAAATGATACTAAGATGAAGCTAACATGATATGAGATTAACATGATATATCTAGGATTATAATGCTATCAAAATGATCTAAAATGCTATTCTATCAAAGAGATGTAAGATGCTTAATGTTATGAGATTATAATGTAGATGCATAAAACTTGATATGGAGAATGGAGAATGTGAGCTCCATTTATAGAGGGAATAGGGCAATGGATGGTTGAGATCGAGTAATCTCAAGAAGGGCTAGGATTGAAAGTTATCAATCCAATCGAGGTATTCAATCCAATCCCAAGTTGACAAATGTCACCTTGAGAGGGCTTGACAGGAGATGTAAGAGGCATTAAATGCCCAAGGAGACATGGTGGTTACCTTAGGAGGTAAGGTTATGGTGGGGTTAGTGGATAACCAATGGATAAAGCTTTTACCCAAAGAGTAAACTCTTGTGCAAGGGTTAATAGGATAACTAGGGTCAAAGCCATGAGTGCTTGATGAGACCCTTGGGTTAGATGAGGGTTGAGTTAGAGAGAAATTCTCTAACCATGTGTTAAGATTGAGTTTAAAACCATTAATGGTTTAGAAGACTTTGGGGACAAATTTGTAAGAGTCCTTCCAAATTTGGGGAACTCAAAAAGTTAACTTGTTGGAGAAATAAAGTCTTAAATGCATTTAAAAGACTTTCTTCCAAATTTAAGTGACCTCCTCAAATTTAGGGAAAGGACATGATTAGGAGTTGATTAGGCTAGTTAAGAGGTTTTAGAAGAATGTAGAAGGCTCTAGAAGAGGTTTAGGAGGCAAGTGGGAGATGTAGGATTTTGCAAGTGGTTGAGGGAATATATAATTTAATTAAAATAAAATTAATTAATTTTAATCATTGGTTGTAACTTGCATTTGATGAATTTAAATAAATATTGATTTTTTTTTTATCGATAAAAGGCCGTAGCCAACATTTTATTATTTTTATGAAAATATTACATCTCCATTCAGTGTGGGCACCGGTAGGAAAGAATGGAGATAAGAAAACCTCCGGTCTCACCTAGATCCCTTCTGGAATTAGAAATTGTAAATAACTGTACATTTTTACAAATCCTCATCTGAGGATGTAGGCAGACATAATAAGACATTTAAGATTCTATCCGTACATAATATCATTCAGCACTTTCCGGCTGGATCCATCTTCTCATATATGGCTAATCCACAAATGCTTTGATCATAAACTTTGTCCTGTTTCCCGAATCTGCAAAATCTTAGCGACATACTTTGCCAGATTGTTAGTAGCATAGTAAACTTAATAAATTGCATCGATCATTCAAAGAATAATAACATCTTTCAAATAATGTAAGAGGATTATAGCCTGGATACCCCTTAGCATGAAACCATCCTACCCCTTTGGGTTTCAAATTAAGAGATTATCCAGGCTACAATTCTGCCTACAGCTGGAAAGAATCAATTTCTATCAGATTCTTAAATACATTAAATTCTGCAAAAATCAGTTCTCCAAAACCTGATCATAAAAAATAAATATTTTCTTATGCATATGTCCGTGTCTTTAAATGCCAATATGCACAATAATCTATCATTGAAACTGCCATGATCCTGAGAATATACAGATGCACATAGAAAAAAATAGGCCTGGGAAAAGAAGTGAAACCACAGAAGAATCGAGAAATGGACCAGAGATTTATTGTAAATAAAACCACCTAAAATCTGAATCCATATCTAAATCTTGGATTACCTCTACTGCCCTCCTCAAAACCTCACCATAAATCTGTCACCCATACCTCAATCATTTGAAAGAACCCGAAAGAACCCCTCATGAAGGATCCAGGATACCTCAAAATCAAGTTGTGTTGGATGCTAAGCAATTCTGAAACAACCTCTACTGACATGCAAACATCGAGACAGAAACCATCATTAACTGTCCCACTTTAAAACAAGGTTGATAACCTTGGTTAGAGTTGTTACCAGCTCTAACCGATATGTAGGAACTAGAGAACCAAGTGTTAAAAAACCAGTAACCATGGCTCAAGGACAAAATGCCTGGCAGACCCAGCTTATCATTACAAGAAGAGATTTAATTTGCATTGAATTCTATCCCTTCGTTGTCCAGGGCAGACTTATCACCGTTTACATGCATTGGAGGAATAACCTACAGGAGTCAAAACAGAGAAACCAGACATTTACCAATCACCTCTTAACACGACTGAAACACCCCTGGCACCTACCCACCGAATGGTAGTCAAGGACTCGGAAATTAGAAATCAAGCATATATTAAGGTTCAGATATAGATATATATAAATATATATATATATTTATATATATACATACTCATATATATATAGATTCTGTATATATATATGTATATATGCATGTGTGTGATTATGAAGTTTTCTAATTACACCCACACATACACACACATATACATATATATATGAGGAAATATATATATGTATATATATACTATTGTATATATATACACATATCTATATATATGGACATATATATATATGTATCTATTTATAAATATAAGAACCATCCGATGAGAATGGGACTGTCTATGAATATATACACATATATATATATCCATGTGAGAACATATATATATATATGTATATATATATATATATATATATATATGTATATATATATATATATATGTATATATATATATCGGAATCTTAGTATACCAAAATGTTGAAGTAAGGAGACTGTGGCCACCCTTCCTAGAGTTTATAAATGAGGAACAAGGAGAGGATTTGGAGAGGAGTGATATGAGGGGGTATTGCGGACATCACCTAAAATATCCATGGGGCAATCCATTCTAAAGACATACGAATTACCATCTGCCCCTAAATTGGCTAACTTGTCTGCAATAGTGTTGCCTTCCCTATAAATATGATTGACCGAAGTTTCCTCAAAGTATTTGATTAAGTCCAAAATACTTTTTAGTTCCGCTTGCAATTTCCAGTTTGACACTACCCTAGTCCTGACTGCATTTATAGTTAACGATGAATCCCCCTCAATTTCCAGATATTTTATCCCAAGTGATTTGGCTAAAATCAATCCCTCCCGTAACGCTGAGAACTCAGCCATGTTATTCGAGGCCCAGCCAATAGGCTTATTAATGCTAGCAATTAGTACACCGTTATCTTGGTGAATTGCACACCCTATACCTGCTATACCAGGATTTCCACGAGAGGCACCATCGAAATTAAGCTTAGCCCAGCCCTTTCGGGGGGGAGTCCACTTTGTTAGCTTCCTTTCTATCTCAGCCTGTTCACCTCCACTTCCCATAAACAGGGGAATTATCAAACCCATCCATTTAGATCGAAGAACCTCATACCATCTGGTTAAATTATTAGTCTTTCCCTAGGTATGTCTTAGTTTATTATTGATTTTTTCCACAATTGTTGCCTCGATCTTATTTAGAAAGGATTCTACCCTCAATTTTGATTCTTTAAAGATCCGCCTATTTCTCTCCTTCCATATTTCCCATATGAGGATTGTCGGTGCTATTTGCCATACTAAGTGGTATATATCCTTTGTGAAGGGAGGTTGCCAGCTAATCAGCCACTCTGAAATATCCCTCGGTCTCGGAGTCGGCCAACCGAGGCTTGAGAAAAGCCAATCCCAGCATCTCTGACTGAAACTACAACTAAGAAGCAGGTGGTCCACATTTTCTTCCTCGGATTCGCATAGAGGGCATCTCGATGGTCCCATGAATCCTAATTTCAAGAACCAATCTGATGTAAGAATCCTCTTCTGGGAAGCTGCCCATGAGAAGATGCCAGCTTTGGGAAGACCCACGTTATTCCAGCAAAGGCTAATCGGAATATTAGGATTGGTTACAGCTCTTCTGAGTTTTAAAAGTGAGTAACCTTCTTTGGCTTTATAAATGCCCGAAGAACTACCAGCCCAAATTATCCTGTCTTTCCCATTATGTAATGAAAAATGCCTATTCCTCAAATTATTCCAGAGGGTTTCCTTGTCTGCATTTGTCAAGTTCATCTCATCAAGGGGTTTCCACTCCCAACCCAATGCGGGGTCATTGGAAACCAGCTTGATATAATCCTTGCCATACCTGCCCCTGTTTGATTTACAATGTTCAATACCTTCTACGCTTATTCCAGTTTTGTCAAGGGCAGAATAACCCCCCCACGAGTCTTCCCAGAACAATGCCTCAGAACCATCCGCAATATCCCAAGTCAAATAGTCTCTGATCACCTCTCTACATTCTAACATAAAATTCCAAACTTTGAATCCCTTCGGAAGAAACTCCGTCCTTAGTATACTATCAGGATTGGAATTAGTGAGATATTTAGCTTTGAGGATCCTTACCCATTTAAGATCCGGATCCAAGTACATTTTCTAGACTAACTTCTCCCCCAGAGCCATGTTTTGAACCCCCAAGTCTTTGATGCCAACACCCCCTATACTGATAGGCTGGCTAATTTTATCCCAAGATATTAAAGCATATTTCTTTTTGTCTGAGTTCATATTCCAAAAGAACTTCCTCATCTTTTTTATCATTTCTAATCGAGCACCTTTAGGTAATTGCTGGCAGGTCATCTGGAATATCGGAATAGCCGCCATTATAGCTTTTAGTAATGTTAATCTCCCAGCCGAAGATAGGCATTTGTTCTTCCAAGAATTCAACCTAAGATCCATCTTTTCAAGGATTTCTTTCCATAATGAATTTATATTGTTTCCCTTATCCATTGAAATCCCTAGATATTTACAAGGGAGTTTCCCTTTATCAAACCCTAAGATATTACAAATCTCTGACTCTATGTTTTGCGAAGTGTTAGAGAAGAAGATTTCCGATTTATTCCTGTTCACTTCCTGACTAGAAGCTAATGCATAGATGTCAAGAATCCTTATGAAAGCCATGGCTTCAGACCTATTCGCACATCCCATCAGCATTGTGTCATCAGCAAACTGCTGATGGGTAATGGCCTCCATTCCATTAGTAATTTTAATACCTTTGACAATCTGATTCATTCGAGCACATGAAATGATTCTCCCAAGGCCCTCTGCCATTATGATAAATAAAAAAGGGGATAAAGGATCTCCTTGTCTAATCCCTCTAGATATCTAGAAGAAGCCTGCTGGTGAACCATTTATAAGCAATGATATCCTGGGAGATGAAATGCATTCGAAGATTAAATTGATCCATTGTTTAGAAAAGCCAAAGGATTCTAAACATTTACACAGAAATCTCCAATCGACCTTGTCATATGCCTTCTTAATGTCTAACTTGATCATCATCGCAGCTGATCGATTCTGTTGTATCGAGTGCATGACTTCTTGAGCAATAATAATGCCATCAAAGATAGATCTACCTGGTACGAAACCGGTTTGTTCCTCAGAAATAATGCACGGAAGGATGCCTTTCAATCTGTTTGCTAAAATTTTAGTAAAAAGTTTGTAAATTGTGTTACATAAAGAAATAGGGCGAAAGTCTTCAAAATTTCTTGATTCCTCCTTTTTTGGGATCAAAGTAATGAAAGTGTTATTGATCTCCCTTAAAATACTCCCAGAGTTTCTGACAGCTTCCAAAGCTTCCACAACCTCTTTACCAATAATGTGCCAACATTTTTGAAAAAAGCAAGTAGGAAATCCATCCGGGCCGGGAGCTTTATCAGGGTTAAGCTGCCCCAATGCAACTTTTACTTCTGATTCTGTAAATTTGTTGCAAAGCGCTTTATTTTGATTTTCAGTTATGATCTTAGGAATATTCTTAAGAATAGTTAAATTGGCATCTTTAAGAGAATATTCAGAGTTGAACAGGGTTTTAAAATGGTTAACCGCTTCTGTAGTTATGTTAATTTGATCTTCCAGTAGTATACCATTATTACTCATGATCTTGTGAATACCGTTAGTGTTCCTCCTTAATTTTGTACTATTGTGGAAGAACTTAGTATTCCTATCCCCATTTTGAAGCCAATTCTCTCTAGACTTCTGTTTCCAAAATATTTCTTCTTTTGATAACGCATCCTCGTATTTCCCGAGGAGCTCCTTTTCTTTGAGGAAGCTTTCCTGATCCATTCCTAGTCTAAACACTTTTTCATTAAGGTTTGCGATTTCTTTTTCTAATGACATTTTGGTTTCAAAAAAGTTACCGAAAACTTCACTATTCCATTTCAGTAACTTGCACTTGAGATGTTTTAATTTATTTACAAGTTAAAACATCTTTGATCCCTGAAAACTTACCTTAGACCACCACCTGGAGACCAGGTCATAGAAGTCTGGATTTTGCATCCACATTTTTTCAAACTTAAAGGGGCAACACTGCGGTGTAGCCTCTCCCTCAATATTGAGGATGACAGGATAATGATCAGACCCTGATGATGGGAGTAGTGAAGCAGAGAGGTTAACCGCTAGATCGGTCAAGTTCCCTCTAAAAAGGAATCTATCTAGTCTCTCAGCAATTTGTGTAAAGCCTGACCTTCTATTATACCAGGTATACACACCATTATTGGTTTCTATATCTATAAGGTTTGTTATAAGCTACCCACTCTTTAAAGTCTTTTAAGGATTGCGGTTCCCTGCGAATACCACCCTTTTTTTCTGATAAATTCAGAATAGCATTGAAGTCCCCTCCAAGAATAACAGGGGAAGAGGTATCTAGCCCCATCATAATCGAGAGTTCTTACCAAACTCTGCGCTTTCTAGCATCCGGGATCGGGCCATAAATGTTTATAAGGGTGAAAGTGAATTTGCTGTGTTTGCTTATTACCTTTCCCAATAGCCAATTTCTATTACCTGCTATAGGATGAAAAATAATACTATGCGGATTCCAAATAATTCCAATACCACCAGAAGCACCCCTAGCTTCCACAAATTCACCGCAAAGAATACCTAATTTCCTTTTAAAAGCCTCAGCTTCTACCTGGGCTAATTTAGTTTCTTGTATGAGAATGATATCATGTTTCCATTTAATAATGTTGCATCTAATTAGACGCTGTTTGTTAGGGGCGTTCATGCCCCTAACATTCCATGAAGAGATTTTCATGGGGCCGTGGGAAGGCCCTTCCCCTTCCCAGCATCAAAGAAGGCTGTCAATTTGCCTTGGTCTTTAGCATTTCCATCCTGCAATCTTAACTCGCTCAAAGATTTTCTGCCTCTACTTTTGGCTTCTCTAGCGCAGTCAGGAAAGTTTTTCCCATCATATATGTTTTTTATTCCTAAGGTTTGCTGGGGCACTATCACTCCCTCTCCATTATCCTCTCCCAGTTGGGGCTGAGCTACTGATAAGTCATTGACAGGAATAGTTATTATATCTCCAGCCCTATTCCCATTATTTTCTTCCTCATCCATAGAAGCCAAGAGTTCCTGAATTAGGAACCTCTTCTCAGCTTCCTCTTCCGGAGAAAGATTTTCAACTACGTTATTATCGAATACCTCAAGAACAACAGCCATTCTAGAAGATATTTCTTCTAGATCTGCCTCATTTTCTTATTCCAAATTTTCGACTGATTTTGTGTCAGATGGAAGTTTCAATGAGTCCACCGAATTTGAGATTCTTTTTGTCATCTCCACTAAGGCATCTTCTTTTATAGAGTTTGCCTCATCTATAATCTTATCAAGGTCATTAATGTTGCTGTAGGTGTTGTTTCTATTTTCATCTGGGTAAGCCACAGGAAGGCTATTGTCGTGAACAGGGGATGCATTTATTGTAGTTTTTTTATGCTGATCTGAGAGAGAGTTATCCATTTGTTCGATACTATTAAACAGCGCTAAGCATGTTTTCAACCTAATATCAGATTCATTTATAGCCCCATCATAGAAGGTGGGTTGGACGTTCCACTCCCCCCTGTTCGATACTATCGTGATGGGATCTAAGTCCAGTGAGTTAATGTCAGATTCAACTAAGATTTTGATATTCTTTTTTACAACCCCATTTTCTAGACCTTCACATCCCAAAAAAGAACCGAATTGTTCCCCAATATATTCTAGGATTTCAAAATTTAGATATTCAACTGGTAATGTACCCAGATTAATCCATCTAGGGTAATTGATTAAATTCTGTGAGTGAGGATCAAAGTTCGGTTTCCAATCACAATGAAAAAAACCATAACCTTTATATAATTTAACCGAACCATGGAAAATATCATTTTTTGTATTTTGATTATCACACAAAATTGCAAGAAAATTATTATCCAGGATAGTTATACTTACCTGTCCTAGGTATAGGGCCATCCACCACTCAATAATTTTTCTTGTATCTTCTCCAATTCCTGCCCACTTTGCAAAAACCCCACATTTGCTAAATAAATTGAATTGGAGTTCCGTCAATTTTGCCGGAATTTTACAAATTCACCTCTGTCTTGTTCTAGATTTTGGCTCAAAATTTCTAACTTTCCCGAGCGGCACCGTGTTTGCCCCGGTAGCCGGATAAAGATTTGAGGCTGAGGACTTGTGCCAATCGAAGTTGAAAGATATGTTTCTACTTTCGCCCATCTTCTTCCTGGCCTTTTTCGAGTGAACGATATGCCAGTTTCCATCAGAGGGTAGTGACAAGACATCATCCATTTTTGCCCTAATTACTGCATTTTCCCCAAACTTGCTCGCTTTGCCAACCGAAAATTGACCTTCGTTTGTAACAGGGTTTTTCTTACCTTGCGGGCTGAAGATTGAAATGCTCCTCGGACAAGAGGCGAAGACTTGTCTGCACCCCCCCGCCGAAAACCTTGGCAATCTCGCATGACAGAGATTTCACATTTCGCCAGATATCAAAGCAGAACGATTTCTCACTTTTCTTTCATATTCCATTTCTAATTTGATTTGATCTCTAGACTAACAACATCTTTTTTATTAGATGATGCTCTTATGTTATTCTTTTGAATTATTTAATTAGATGTTTCAAGGCTTCAAAGTTACAACTTTATCTTCTTAGGGATTCTAGCAAAGAGTGGTCATAGCTCATTTTTTAAATAAATATTGATTTATTTAAATGTGAATTTTGAATTTGCAAGTGGGAGGATTTAATTAAATGTGAATTTAATTAAAAATGGCTAGAAGGGGGATTTAATTAAATATAAATTTAATTAAAAATGGCTAGAAGAGTGATTATTAATCAAATCTTTAATTAATAGGCTAATTAGAAGAATAGGGATATTAATTAAATCTTAATTTAATTAATTGGAAGAATTAGGGATAATTAAATGAATAAAATTCACTTAATTTGTTGTGCAACTTTTAGGTGTCTACATTTTCCCCCTCTTTGAGTTGACGCGTGACCACATGTTAATTCAAAGAAAACACTCAATTTTGTTGCCAATTTTTTTTGATATGATGCCCAGGATATGAAAAAATTGATTTCGATATGATATGTTGATACGAAATTGATGTCAATATGAGACTGATGATGATGATGATTCGATATGAACCTGATATGGAAATATTGATGTGATAATGATGATATGCCCACTCGGGCGATAAATTGAGAAAAAAATATTTTTTCGAGGGGGAAGCACGAAGATCGGCGATGTTTGGAATTTTGTGTGAATTTTAAAAAAAATTTCTATTTTTTGGATTTAAAATTTTTTTTTTTTTTTTTTTGGATTAATTTTTTTTTTGGACTTTTAAAATTTATCACCCTATAGATTTATTAAAAATGATATTGAAAAATTGGTTCAAGACTATGTGGGGATAGCACATACATGCCCCACATGTCCATCGAGGCATCACAGCTACCTGCATCAACATGGGCTATATAAGCCTCCAAGGGCCCATTCCTACTGCATTTGCACACTTTTCTTTGGAGAATTGGAGCTTGGAGGAGAGAGGAGAGATAGCATCCCCTACCACCGTCACTATTTTGAGCGAGTTTACCTATTCGAGAGGCCAATAGAGTATGAACCACTAGTGAGCTGATTTTCTAACCTGCTTTTAAAATTTTTAGCTTAGTTTTTAGGCCATTTTGCAAGATTTTGGATTTTTCATTCTAGTTTAGGGTTTTTTTCGCGTTTTTATTTTTTTAGTTTTGTTTTGTGCATATGAATTGTCTTTTGGCAGATGCGATTTTTCTTTTGCCATATTTGATTTTTGTCATAACACATTTGATTTGTTAAATAGTGCATTTGATCCTAAGATTAGCGCATATGAAATGTAGAATAGCGCATATAGGAAACAGTGTTGCACATACGATAAATAACATTACACATATTATTATTTAAATAGTACATTTGATCAATTAAACAACGTATATGATTACTATATTAGCGCATTTGACACAATGGACAATTTTTTAATTTTTGGAAAATTTTGAACATGTGCAATTTGGATTTTTAGGTTCGTTATGAGTTTCTACATCTTGTCAATGTATCAGTTGAGTCGATTGTGTTGATTTTTGTTGTTAATTGATTTTTGTCATGTTGAGTCCTTTGTGTCAGTTCAAATTTTGGTTTAGATCAAGTTGGTCAAAGTTGATATGAGTCTATTTGTGATATGGATCAATATTCGATATGAGTTTGTTTGCGATATGGATCAATGTTCGATATGAGTCTTTTTGTTGATATGAGTCAGTTTTTGTCAATATGGGTTTGTTTTCGATATAGGCCTTTATTTTGATATGGAGCAATGTTGTAATGGGACTAATTTCATTATGGGTTTACATTTGATATGGATCAATTGGTTTTGAGATATGGGTCAAATTGGTCAATATGGGTCAATGTTTGATATGGGTCGATGTCTGATATGGGTATTGTTTTCATTTGATATGGTTCTATTTTGGATATAGGTTCTTACTTCGATATGGAGCAATTTCATTATGGGATTGATGTCATTATGAGTCTTGATTCGATATGGATTGATTGGTTTTGTGATACAGGTCTGTTTTCGATATGGGTCTTTTTGGTTCTGTTCGATATGGAACTATGTCGATATGGGACTAATGTCATTATGGGTTTTGATTGATTGATTTCTGCTATTGATTTTTGATATGGAAATTGGGCATTGATATGGTACTTGATTTTTTGATATGAGTCCTAAAATGATGCGTGTTAATTGATTTTCGATATGATGCTTGATTGATTGATTGTATGATTGAATAAGCCTTGGTTGACTGTGTGACTATTGTCACTTGATTTGTAGATATCTTGATTGTTTAGAATATATGTAATTAATAGGGTGATACCCATGTGTTTATCTAGGTCCATCGAGGAGTTCTCATGCTTCGGTAGAAATTCCCAGAGACTTTGGTGATGAGAGATCGATTGGCTGCTGATGATTTGGTAGTTATAGAGGCTTGTGGTCTCATCTACTTGTTGCACATGCCGCCCTATCAGAAGAATAGGGCATTACTCACCACACTAGCCGAGAGGTGGCACAATGAGCATAACACTTTCCATCCGCTGATAGGTGAGATCACAATAACACTTGAGGATGTCTATTGGATTCTGCAAATTCTGATCATAAGTGAGCTAGTGGAGTATGATGTGGAGGAGGCCGGCAGGAACGATTCTCTAAGGGAGGTTTTTGGTGATCCCCACATTGTAGGTTACTCAACAGCATTGCAAGACATGGTAGACAACTATGCCCCACTCCCCTTAATTTTGGCAGGTTTGATTGATATCTTCCTAAGACCAGATAGGAGGTTACATGGTTTATCAATGGGATGGAGATGAGTTGTGTGATAGATGGTGCAGGCATGCACATGGTACATGTGGGGTATTTATTTATCGATCTGTCTATATCATGAGCTTCACCAAGTGGTCTATCATGATGGAGCTGGCCTAGCTTCCGGGTGCACTCTACTATAGATTTGGGCATGAGAGCACATAGTTGTGACTCGTCCACTTGGTGAGAGGTTCAGACCAGCAAGGGTACCTTTTGTGATGATGTACAACTAGGTCTCTTCCCAACCAATACTTGGGAAGTTAGAGTATTGGAGGTGAGATCTGGATGATATGGATGCATTGGTGTGGAGGCCTTATCAATTGTGTGAGCCATGGTCAAAGGATGCTTTTGAGGTGCCACATTTATTTATGAGTAGATCTCTTTTAGGTCATACCCCGTATGTGGTAGAGTGGTTTATTCTTCGTTCGGTTTACTGTGTAGGCTCGAGTACACAAGGAGAGGATAGATTAGGGGCCCACATTGGATTTTTCTATAGCCCGGGCTGAGTTCTATTCTTTGCCTTTATGTGTATGGAGCATGTTTGAGGATATAGGGGATGTGGGGATGACTGTGGAGTATACACAGTACTTTTTGACACACAGATTCCCTCGACTCACAGGGCTAGGAAAGTCGATCCCCACACCAGAGGAGGTCGACGATGATGATCAAGGTGGAGGGGGAGGTCGCCGAGGTGGGAGGAGGGGTGGTAGAGATCAGAGGGGTGGTAGGATTGCTAGAGGTGGTGTGATTGGACATGGCCAAGGAGCAGGTGGTGGTGGGGGAGGAGGAGATTAGGGAGGTGGTGGATGGGGAGTGAGTGGTAGAGAAGAAGGATGGAGGATGGATCGGGTTGGGTGGGGAGGGCCAGTGCAGGCAGAGGATATTGTTGTATGGAGGTTGACGAGGGGTCAGGCGGTGATGGATTTGAGGAGGAGTGATGATTCTTCTGATGAGGAGACCGAGTTTGAAGAGGTTGGTGGAGGAGTGGGATTGATGGGATTGGTAGAAGTAGCAATTGAGGAGGAGTTGGAGGATAATGAGGATGTACATCCATTGGGCCAGTGGAGGAGGATTGATATGCCCCCTCCTACCCCTCGATAGGTTGACATTCAATATCCACAACCATCACAGCCACAAGGTGGTACATATTAGAGTTCCTCCACATCTCAGTAGACATAGATAGTAGCATTGTAAGCCTTGTTGCTTAGGGTACATGGTCAACTTGTAACACAAGCCCAGGCATAGGTTGTATAGCTGCAGAGACAAGCAGTGACAGTGTCACTAGATCAGGATACCATTCAAATCAAGAGAGTCACAACATGACAAGTTTTATAGGCTGCTTGGGCACAAATTATATAGGTTGCAACTAAGTGGGATACAAAGAAGGAGCTTCAGGGCTGGGCCAATGAGATGGTACAGACTTTGTATCAAGAAGCCATACATGGGTTACAAGAGAGACCCTCCAAACTCTTGTGCATCAGACTAAGAGGGCCACCTACTATAGGGATTTTTATTTTACGGTG
This sequence comes from Cryptomeria japonica, assembly GCF_030272615.1. Lineage (NCBI taxonomy): Eukaryota > Viridiplantae > Streptophyta > Pinopsida > Cupressales > Cupressaceae > Cryptomeria > Cryptomeria japonica. The sequence goes on along the minus strand of NC_081408.1, from coordinate 148,030,162 downwards.
GTGCCAACAACTCAATGGGCTCCTAGGTATGAAGCTAGTTCTCAATGGGGTGGATCTTAGAGATAGAGGGGTAGCAAGGGGGTTGTAGGACCTAGGAGAGATTCTCCCAGCAATAGTATAGGTGTGAGTAGCTTGAGCTCTCAATTGATAGGTGCTGGAGGGGGTCCCACCAATCTTGCCCCTTGATTTTGCTTACAGTTGTTGATATTTTGTACCCTGTTGTATTTTATTGATGGATATTCATATCATTTATATTTTGATGATCTCCTAATATGATACATTGTTTTACTTTGATCTCATTGATATGATACTCATTGATGTTCTGATATGATGCTCTGAGGATTGCATTGATTACTGGTGTTCATTGATTTCCTTGAGACTGATGTTGCTTGGTTTGATGAACATTGTTATTGATATATATCTAGGGGCTTTGGATATCTTATTGTTTCATTGATGATTGGCTTTGACTTGTATCATTGATTTTCCTTTGGATGAACATGTGGTCACACATATGGCTGATGATATGTTATGGATGCAGCTACTTTTATTTCGATGAGCTATATGATATTCTTTTTATCTAGATGACTTTTGTATATGCTGATGCTAATGATGTGATGTGTGTGGTTTTTACTTTTATGGTCTATATGCTTATATGATGATATTAATGCACTATATATTTAGAAGGTGATATGAAGATGATGGTTAGATTTTATGAATGTAGATGTTTCTAACATGTTTTGTGCTTTTGTGTGTTGTGGATAATGCGATCTAGAATTCTACATATTGTTGATATGATATGCTCATGTATGGGGATAATGTTATGATTTGAATAGTGAGTTGTAATGATAATGTAAGATGTATCTTGAAAATGAGATGTATGATATGATAATGTGAGATATATCTTGAAAATGAGATGTATGATATGAAACGATAATGCCAACTAATGCAACAAAGTTTAACTATATGCAAGATTTTAACATGGTCCAAATGATAATGATAATGTAAACTTATGATGATATTGTGAATGCACCTAATGATCATATGCAACCTAATGCAAAGCTAAAATCATAATGATATTCAATTTAATGCAAGGTTTAAAATGATATGTACTTAAGGCAAAACTACATTGATAGACAACCCTTAAGATAATGATATGCAACCCTAATGAGGATGATAATGAGATGCATCTTAATACAAAATTAAAATGACATGCAAATCTAAGAGTAAGATGATTGTGCAAGCTAATGCAAGATTAATAGGTTATGATAATAAAATGGTACTAATGCAAAATGATATGCAATCTAATGCAAGATTAATTGACACTTTTTAAAGATGATAAATGATACTAATGGAAAATGAAAATGATATGAAAGCTAATACAAGATTAATAATGAAATGCAACTAAATGCATTTGTATGATAATGCAATCTAAATGATATGATTAAATGATATGCAACTAAATGCAATCTAAATGTAGATTAAAATGAAATGATACTAATGCTTTCTCATTCCCACAAGTTGTCATCTTTTTTTATCAAAGTACCAGTGCTTCCTTTATTTTCATCATCGGTTCTTGATTTGTTGAAAGAGTATACAAGTGTCTTGGTATAATTGAACCATAAACACTGGAGTATAACTTACATGGGTTTTGATATTGCAAGATGACACAAGCATCGAGGTATAATTGAACCAATATGTCCTAAGTGTTGCTTGCATAAATAGACAAGAGTGAACCTTTTTCCAGTAAAAATCCAAAATATTCTCAGTGATATGCCATCGGATCATGTCGTAAGACAAATTTGTATAGTAGAAGGCTTCATTCCCCAAACAATAGATAAAGAATACATCACAAGTTGTGAGATATCCTTGAGTTGCTTAAGAGATATGATAAGCAAAAGATCAAATCCACAAGTATACATGCATGCTACTTGAATTGTATCTGTCACATAAAAAATCTTGCAAGTATGATCAGTTCAAAGAACCTTGATGTGTTCACGTTTGTGTTTGTGCTCATACATTGATATGTTCTTTGTTGATTTTTATGATCCTTTTTTTCTCTCGATTCGTGTTTAACCTGTTGTTGAATCCTAAAGGCAAGATGCGCCTAGTGACATCACAAACTTGCCCCCACTCTAGATACTGCTCGATATGGATATTTACACTGATCACCAAGACATGGCACGATAGTGACTACACTAAGTATGGCCATGATGATATGGCATGCATAAGTGTTTGGCGGTGACTATGGGCTTAGATCAGATGGATCAAAGATATAATACAAGTATGGATAGATGGAGGAACCATTCTCTCACAAGTGGCACCTGTTGCCAAGTTTTCACATATGTTCTTTGTTGATTTTTATGATCCTTGTTTTCTCTCGATGCGTGTTTAACCTATTGTTGAAGCCCAAAGGCAAGATGCCCCCAGCGATGTCACAAACTTACCCCCACTCTAGATACTACTTGATATGGATATTTACACTGATCATCAAGACATGGCGGGATATGATTTAGATTATCAAGGATAGTGACTACACTAAGTATGTCCAAGATGATGTGGCATGCATAAGTGTTTGGCAGTGACTATGGGCTTAGATCAGATGGATCAAAGATATAATATAAGTATTGATAGATGGAGGAGCCATTCTCTCACAAGTGGCACCTGTTACCAAGTTTTCACCACTTGTTTTTATTGTACTTTTTTATTTTTTTTTCATTTTTTTGTATTTTTGTATTTTTATTTTTTGTTTGTGTCACAAGGTGCCTGTTTGCTAGGTTTTCACCCTAGTGACGATTTTTGATACTTTTTCTTTTCTTTTTCTTTTTTTCTTGATCTGTGCATTGGACAACTCAAGTGTAGAATTTCTTCAGATGGATTTTGTTGGTTGGTTCGTCGAGGATGTCCTCTTCTGAAGTTGACAATTGATATGCTCCCGATCCACAAGTTGATATCATGATAAAGGGTACCAACTAGTTAGGTTCAAATTTCCCCTTCTTTTCCCAATCTTGTTGATTTTTGGGATTTTCTTTTAGGAATATATCACCAATTTTGAATGCCCTTGGGATGACCTTTTGATTGTAGCTTTGACACATTATTTATTGATAAGCCTTGAGATGATGAAAGGTACTTTGTGAGCGTTCATCTAGTAGCTCTAGCTTTTGCAGCTTGTTGACTCGATACTCCTCATTTGGAATGAGGCCTTTCAATGATACCCTGAGTAATGGAATTTCTACCTCAATAGGTAGGATAGATTTTGATCCATATACCAATGAGTATGGTGTACCTTCTGTAGGTATGTGGATACTTGCTCTATAGGCTGGACGTGCAAGATTGAGCTAGACATGCCAGTCTTTACTAACATCATTCACTATCTTCTTGAGGATTTTCAGGATTGTTTTGTCTGAGGCCTGTTCTTGGCAATTTCCTTGTGGATAATAAGGTTTCAAAAAGAGATGTTGGATATGGAATCACTCACAAAGATCTTGGACATCTTGATTTTTGTGTAGCGTCGTAAATTGTACGCACTTTTTAGGGTGGTACAATTTCACACCTAGTTTAGCACCCGCCTTGGCTCATTTTGCATTTTGCATTGCATTTCCCCTTTAGCACTTAATTAATTAAATTAATTGGGTCTAAGGCTCTATTTTATCATCTCCCATATCATAAAGTTGGCCCCTTTCATTAAAGCGTGCCCTTTTCATTTTATTCCTCCAATACATCATTCAATCAAAAAACCTAATTAGTTCCTATTTTGAACTTTAAGGCCTGATTTCGAGGGTCAAAACATCTCAAAATCACCTGTAACTTCAAGATTCTCTCTAAAATCATCATATCCGACGGCCCTGAAAATTTGGTGAAAAGTTGTCAGGACCGTGGCGCCCGGAGTGCACATGGTCCTGGACATTTTTCCCAAAATTTTAGGAGCATGATCCAATCATAAAATAAAGCTTAACCCCAAGAAATTGGTGGGAGATTCAATCTCTAGGTTGGCCAAAAGTCAAAATTAAGACCTAGGGTTTCATATATAAGAGCTCTCTTTCTTCATTTGAAAGGATCCAGAATTCTTGGTTTTAGGGACCTTCTATGCAGTGAAAGAGCAGATCTTTGAAGACTTCAACAACATTCAACATCCATCCATCAAGCATTCATCAATTTCATTCATTTAGGGCTTTGAAGGCATTGAAGAGCAATAAGGGATCACCGACTGAAGATTGGCTTGTACCCCTCCCTTGGGGTTGGGTATGATTTCATGTTATTTTCATGTCTTTGCATAAGTCTCATTATATCATTTGTATTCATGCTTTAGATCACTTTGCATCTTGATTTGGAGCATTTACATTATCATTTACAAGCAATTAGGGTTTACTTTCTAGGTTGCTCTAGTTTGCTTACTTGCATTTTAGGATCTTACACACACACAAGGTCTGCACACACATTACTTTTACAATACAACTTGGCTATTTGTGGAGGTGGAAATCACCAAAGCGGGGGTTTGACTAAGGCAAAACCCTATATAGCCGCCCACCATACCCTTTTCAGATATAAGTGCAGGTTTCAGGATTCGGACGATGCTGCAAGTTGCAGATCTGGGAAAAGCAGGCTGAGACAGAACTCCATACCAAATTTCAGAGCAAAAGACCAGGACAGGGGTGTGGGGTGCCCTGGTCCTGCTAGGACAGGGGCATTGGGTGCCCTGGTCCCTGGGACAGGGGCGCTGGGTGCCCTGGTCCCTCTGTCAGACAGTAAGTTTTCAGCACTTTTCGACAGCTTTTCAGGTTGCAAAACAGTAGTTTCAGGAGCAGAATCAGGATAGTGGCGACCGCACCCCCATCTCGAACATTTTCACTCAGATTTTAACTCTAGGTACACATCTACATTCTTGTCTTGTCCTTGTGTTTACAGCTTTCCATTGTTTAAGTTCAATTCTACAATCTCGTTATTAGTTCATACTTGCACTTTGGGGTTAGGGATTGAACTTGCATCATTCTATCTATCATTTGCAACAAAGGAATAGAAATCCTAATAGGTAGCCCGTGGCTCTCTCTTCCACAAAAATAAGTAGCCAATTGTGTGATACCTCTAGCTCTTTCATATTCCACAAGTGTGTGATTGAAAGTGAAATTAGGGCATGTTTGCTTAGTGTCACTTTTTCCCCCACACATTTTGGTGAACTCGACGTGAACTCCAATATTCTCTAATTCTGATTTATGTTTTCAAGTTTGAGTGTTTATGCTATTTCAAAATCAAATTTGTATTTACAAGTTTTAATTTCTTGCAAGATTCAAAAATCTAGAGGAAATTTTTGCTAAAACCCTAATTTTTCAATTCAAAGTTGAACTTGTGGATAGCTTAATTGGATCAATAATTTCAAATCTGATTTAGGAACTCATTTGAATCATAAATTTCATTTTCTAAATATACATTCTAAGTGCTTGCATTGGTTAAAATTAAACATTTCCTTCTATTTTGCATGTGTTATCATTTGAAAGAGGAAAATTGATGTCATGATGCATTCATTTCATAGATGTGATAATGGGTTAGCTTCCCTTGTTTCAATTTTTCCTTCTCCTAAATAACCTCCCCCCATCTATAACAACATTTTAGTGCCTAAAAGAGTTGCTACCAATCCCTTTGAGACTCTCCCATGCTTTAAGGACGAAGACTTTAAGAGTGATCTTGACAATTCTCCTAAAATGTGCCCTTCCTATTTAGCTATCCTAGAGGAAGAGAATGATATCATAAACACCTTTCTTAATATTACTTCACCTTCCCTAAATGATGCCTCTCTAAGTGAAAAGGTATTGATAGACATTGACTTATTTTCTCCTAAAGTTGGTCCTTCCAATGGGGGCATGTTAGTGCAACAAGAGGTTATGAACACTTCTTTCAAAGATCTCCTTCCTAAGCATGAATCTTTGGAGAAATATGTTCATGTTCCTCCTAAAAAACACTCCCTTCATGAGGATTCTTTTGTGCAAGAAGATGACATTATCCCTACATTTCCTAGTGATGGCATTTCCTTTTCCAACAAAATTCCCACTAGAGATTGTGAATTAATGATAAATGCTTGCCCTTCTCCTAAAGTTTGTCTTATGCATAAGCATCCCTTAGAGAAAGAAGATGAGATAATAAGAAATTTCCTTAATTCTCCCTCCCCTAAAGATCATATTGAACATATTTTGAGGAAAGAGGATGAGTTTAACACATCTATTGATGCTCTCTCTCCCAAGGATGAGGAATTAATAAACAATGTTATCTTCTCTCCCGAAATTGACAATACTTCAAACATTCCTTTTAACAACCTCACTATTTGGGATGAACCATTAGAAGAAGGTGTAGATTATTCTCTACCCCGTGAGAGCACCCTAGCCAAAGGGGATGAAATCAAGATTGAAAACTCCCTTGATAGTTTCTCACCTTCCTTGAATCTCAATTATTCTGCCTCTAAAAATAAAGCATCTCCCTCTCCTCAACTTGGTTCTACTCATAAGGAGACCCTAGTTCAAAGCAAGATGGTTAACATCTCTTTCAAAGATCTCCCTCTCAAAAGTGAGACTTTAGAGAGTAATGTTGATCCATCTCCTAGAGAGTTTATTCCCCATGTAGATCCTTTGATGATAAAGGATGATATGACCTTTCCTAGTATTACTCTTCCCACTAGAACATCAGTGCCTACCCCTTGTCTCTCTCCTAAAATTGATTTAATCCGTGATAATATTTTAGTGCAAGAGAAGACTATCAATAATTCTTCCAACACTTTTTTTCATTCCTCTAAACCATCCTCAATCAATTTGATACATGTGAATGAAACACCTAACAAACCTATTTTCACTGTCCAAGGTGCTTGTCCTTCTGAAAATTCTCAACCTTTAAATAAGCCTATCTTAGTGGTTCAAGGTGGTTATGCTAATGATTCTTTTTGCACTCCTAAGAAACCTATTATTACTGTGCAAGGAGGTTATTCTACTAAGAGCCCTTATGAGTATGCTAAGCAACTGACTAGAGAGAGTTATAATGCGGTTGCTCATACCTATAACACAAGAAACAATAGGCAACCTAATCCTCCTCCAGTTATCCCAACTTTACTTCCTCCTTCCCAACCTATTCTTCCTCAAGCTCCTCGTATTTCACAAATGCTTAGTAAGGACTATGATCTTATAGAACAACTTAAAACTACTCCTGCTAAGATATCCCTTTGGGATTTGATCCAAACTTCTTCTGCTCATCATGGAATGTTACAAGATGCCTTGAAAGATTTGAATGTTCCTCCACCTAATACATCTAGTAATATAGTGTCTTTGGTTAACTCTGTGATGAAACCTAAAGCTCAAATTATGTTCACGCAAGATGAGTTGCCTACTAGTGAAATTCAACATCAATATGATCCCTTGATGATTGTGGTTATCATAAATGACACTACTATAAGACGAACACTGGTAGATAATGGTTCTGGCCTTAATGTGTGTAGCATTAATCTATTGCATAAGATGAATGTGGATACATCCCTTATTGAGCCTGACTCTCATCCCATTCGAGGCTTTGATAATGTGGCTAAGTCTTCATTAGGTATTATCACCTTACCCATCACAGTGGGACCTGTTACTTTGCCTACTCCTATCCATGTTATGTCGGGAAATCTAACATACAACTTATTATTAGGGAGACCTTGGATTCACAGTATGCAAGCTGTCCCCTCTACATTGCATAGACAAGTTAAATTTATTTATAATAATAAGACATATACCTTGATAGGTGGTACTAATTTTCAACCTTGTTTGCAAACATCTACTTCCAAAGGGAGTTCTTCTAAGCCTTCCTCTTCTAGTGATGACTCATTAAATAAGATACCTATGGATGAATCATCACCCTCTGATAATCAAAATTCTTTGGATGAGTCTGAAGTTCCTGAAGAAGATTCTTCTCAACTTGAATCTACACATGAAAAGGCTTTTGATCCTGAGAAGGTTCTTGCAGAAGATGATTGGGGATCTCTTGATTTCAATCCCACCTTTGTAGGTGAGTATAGGGTTCCTCCTAGAGAGCTTAAAGTTAAAAAGAAGGAAAAAACTAGAGATCAATCAGTCTTACCTGAACCTATGAGCAATAATTTTATGGCCGCTTCTCAAACTTCTTCTCCTCACACCTCTAATTCTGAAGAATTTGATTCTTTGTCTTATGAAAAACCACCTTCTCTTTCTGAAATGGCTAATCTTTATGGTCATGGTTTTCACATTTTGGCTAAGAGTGGCTATAGTGGAAATGGTTGTGGCACAAATGAACAAGGAATTAAAGTTCCTTTAGAACATAACATGCATGAATATTCATTTGGACTTGGATATAATCTTTCTAAGCCCACCAAAGCATCTAAAAGACCATCTCTCAATGTGAATGCTATATTTAGTAGTGATGATGATCTCACTTGAACTAAATCATCTTCTACTTCTATCAACTCTCATTCCCCTCATAAGGAAATCTTGGCGATGAACAAATCTCTTTATGACTCCCCTCAAATTTCTAAATCCACTTATGAATATTTATCTCCTATTCATCATAATGTCCTTTCCTCCAGGGATAAGGCTCTAATAAATTACACTCATCCCTCTTCTAAGATTTCTTGTGACTTTTCTTCTTCAATTTTTATCATTTTATACATGTTTTTGATCTCACTTATAGTTGAGCATTCAGCATGTCATATTCAAATACCTCATTCAATCTATCATGTCTTTAAATAACATTAAGGGCTATTATGTTGCTCATCATTATGTGACATTGGTAGCTCATTTACTGGGGGCTCATTGTCATTCATGATGGTACAATTTCAAGTGCAATCATATTTTTGAAGCAACATAATAGCCTAATTTTTCTGTTATCTCTTGTTCCTATGTGGACAAGAGTGATTTCATACATCTCTTCTTTTTATGATTAAAATTTCCCTTTGGGTAATAGTGTGGAAATATTGATCATCTTTTCTTTAGAATCCTCTTTTCCTAGATATGGGAGAAGATGTGTATTCTCTTTCTTATCTTACCCACTTCTTGTGAGGAACATTTTACATACACTAATGTCTTGCTTGCATGAACTCATGTGAGTATGTAGTACATTTTTCTTATGTCTAAATCTCTCCCTAGAAGATTGTGTAAGTCCTTCTCATGATCTTTCCTTATTTTTATCTAAGGATCCACTTTTTCCTATTTCGTGGACGGTGTGAACTTTATTACTTGATGTTATTCCTTGTATGCATTTGTTGTTGTTTGTTTAAGGATTCTCTCTTACAAGAGGTGTAAGTCCTTGACTACAACCTCTTTTGCACTTGGTAAAAGACATCCATAATGAATTCACTCTCCCAATTGGGTTAAAAAGAGCGTCATCCTTTATTAAGAATCACTTTCACCTCGCAAAAGAAGGAAGTATTGCATTCTTATTCTCTTCTTTGTCTTATTCTAGAAGATGTTATAATTGTCTTTAGACAATTCCTCTCGGGATAGGTGTCTTTTGTACAAAGATCTCTCCTCCTCTAAGGATCTCCTTTACACATACTACAAGATATCCCTTTTCAACTATCTTATCCTTTCTTAAAGAGTGTAAAACTCTCTTGCTTGGATCTATGACATTGTTGTATTTTTGGGGTATCTTCTTTTGTGATGAAGGTAGGTATCCTTGTTCTACTTTGCTTATGAAATAAACATTACACTTTTTGAGCAATGGGTCATTCTCAGAATCAGAGCACAGACTCTTAGAGTGAGATGTCTCCATTTTTCTTTTATGCAAGGTGAGTATTCTTGGAACCAGAGCACAGACTCTTAGAGCGAGATGTCATGCTTTTGCACTATACATATATAGGTTGTAGCATACTCGGGCATAGACTCCTATGAGGTGCTTCTAACCTCCCTTACACACACATGCACAAGGTTGAGTGGAACTAGCGGCATAAGGCTAGACTTTCTCACTCTCCTCCCTTACATGGATCACCTAGACAGACTCTAGGGGCTAGTTTTCCATGTCCTTTTTCCCATGGATCACCTAAAAAAGATCTAGGGCCGAGAAGTCCATGTTTTATCTCTCACTATTCTTCTCATGGATCACCAATGTGTGTATTAATGCTTTTTTCCTTTCTTTTCTTCTCTTTGCATTTTGTTTCCCTTTACATCCTTCATCTTGTGTTAGAGAACTCTCAAATCCTCACACTCTTTGTTGTGTGGGAATTGAGATTTAGTCCTCTTTATTACCAAATGATTCTCCATTAGTTTTTTTATCTCATATCAAATCTTCTTGTGAGCATTTGTCATCAATATTCTTTAACAATTCGAAGTGGTAAACATGATACCCTGTTTCACCTCACTAAAATTAGCAAGCCGAAACAGGGGGGGCATATAGCTACCCTCAAATTTTCATCACCTTCCTTAGTAAGCATTAGGTGATTTTGTGATCTAACGTGTGTTTTGTAGGGTGCAGTTCCTAACTATGTACTGCAGATACCATTGGGGCTTCGTTCGACAGACTTATGGATATATCCTTTTTCAAATAATGTTTACTTTTCTATACTTTAGCTTGCATATGCACGTAGAGTTCATATGACCACTAAAGTGGGGGCTAAATTTAGCGTCGTAAATTGTACGCACTTGCTAGGGTGGTACAATTTCACACCTAGTTTAGCACCCGCCTTGGTGCATTTTGCATTTTGCATTGCATTTCCCCTTTAGCACTTAATTAATTAAATTAATTGGGTCTAAGGCTCTATTTTATCATCTCCCATATCATAAAGTTGGCCCCTTTCATTAAAGCGTGCCCTTTTCATTTTATTCCTCCAATACATCATTCAATCAAAAACCCTAATTAGGTCCTATTTTGAACTTTAAGCCCTGATTTTGGGGGTCAAAACATCTCGAAATCACCTGTAACTTCGGGATTCTCTCTAAAATCATCATATCCAATGGCCCTGAAAATTTGGTGAAAAGTTGTCAGGACCATGGTGCCCGGAGTGCACATGGTCCCGGACATTTTTCTCAAAATTTGAGGAGTGCGATCCAATCATAAAATAAAGCTTAACCCCAAGAAATTGGCGGGAGATTCAATCTCTAGGTCGGCCAAAATTTGAAATTAAGACCTAGGGTTTCATATATAAGAGCTCTCTTTCTTCATTTGAAAGGATCCAAAAATTTTGGTTTCAGGGACCATCTATGCAGTGAAAGAGTAGATCTTTGAAGACTTCAACAACATTCAACATCCATCCATCAAGCATTCATCAATTTCATTCATTTAGGGCTTTGAAGGCATTGAAGAGCAATAAGGGATCACCGACTGAAGATTGGCTTGTACCCCTCCCTTGGGGTTGGGTATGATTTCATGTTGTTTTCATGTCTTTGCATAAGTCTCATTATATCATTTGTATTCATGCTTTAGATCACTTTGCATCTTGATTTGGAGCATTTACATTATCATTTACAAGCAATTAGGGTTTACTTTCTAGGTTGCTCTAGTTTGCTTACTTGCATTTTAGGATCTTGCACACACACAAGGTCTGCACACACATTACTTTTACAATACAACTTGGCTATTCATGGAGGTGGAAATCACCGAAGCGGGGGTTTGACTAAGGCAAAACCCTATATAGCCGCCCACCATACCCTTTTCAGATATAAGTGCAGGTTTCAGGATTCAGACGATGCTGCAAGTTGCAGATCCGGGAAAAGCAGGCCGAGACAGAACTCCATACCAAATTTCAGAGAAAAAGACCAGAACAGGGGCGTGGGGTGCCCTAGTCCTACCAGGACAGGGGCACTGGGTGCCCTGGTCCCTCTGTCAGACAGCAAGTTTTCAGCACTTTTCGACAACTTTTCAAGTTGTAAAACAGCAGTTTCAGGAGCAGAATCAGGATAGTGGCACCCACGCCCCCGTCTCAAACATTTTCACTCAGATTTTAACTCTGGGTACACATCTGCATTCTTGTCTTATCCTTGTGTTTATAGCTTTCCATTGTTTAAGTTCAATTCTACAATCTCGTTATTAGTTCATACTTGCACTTTGGGGTTAGGGATTGAACTTGCATCATTCTATCTATCATTTGCAACAAAGGAATAGAAATCCTAATAGGTAGCCCGTGGCTCTCTCTTCCACAAAAAGAAGTAGCCAATTGTGCGATACCTCTAGGCTCTTTCGTATTCCACAAGTGTGTGATTGAAAGTGAAATTAGGGCATGTTTGCTTAGTGTCACTTTTTCCCCCACACATTTTGAAAGGTCTTCCATTATATATGATAATAGAACTAGGAATACCATATTGACAGATGAGGTTATTGAGGATGAATGATGAGAACCGCTTTCAAGTCACTATAGTCAATGGGACTACCTCAATCTAGTTTGTGAAGTATTCAGTGGTGCTGATAATGAACTTGGGTCCATTTGAAGAGGAAGGATGAATCTTTCCTACTAGATCTAGTCCCCATTGATAGAAAGGCCAAGATGTAGTGAATGTTTGCAACTCCTATTCTGGTGCATGTATGAGATTGCCATGAATTTTGCACTTAGGAAATTTCCTAGAAAATTGATAGGACTCTCCATTGTCTGCCAGTAATATCCCATTCTTAGGAATTTCTTGGAAAGAGTAGGACCACTTGAATGCATACTACAAATACCCTTGTGGAGATCATTTAAGGCAAAGTCAGATTCGTTATGATTGAGGCATCAAAGAAGAGTACCATCAAGACCTCAGCAATAAATTGTTTCATCGATTAAGGTATAGTAGGTGACTTGACAGATAAAGATTCATTTTTGGTTGTGAGATAGATCAACTGGGAGGGTATTGTCTTTGAGATAGTAATAGGTCTTCCCATATAGAGGGGAATCAGAACTGGCCAGGGTACAAATGACTTGGTATGTTGAATTGTCATAGGCTGGGGAAAACAATTGCTCCACCAGGAATTCCTAACGATTTTGGAATTTGTAGAAGCAAGGCAATAGTGGCTATTGCATCAACAACTTTGTTGTCTAGCCTTGGAATTTTCTCAAAGGTGATGTGCACAAAGTACTTTTTGAAATCATCCACCATGCATTTGTAGGGCATTAGCTTGTCATCTTTCATCTGATAATCATCATTGATCTAATTGATAATTGATTGAGAGTCCCCATAGACTTTCAATTCTGTGATTCCCCATTCCAGGACTACTTTGATACCTATCACTAGAGCTTCATACTTAGCAATGTTATTGATGCATGGGAACCTCAATCTATAGGATTTTGGACTTGTGTGCCCCTCCAGAGTGATGAACAATATTTCGGCACCCGAACCATGTTGTGTGTATGATCCATCAAAGTATAAGGTCCATTTCTTGAGTGTGATAGTGAGTACATCCATATCTAGAAATTCCACCTGTAGTGGGTGTAGGTTTGGGAGTGGTGCTTTTGTGAGTTGATATGCAATTGCTTGTCTTTTGATAGCCCATTGTTCATTGTATTAAATGTCAAACTCACTTAGGATCATGACCTATTTAGCTAACCTTCCTATGAGGGCGACTTTTCTGAGTAGATACTTTAAAGGGCCAATCTTTGCTATTAGGTTGATTGTGTGGGCTAGCATGTAGTGATAAAAATTTTGAGAGGTGAGCACCACTACTAAACAAGATTTTTAAATGAATGTATAGTTGAGTTCATATCCATTCAGCATCCTGGTGATGTAGTAGATAGCCCTTTCTTTTCTTGTTAGATCTTCTTGCACTAGCGGCACCCCCTGTGATACTTTTGTTGTTGATATATAGAGGATTAGTGGCTTGCCTGCTATTGGTGGTACCAAAACTGGTGGATTCGTTAGATATTACTTGAGCTAGTGAAATGGTTCTACACATTTGTCTTTCCATCTAAAAGGCACATTCTTATGAAGTAGATTTTTGAATGGGAGACATTTGTCAGCTAATTGAGAAATGAATTGTCAAATGGATTATAGCCCACCTTGAAGAGAACGCAGTTGGCTAATGTTTTTAGTAGGTGGCATCTCCATTATAGCCTGAACCTTTGCTGGATCCACCTCGATGCCTTTTTCTGATACAATCTATCCCAAAAATTTTCTATATGTGACCTCGAAAACACACTTTTTAGGGTTTAATCTGACATAGAATTTCTCTAATCATTAAAGATTATCTAGGATGTCCAGGTGTTCTTCTCTTGTGAATGATTTAGCTAGCAGATCATCTAATTAATCCTCCATGGTGGGTGCCAAAAATGTATACTCAGATTGTGGTACCTACATGAGAGACATAAACAACACAAAAACACCAATAAAAGATTTGTTGGAAATAAATAACACTAAGAGGGGGGGGGGGGGTGTCTCAGTGTTATACCAGAATAGTAGATTTTAGCTTTAATAAAACATTCATACACCAACCGATATACCGATATAAATAGAATTGAGAGAAGTAAAAAAACCAATAAGTCAAACACATAAATGAGAATCATAACACATAGATTTATACATGGAAAACCTCAAAGGGGAAAAACCAAAGTGGGATTTGTGACCCACAATATCAATCCACTGGCCATATGAAGAGATATTACAAAATATGAGGGGCCTGCACTTGCAGGAAGGCTTACAGCCTAGAGCACACTGCTCAATCACAATAAGAGCCTCACTAACTACATTTAATTCCAGACAACAATCTAGAGAAGTGAGAACTATTAAGATAGCATCTTCTATGCCAGAATACAATTCTAGTTTAATCTTTGTTTGTTTCGGTTAGAAAGCCTAAACCCCTTTACCGGAATAACCCTTACAATAAATTCCTCACATACATAATCTCTCTGATATATTTTGCTTCATAATCTCCTATCTCATATCTATCTCTCTATCTCAAAATGATCTAATCAAGCTACCCTATATACCCTATACAAATTTTATGCCTTATATCAGCTTACAAAGATATATACAACATCAGATTATATGTTGGCCAGATAACATGAATGTATAAAAATAAAAACAAATTGTCGATGCCGGATCCAAGATGTGTCGGCCTCCAATACCAATAGAATTTACTATACCATGTCGGTCTGCATTGTCAATGACCAAATAAATCTTTTTGACCGACCAGTGCCGGTGCCGGTGTAGATTTTGTGAAGTGTCTGTTGGTATACAATAGAATCAAAACATGCAGTCGAAATAAAAAATCATGTTGCCATCAATGAAAATAGAGTAAAACCAACCAATAGAGTGTTAATTGCCAACAATATCCCCCTTATGGCAACACTCATGTGAAAAATGGTCAAGGTTTTATATGTCGATTTCATCTTGCCCTACTCCCCCTGAGCTGAATATGCAAAATAATCCATATCTCCAAAAAATTATAACTCCCCCTAATGTATGCAACTCTTTTATTCTTTTTCACGTCTATATTAATCCCCCTTTGACATCAATGCCATTAAGAATTCTAAAAATAATGTCAAAGAAAAAGAACTGTACAATGAATATCCCCAAAAATGTCTTACCAAAGCTTGACCAATTTCAAAATTTTCGGATAAGCTATCTCTGGTAACTCCATATAAGTATCCCAACCAGATTTGAATGTGCGAGAAATAGATTCAATTCCACTAAATAAATGTGCAAAAGATTCTTTCTCATTTACCTCTGTCGGTGTGGTCTTTCCCACCATATCCATGCATTCTTTCTTATGTGCACAGAGTGAATCCAATCTTGGAATCACTAAGCCTCTCAGACTTTTGGCTCTTTGAATTATTTTGTCTCTTTCCTTTTCAAGAGAAGAAATTTGATTCTCCAAAATCAAAATTTGACCATCAATTGATGTCATCAATGAAATTAATCTATCAAAAGAGTTAGCAATACTTGAAATTTTCTTCTCAATCTCCTTTATATTTTTATCTACATTTGTTGTAAGTATTTCAGTGTTACAACATACCCTATATATATTTGTACATTGTTTCAAAGAATTTTCTATTAGAATTAGCTTCTCCTCAATATTTTTCTTCTTTGTTTCAATTACCTGATCAAAAGTGGCTCTCTAAGCCCGAGTAAATCATTCTAGTGCTTGCCAGTTTGAGATTTCTTGTAAGGATTGAAAGTCTTTTGATATGTGCTTAGTGATTACCTAAAGCTTGTCAGAAGGGCTCACTTCATTTTTAATCTTACACTCTGGGACCAATCTGTGTAGAATAGTGATTGATTGATCTATAATCCCCTTATCTGTGGTTTGCTCCTTCATCAGTTTTAAAGAAGCCATCATCATCAGTTCAGTGGGACTCATCTCTGTGATGGTTTTCTTTTCTACCTGAGAAGTGTCAATTGACAATAATGATGGGCCAACAACTGGTTCCTTGTTAGATTCCCCTGTTTTCTCCTTTGATGTTTTATCCTTTATAACCTCCTCACTTGCACCGATGGCTTTGCCACTTGGTGCAGTCTATGTAACTATTGGTTCCTCTGTAGGAATAGTATCCTCAACCCATACATTTGTATCTGGAGGACAATTGTCCTCAATATTAGTATTTTGTACAATGTTAGCTTGTTCATTCTCAGTATTAACCGATATCTAAGTATTTGTCTGTACATCTGTATTTAGTGGTGGCTAAATTTCCACTATCTTAATATTATTCAAAACTGATGGTGAAGTGCCCATAATTCTCTTTCCTTTTCCTTCAACCGATGTGTCTACAGTGTCTGTCTTAGTTTCCAGTGAAGTAAAGAATCCTATGTTTTCTCCCAAAAATTTAATTCATGCCTTTTGAGTTTCATTTATTACTTGATTCACTCTTCCTAGCATCATACTAGTTATCCTATGTTTTCTATTGAATACTTTTCTTTTTGTCGCCTCAATTGTCTTATCCATTTCATCTCAAGCTATAGTAACACAGATAGCTAATAGCTCTTGCATTTTACTATGTTTATCTTCTTGCATAGCTAATAATCTTCTAGCATCTAACATGTTATATAACTCAACCGGTATTTGATTTTCTATCTCTAGTAAGGATTTCTTATAGATATCAAAGTATAATATGACTGCTTCTTCTACCTCTCTCTATTCATCATCCTCTAAGTTTTCATAATTAAATTTAACATTCTTCAACATGCCATCTTTAGTAGTTTCATCTACAATTTCTACACAAGTTTTGGGTGGTATGATAGTTACATTACTAGTTTCAAGTGCTAAGTCAATGTCACTCTTCTTCTTCCTCTTGGTAGTACTGAATGTAGCTACAGATGTAGCTTTAGGTGCTTGCTTCTATGCCAATAGTTTGATTGTGACCTTCCAAACCAGTTATTTATTTGCTTCCACCTTTGTTTCCTTTGGTTTCTTCCTAACAACCCTCTTAAATGCTAATGGTGTGTCATCCTCTAATTCAGATTGTGTAGTAACATGTTTAATATGAACTTCTGAATCCTTCCTGTTTCTACCTTTCTCTGGAACAACATCAATTAGTGCCTTGATGTCCTTTGAGACCTTCTGTACAAATTTACTTGCTTTTCCTTCTTGTTTCTCCCTTTTCTTCCGATTGAACTCTGTTTCAACCTCTTGAGTTTTCTTGTTGTGCAGTACCACAGGCTTCTTTGCCACATCTATTGGTGCATCAATTAGGATTTTTGTGTAGGCATCAAGAATCTGTGCATCCACCTCATAACCCATTTCTTCAATCCAAATCTTCTAGGGATTAACTGCTTCCATGAGAGTCTCGTCCTTCTTTACCATGAAGCAAATATCGGTAGAATATTTCTCTACAATATGCTTAGGTACCCTTACCCTAGACCTCATAGATTTTTGAAATTCCTTAAAATAACCCCATATCGTATCATCTCTTTGGCTTCCTAATGTAGTAATTGACTGTTTCAATTGTCTTCCTACCAGAATGTCAAAGGCTCATTGCCCCTTACCAGAACAGGGTGTATCATTCATAAAATATAGCATCAAGAAGACTAACAAGTTCCCATACTGAAAAGTTCCCTTCTTCTCACCCTTAATCTTTCCTAAGTTGATTGACAATTCATCAAGCATCCAACCGCATAGATCTAACTTTACATTATCTCTCATCATTTTATATGCAGCCAAAATGCATGAACTGGAAATAGAATTTAGTTGGTTTGACTGAGTTACCTTATATCCAATAATCATGCTACCAAATTTGATGTCAGTATCAGTGATAGTGCTTACTTTCATGGATATTTTGTCAGTTGTAGCACCAGTGATCTTCTTCATGAAGTCGTTTGAAAATTTCTTGTCTAGATGTTTCCCTACCGATGGAAAACCAGTAATTGCCCAGATGGATTCCTTGGTGATTTTGTAAGGTTTGTTCAACCATATAAATTCCCAACATACTCTACTCAGGACATATCTGATTATCTCATCGTCAAACTCCAGAATATCCAGAATGTCCGTAAACCCTAGTTCTTCAATATGTTTATATGCTTGTTTGATCTTTCCAGATTCTCCCATTAGCTCACTCATATATATTTCATTGATTTCCAAACTTCCCATGTCCTCGATATGACAGTGAATAATGCCTAATTTCCTCTACATACACAACTCCTTCCGGAATGCAATAAAATGCTCCAATCGAGTCTTCCAAGGTAGCCACATGTAGATATCGATTGAAAATTGGCCTGGGACAGTCCTTGACCTCTACGATAGTTGGGTTTCTAACAAAAATAGGAATGGAAGATGATCCTGCTTCCATGTTTAAAGAAAAATACCTTTTGATTGCTCTCGGTGAAAACCTTCAACAAATTCTTCCAAACGTTGGTGAAATAGCTCAAGAAGAAATCTAATTTCCTCTGAATAGCCTCTGATCACACTGAGTCACTTTGAATCGCTTTTAAATTTCTAGAAATACAAAGTGATTAACCATGAAGTTTATTCGACCTTGTAACCTTTGAGAAAAACACTAATCTTCCATTGACATAAATGACTATCGGTGAAAGATACTGGATCTCATTCAAAACATATCCATGCCAGATAATCCTCTTCAATATCTGGAACATCTTCCAGAACCTCTTCTTGGGGCATATGCAACATCTTCATGAATTTTTCCTACCCCTAAGGTATCTGCCTTAGTTACCGGATGAGCTCACTATCAGTGTAGGAGTAGCCTCTTTTATTGGATAAGTAACCATGACATTCCCATCTGATGATTGTTCTCCAGTCTTCCTAGCCTATCGTTGGGTATGATCATATCAAATTTCACTAACATTCTCTTTTCCTTTTTCATTTGATCCTCCATTACTAACCGATGGATTTCTACTTCTGCAAAACTTAGCAATATTTCCAACTTCATTACATGCATAACATATAACATGGTTCTTTTGAATTGCTTTGCTAAAACCGGTGAAATTGCTTGACCTACACTTATTAGCCATATGTCCAAATTTTCCACAAGCATATCATTTAATATTCATTCTGCAATCTTCTGTGTTATGACCAAATTTATTGCATTTAGAACATTTACCGGGAGCAGAATCAGGGTTCTGATTTACTCTATTTCTATATTGCCTATCCATGTGACCAAATCTATTGCAAACAAAGCATCTACCATTGAATTTATAAGTATTGAATTGTCTTACTGATGCCTTATGGTTTTGATCTTCATTAGTAGTACCGGAACTCTGTCCTTGCTCAAATCGAAGTCCACTGGAATCTCCAATCTACCTCTGTCTTTTCAATAACTCATCAAGTTGTGCTGAGTTGATCTTATATTTTTCTTTGTACTCACTTGCAGTAGTTAAATATTCTCTTAGTATTATCATTTGTCTCTCAATCTCTTGCTTATTTCTTTGGGATTGTACCAAATAAGTTCTCAACATATCAAATTTATGAACCAACCTACCACATTCTTCAAACTTGTTTTTTAGGGATACACCAAGATTTTCTTCCTTTTTATTTTTTTCCTTAATCTTCTTAGACATCCTCATAGTTATAGCTTGCATTTCACTATTCATAACCATGTTCTCCTTACTCAATTTATGACATTGCTCCTTAAGTGCATTTTTCTCTTCATCGACCTGATTTTGCAAAAGTTCCTTCCTTCTAGCTTGAATAGATGATAGCCTTTCTTCTAGGACAAGAATTAATTCCTTAGAAGAATTCAATTTATCTTGTAGCTTTAAGTTCTTCAACCTTTGAGCATCATAATATTCAAGTGCCATCTCAAGATGCTTCTCTAAAGCCATATTCATGGATTCCAGTTTCAAGATCTTCCTCAAGCTGTTAAACTTCCTCTGAGGCACAAGGCTCTAATACCAATTGTTGGAAACCAATAAAACTGAGAGGGGAGAGTAAATCAGTGTTATACCAGAATAGTAGATCTTAGCTTTAATAAAACATTCATACACCAACCGGTATGCTGGTATAAATAGAATTAAAAGAAGTAAACCAACCAATAAGCCAAACACATAAATGAGAATCATAACACACAAATTTTATATGTGGAAAACCTCAAAGAGGAAAAACCATGGTGGGATTTGTGACCCATAATATCAATCCACTAGCCATATGAAGAGATATTACAAAATATGAGGGGCCTGTACTTGCAGGAAAGCTTACAGCCTAGAGCACACTGCTCAATCACAATAGGAGCCTCATTGACTACATAAAATTCTAGACAACAATCTGGAGAAGTGAGAACCGTTAAGATAACATCTTCTATGCCAGAATACAGTTCCAGTTTAAGATTTGTATGTTCTGGTTAGAAACCCTAGACCCCTTTACTGGAATAACCCTTACAATAAATTCGTCACATACATAATCTCTCTGATATATTTTGCATCATAATATCTTATCTCATGTCTATCTCTCTATCTTAAAATGATCTAATCAAGTAGCCCTATATACCCTATATAAATTTTATGCCTTATGTCAGCTTACAAAGATATATACAATATCAGATTACATGTCAACCAGATAAAATAAATGTATAAACATTAAAACAAGTTGCCGATGCCAAATCCAAGATGTGTCAGCCTCCAATACCAATAACCTTTATTATACTATGTCAGCCTGCATTTTCGGTGACCAAATAAATCTTTCTGACCTATCGGTGTTGGTGTCAGTGCCGGTGTAGAATCTATGAAGTGTCTATCGGTATACCATAGTATCAAAACATGAAGCCAAAACACAAAATCTCATTTCCATCAATGACAACATAGTGAAACCAACCAATAGAGTGTTGATTGCCAGCAACATTATGTTAGAGGACTGAAATGAACAAGACATATTTGACCAACCAAAAACTCTAAAAGCATCTCATTCTTCTCTATCTCCAAGGGTCCTTCAAATCCTGGAAGAGAACTTGATCTCTAGGATGACTACCTAAAGAACAAGGGATATATGATAAAATATGTAAATGCAAGTGCAACTAAGATCTTAACATGATATAGATATGAAAAACTATGATATGATATGGTGCAAGATGAGGAGATTGATATGAAGCTAAACTAGCATGAAAATGATACTAAGATGAAGCTAACATGATATATCTAGGATTATGATGCTATCAAAATTATCGAAAATGCTATTATATCAAAGAGATGTAAGATGCTTAATGTTATGAGACTATAATGTAGATGCATAAAACTTGATATGGAGAATTAAGAATGTGATCTCTATTTATAGAGGAAATAGGGCAATAGATGGCTAAGATTGAGTTATCTCAAGAAGAATTAAATTTCTGAGGAGACATGGTGGTTACCTTAGGAGGTAAGCTAATGATTGGGTTAGTGGATAACCAATGGATAAATCCTTTACCCAAGGGTACACTCTTGTGCAAGGGTTAATAGGATAACTAGGGTCAAAGTCACGAGTGCTTGATGAGACCCTTGAGTTAGATGAGGGTTGAGTTAGAGATGAACTCTCTAACCATGTGGTAAGGTTGAGTTAATGATTAATGGTTTAGGAGACTCTGGGGATAAATTTGTAAGAGTCCTTCCAAATTTGGGGAACTCAACAAGTTAACTTGTTGAAGAAATAAAGTCTTAAATGCATTTGGAAGACTTTCTTGCAAATTTGAGAAGTGACCTCCTCAAATTTAGGGAAAGGACATGATAAGGAGTTGATTAGGCTAATTAAGAGGGTTTAGAAGAATCTAGAAGGATCTAGAAGAGGTTTAGGAGGCAAGTGGGGGATGTAGGATTTTCCAAGTGGGGGAGGGAAAATATAATTTAATTAAAATAAAATTAGTTTATTTCAATTGTTGGTTGTAACTTGTATTTGATGAATTTAAATAATATTGATTTATTTAAATGTGAATTTTGAATTTCCAAGTTGGGGGATTTAATTAAATGTGAATTTAATTAAAAATGGCTAGAATGGGGATTATTAATCAAATCATTAATTAATAGGCTAATTAGAAGAATAGAGATATTAATTAAATCTTAATTTAATTAATTGAAAGAATTAAGGATAATTAAATTAATTAAATTCATTTAATTTTTTGTGCAACTTTTAGGTGTCTATAGTTTTTTTATAACGTTTGGGTAAAAAAAAATTTTGTTCTCATTTTTAAGGGCCAAATAGGTCACTTTTACAAAGGAGATACCCCAAAAACATGCACAAACACAAATCAAATGGTTATAGAACTTGTATTATGTCTCCAAACTACCAATTCCACCAAATTTTTGTGCCCAAGTATTCAAATTAATCTTAGACCTACTCCAACCCTCATTCTCATGCTTACTCGACTTAACACATGATGATAGAAGGTAATCAATGGTTCATTTCTACTCCAAAAATCACCTCTTGCATAAAAAATTGAAAAAACACTTCAAGGACCCCTACACCTACCACCTCACAAAAGTTGGGCTTCAGATCTTAGTGGAATGGCGAGATATCTTATTTTCTTTGTAAACCCTCAAAATAAGGGTTTTAGACCCACTTTCATAAAAAATCTTGTACTAGGCTCAAAACTCAATTAAATTCAACAAAATTGGTTCCAAATGAAAGGTGATGCATAGGGATAAAAAATTTGTTTTGTCTCACATCTTCATTTGGCAGTACACTAAAGTTATGATTAAAATAGTAGCATTGTTGCAAAAAATTGGAGGAAAAATGCTTCTAGTTTTATCGATTTGTCTCCTCCAAAGGTTACATATGATATTAGAAACCCCAACCATGATAAAAATGAGGTTATTTAAAATTTATTGGACCTATCCTAACTTTTTCCAACTACATTTAATAATTGGGATTCAAAAATATGCATTAGTGACATAAGAAAATTGTAAAGTTGTAATAACTACTTTACAACTTTTGTGACAGTTTTTACATAACTTATCAAATTTACTTCAAAATTGGTTGCAACCTTTGAAAAATGTCAAAAATGACTTCAAAACATAAATCACATTATTTTCACTCCATTTGGGAATATTTGGAGTGTTTTGACTAGTTTTGACCCAACCCGGACCTTATAGGTCTTTATGACAATAAATGGCATTTAAAGCATTGCAATTGATTGAAAATGATTGAAAAAGACTAAAAATGGTCCATAGGACCTTATTAAAAATTTTAATCAACACAAGACAAAACATCAAGACAAAAACCATTAGTGAGGCGTCATTGTAGCCTAGGTGCTCCTACACCATAATTCAATAGCATGGAGACAATAATCAACAAACTAGAAACATGAAAGGAGGAAATGATGCTCTAGAAAAAGCTAGAAGGAAATAGTATGGAAGTAGAAAGAGGAACAATTATAGCAGTAGCAACAATAATAGTGAAACCAGCTAAAATAAGCCTAAAAAACTCAGGAGTCCCGTACTATTTCTTCTTGAAAAGGTTTGAAGAAGATGCTCTCCTCCTCTGAGAAAGTCAAAGTAATGAGTCAAGACTATAAAATCATAAAGATCCCCACCAAGTAGAGTGTTAGTTTTTTTCTTTGGTGGCCAGTGTGGTTGTTCCTTTTTATTTTTCCCGTCTTAGAGTTTAGTCTTTTCTCTCTATTACCCCTCATTTTATTTTTCAAAATTGCTTGTCCATATTAATAGGTTCATTTTCCTTTTCTTTATATCGCTCATACCTTATAGAGAAAACCCTAGCATATTAGAACTATGCTTCAAAGTTCCCAAGTTTCATTTCTACCTGATGCTACAATTCCAACGTAAGAGCTAATGTTATTCTAGTGGAAGCCAATAGACCTTACAGATTCCACTTCTTGTTTCTTCCTGATACTTGATACTCTCTTATAGGCTGATGTCAGAGTACTGAAAGCTTTCAATCTTCTTTTTGTTGGTTTCCAAGCTATCCTGTAGCTATGCGATGCACAATTTTTGAGAAGTGAATCAAAAGGATATTTGTAGGTACCCTCATTAATAACAGATTAAATGATTAAAATCATGAAAAGATGGTGACATGAGTCTCAATATAAGATCTTATCTCCTTTTGCAGGTAGAATTTAATGCACCTCCTTTAGAAACTAATCAAGTAACACACGCCATCATAATTTTTCTTTACCAAAATGGTTCTGCCTCACAATAACCAGTTGCTAGTAATTAATCCTAATCTAAATTGGCCAGAAAGCACCCAAGGAAAGATCATCCAAGGGTTGCATTCTCTTGCATGAAAATAGTAAATTTATTTTCCTGAATATAGAACAATCACCAACTTATTAAGAAAAATTGTTGAACAAGCCGAGAATCATGAACAACATTTACAATAACAAATAGTTGCTAAAAGAAATCATGGTAATTAGTTTTCCAGACAATAGTAAATATGGTTCTTAAAGGAAAGGGTTCGATGATACAACCAGATGTTGGAAATATGAAAGATGACATCCTCTTCAACTTAATTGACGTCACTTGAGAGCTCGTAGTGGATGAGGATGAGTTTTTAACAATCCTCTATGTACTTATTGAAGAAGAAACAAATGCCAAGATGATTGACAATCAAATTGTTGGTCATTACCCAGTGCCTAATAAAGAAGTATAAAGTCAAAGGTTGTTTATAGTATGGGATTTTGGTGTTAAGAATGTCACTTTCTAGAAATTTTTTGTTTTACCTAAACCCATGTTTAGAATGGTCATTTTAGAGACCATTACTTTGGAAGGAACCGTTTCTTGAAAAATGACAAAAATGGGTTTTTAGATATAAAATGAAATAGGAAATAGAGGAAAGGGTGGGGGGTATTTTGAAAACAAGACTTTGTGTTTTTTTCTAATAGACAAGTAGAATATGTTGTTTAGTTTTGAGTATGGAAACTTTTAAACAGTTAAAATAATATGATTAGACTTTGTGTTATGGTAGATAAGTTTTGCATTCTTCTTATGTCGATGCTCTCTGTTCAATTTTCTATATGATGAATTGTTTGAAGACTTGTTTCCTTCTACTATTCATTATTTTATAATGTTCATATTTGCATGCATAAAGTATGAGAATGGCTAGTTGATAATTGTCTAAGAAAATTCTTTCACTATATCTATAGTTATTTTTCTTTTCCTTTAGAACTTTGTGGTTAAAATTTTCACTTTTTCTTGCTTTTTGGTTTAAAGCATGCCCAAAAAAGCTCAAATTTACATCATAGGAGGGAGCTATACCTCTAAAATGCAAAGGAAATTTGCAAAGAAAACACAACTTTTCTAGCTGTTGTTGATAGCCTGTTCCTTTGTCCGGGGTTAGGAGTCAATATTGTCATATTTTGAAGAGAACAAAATCTGTTAACCAGTAAATTTTTCAGCGACTTTGCTGGGAAAACAAAAATATTAGTGCCTTCTTGCTTCAAATATCTATTAGTACTTCCCCAAGAATGATGATCGGCGACTCTTTTTAATCAAAGATCTCATAAAGTTGGTTCAATACTAGACAAATGCAAGAGATCAATTCGGATCCAAAGCATGACCTACACCAACAATTAAAGAAATATTGGCTAAAGATGATAAGATACTTATGTCTTTTTGGAATTATTTCAAACAAAGTATCTATGAGGATAAAGAGAAAAGGTTACATCCATCTAAAGGTTACAAATTTGTACTGCTAGTAAGAGGTTTGTGTCATAGATATTACTTGCTCAAAGACCTTGAACAAGAGATACATAAGTTACAAAAAATAGTAGAAAGATTGAGATTTCTTAAAGAAGAACCAGAAAGTGAAGACCAAGGTCCTTATAACTTTTTTGTTTTGTAAACCAAATGCTATGTAAGCTTGGGTTGAGCTTAGCGATTTTTTAGCACCATGGAATAACCACCAACAACAAAAAGGAATCTTGAATCAGATTGAAGTTGAAGAACCAAAATCTTTCTTGACATGCATGCAAATAAATGAAATTGAACAATCATTTGTTTCTCAAGAAAAAGAGATGCTTCCAGAGGAACATAGTGTTATTTTTATTCTAAATTGGTGTTTGGAAGGTTCAAATAATGAATTTCTATGTGGATTTGTGGATGAAGATGGTCACATTACCAAATTTAAAGGAAATGCATCCACTAGTGACCCTAGTAAAATAGGAAAAGGTATGGATGATACTATATCTACACCTTCTTTTCTGCCTAAGTTAGAAGATTTCCCTTTTGACATTGATGAGGAAGATCAAAAAGGAAATAATATTCTTAATAAACCTGCAAAATAGTTTCTAGATTATAAGTTTTAAGTGGAAGCTTTCATCCTTAATAATTCAGTACCATATGAAATTGGAAAAGAGTTTCAAAAACTCGATGATGTGGAGGAGTTTGATCAAGCAAATATCTATATAGTACAACCTGAATATCTAGCATTCTGATTTCTTAAAAAAGAAGGAAAGGAAAAAGAGATGCAAGAGAAACAAGAGAAAGTAATATACCCTTCCCATTTTGGAAACTCTTTTCATAAAAAAGATGTTATCAAGGCTCAGAAGATTCCATTTCAATTTATTGTTTCCCATGATGATAGTACAATTAATAAACATGAGATTAAAAAAATAGAACCTGATGATGGTATAGATGAAATGCATTATAACCTAAGTGATGATTTTATCTATGTAAAAAGAGAAGAGGCCAACCCTGTCAAATTTGACCCCATGGTTGTGGAGTGTAATATTCTGAAACCTCAACCAGTGGTTGCATGTGTAGAGGTTGATTTATTTTGTAGTTGAAAAAAAAGGCTCATGATTGGATGTTTCTTTTCTATGTCCTACTAAGACCAATGAAGTTACACTTGATGGTGATGTAGGAGGATCCTTGGTTCTTGGTAATCTTACATCACACAAAAAAATTTACATTCCAGTTTGTTTTTTGTTCATTTTGGCTTTACAATTTTAGCATCTCATTCTGCATTTTACTACGTTTGTTCATTGGATCTTGTGGAGCTGGATTTTTTTTGTGGACATGTTCATCTACCTTATCTTATGTTCTCGGGAGTTTGGATGTTTTTCTGGCAAGTTATCACTTTGGAATGTGAGATAGTTTTCTAACTCAAAGCATTGGAACCACTTGGACCTATCCACTAATGGAGAATCTTGCAAATAATTTCTATGTCTTGTAAAGCCTAATTTCCTAGCCTCCAACCTTGCTTAGCTTGTGGCTGACCTTCCCTTAGGTCCACACCTAATTCTATGTATTTTTCAAAGGAATTCTTTCGGTTGGGGGCGACCTAGTTGTTCTGCATGTTACACCTTCTTCATCAGTAATTGTTTTCATCTTGGGTTGACGTGGATCATCCTATTGCTATGGATATCATATAAATTAATGTAACTAAGCATTTAGGAGGGGGGGTAGAGAAGATTAATTAGTAAATTAGCAGATCTGGAGTTGGCTTGCATTCTTGTTTGAGCCTAGATATTGTATTTTGAGTATGTTTGTAATTAGGCCTATGTGCCAAACCTGCAAGCTTGCATGTTGCTTGCCAATTTGTATTTGAATTCCTTGATATAAGATAAGCTTGATTTTGTATTGCCTCCATCACATTGTGTTCCTTCTGTTGTGTTACTCTTGTTGCACGGTTCAAACTATTTTCTTTAAGAACTGACCCCTGTCGCAACTGCACCAAATGGTGGGCTAGGTTACCTTATGGAGGTCATGCATGAAGCCCAATATGATGTTGAAGGTAGTCCAAAAATTTATAATTAATAATGGTTTTTTGGACATGAATGTATGTACATGAAGTTTTTACATGGTACTAGTCTAGGATTTGGCATTAAGGTGGTCACCAAGTGGTTGTTACTCTCAATCACATTCTATGGTTGCAATCCATTTTCCTATAAAGGATTCTATTTCTCTCAACTATTCAATGGCTCTACATGAATAATTCCAAATGTGCTATGAGGTAGGGCCTTATGGCAATGTATATAATTAGGTGGTTTTGGTATGTGGTTATTTTAGTTTCCTTTATGCCTTGTCTTTTGTATGTTTGTGCCCAGTCATCCCTCCACTTATTTGTAGAAGCAACACCCTTTCTTCCTATGTCTTCTAACTCTATACTCTAATGGATGAGGTAATGGTCTTATTTAAAGTCATGGGTTCATTGTTGTGTCTGTACAGTCCTTATCCCTAGTCAAAGTCACTTGTTACTACCTATTTTATTTTTCAAAATTGCTTGTCCATATTAATAGGAAATTTTTCCTTTTCTTTCTATCCCTCATACCCTATCGAGAAAAATTTTCCATATCAAAACTATTCTTCAAAGTTCCCAAGTTCTATTTCTACTCGATGTCACGATCCCAAAGTGAGAGCCAATGTTTATCAGGTGGTAGCCAGTAGACCTTGTGGCTTCCACTTCTTGTTTCTTCTTGATACCTGATACTCTCTTATAGGACAATGTCGGAGCATTAGAAGATTTCAATCTTTTTTTTGTCAGTTTCCAAGCCAACCTATAGCTATGTGATGCACAATTATTGAGAAGCGAATCAAAAGGAGATTTACAAGTACCCTCATTAATGACATATTAAACAATTAAAAGAACAAAAAGGTGGCAAAATGAGACAATATTTGATATTATCTCTTTTTGTAGGAAGAATTTAATGAACCACCTTTAGATACTGATCAAGTAATGCATGCCATCATGAGTTTTCTTCACCAAAATGGTGTAGCCTCATAATAATCAGTTGTCGGTCATTAATCCTGATCTAAATTAGCCAAAAAGTGAACAAGGAAATATCATCCAAGGGTTGCATGCTCTTGCATGGAAACAACAAACCAATTTTGTTGAATATAGAAAAATCACGACCTTATTAAGAAATATTGTCGAACAAGCCGAGAATCACGAATGACATTTACAAGAAGAAATAGTTGCTAAAATAAATCTTGGTGATTAGTTTTCCAAACAATAGGAAAGATGGTTCTTAGAGGAAAGGGTTCGATGATACAACTAAATGTTAGCCATATGCAAGATGATATCCTCTTTGGCTTAACTAACCTCGCTTGAGAACTCATAATGGGTGAGTATGAGTTTTTAGTAGTCCTCTAGGTACTTATCAAAGAAGAAACAAAAGCAAAGATGATTGACAATCAAATTGCTGGTCAAAACTTGATGCCTGATGAAGAAGTATATAGTTGAAGCTTGTTTATAGTATGGTATTTTGGTGTTAATAATGTGACTTTTTGGTAATTTTTGTTGTACCTAAATCCATGTTTAGAATGGTCATTTTCAAGATCATTACTCTAGAAGGAACCATTCCTTGAAAAATGGAAAATAAAGTTTTTAGATGTAAAAAGAAATAGAAATTAGAGGAAAAGGGGGAGAAAATTTGGAAAAGTAATCATTGTATTTTTTTCTAAAAGACAAGTAGAATATGATGTTTAATTTTGAGTATGGAAAATTTTGAATAGTCAATTCTAATATGATTATACTTTGTGCTACGGTAGATAAGTTTTTCATTCTTCTTATGCGGATGCTCATTGTTCGAGTTTCTATATGATGAATTGTTTCAAGATTCCCTCTACTATTCATTATTGTATAATGTTCATCTTTGCATGAGTAGTATGACAGAGGCTAGTTGATAGTTGTCTAAGGAAATTCTTTCATTATCTTTGTCGTTAATTAATTTTCCTTTAGAACTTGTTGGTTAAAAGTTTTGCCTTTTCTTTCTTTCTAGTTAAAAGCATACCCAAAAAAACTCAAATTTACATCATAGGAGGGAGTTGTACCTCTAAAATACAGAGGAAAGTTGCAAATAAATCATAACTTCTCCAATTGTTGTTGATAGTTTGTTCCATTATCTAGGGCTAGGAGTCAATATTGTTGTATTTTGAAGGAAATAAAATCTGTTAACCAATACTCTCATTTTTTTGGTTATTGAGCTCTAGTTAGCTAGGTTTTGGTCCTTTTATTTTTTGGATCTCTAGGTTGGGGATCTCACTCCTCATGAGACCTAATGTAGTCTTTAAATTTTTCTTTCTTTTATGTTATAAGGGTTTGGTCTTGTTGATTCTCTATTTACCCAAAAACCCTAAATCCTAGGTCTTTGGCAAAAATAGCTAAGAAAACCTTTTTATGCAAATCGTGATCTTTATTTCATATTTTTATTGGTGACTTGTTTTAACCAATGACTTATATTAAGTTGAAAACTAAAGGGTCCTTATGTTGTCATGTCATTGACCACATCTGCTAATGCTTTGTCTTCCTAGTTGCCTTTTTTATTTTGAGGCAATATGATTAATTATTCTTAACCTTGATTGAGCAATTGGTATTGTTTTGTGGCCCCTTAAGCATTAGGTGATTATAGGCCTCCACCTTCATAAGAGTTATCTAATTAGGCCTTGGGGTACGCAAAGTACTTTACCATTGGGGTTAGCATTGAATATTCAAAGGGATGATCTAGCAATTATCATTCACTCGCATGGAGGATCCTTTTTAGAGGAGATATGCGCATAGTGCCAAAGTGAAACCTAACTACCATTATTGCATCATGCCGAAGGATGATGTTAGAGTTGTTAGGCCTCCATGAAAATGCCATTCATTAATCTTAAAATGGCTTTGTTGAAGCCTTGTAGACATGTCAAATTCAAGTATAATATTTTGATTCGTTCACATGTCCATCTTGCCTGAGTTATCAGAGATTAGTCATCCCCACAAAGCCATTAAAAGTTGACACATGTCTAGTAAGGACAACTATTTTGAAGTGATGATTAATTGAATAACATAATAGTTAATCTATATTTATTTCAATTAATCCTATCCATCCCATCATATGTGTTCATGAAGCATCAATGAAGGAAATTCAAATTGCAAAGAATGACTAACTCCACACAATAAACACACACAAATCACTGTCAATTCAACATTACTTGAGCAGTTTGAAATTTGACTATTGTAAGGATATGAGTATATGTTTAGGTTCAACATGCTTGCTAAATTTATTTCTATACGCCAAAATTTGAAGACTTGATTTCAAGAGCTTGTGTACAAAGAGCTAGGGTTTCCCACAACAAAATTTAATGGTGACTTATTCTTAACTACGAGTGATCATTGTCAATGTAATTTTTAATCTTCAAAATTTTCTTTGCATTCTATTTTCATTCCTAAGGGTTTATAAGGGGTGGAAGTATGTTCAAATTTAGTTTAGTGAATTTCTAGCTACGCTCTGTCAAAACCCTAGTTTGGTTTTCTTTGTAATTGCAAAATGGGTAGAAGAGCAGAGAGTAGTAGAAAGGTACCTCCTAGGAAAATAGATGATGATTTGATAAATAAATTGGATATGAAGAGGTTTCACATAATGTTGATTCCCCTAAAGGTTTAGACAATAGGCAATTAGATATCCTAAATTGTGTGAGGCATGTCATTCTTCTAGAGATGGGATGGAACTTGTTTGACCACTTTCACAAGAACAGAGGCATGAAGGCCCCATTGCGCAATGCATGAACAATTGATCTATGTGAGGTTATTTTCCCAAATGTGTTTGTAGATGCAGAATTGATGAGATTGATTATTTAGAGATATGACCATAATAAGAGGCCAATTCTTGTAGCTAATGGTCAAATAATGGCAGATATTGAGAAGTGGGCAATGGTTGAGGCATTTGGTTTAAATAAGGGAGCAAGTTGTGTTGGAGTAATAAGGTTCTTTACTTAATTAATTAGATAATATTAATTTATTAATTAAGTCACCTTTTACTTTATTTTCACTTAAGCTAAATTTAGGAAGCCAAACTTTGACCCATTATTAATTATTAATTATTAATTTCTCTTAGGATTTATGTTCTTAAGTTTTGATCTCTTTTTATAAGAATTGATCCCTTTGTAATCCTTAACAGTGATTATTATTGTATATTCTTTTTCTAGGGTTTCAAAGCAACTTTTTTTGTTTTGTAGGAATCTTCCATTGTTTTGATAGGTTATTTGCATACAGGGGTTTACTAATTTCTGTGAGGTTATATTTCACAACTTTAACATGGTATCAGAGCTTCAAACCTAAGGATTTCTTATTCATTTGATAGAAATATTCTACCTATAACAAGTTTTTTGTGCAATTTGGGTTGATTTTCACCTCACCATTGAATTTGACACATGTGAAAGTCAAGATTGACCTCTTGTTTGTCAATTTTTGATTCATAGGGTCGTATTTGTGAGTGTTTGAAGAATTGAATTTTTTTTAATCTAGGGGGACCTAATTTTTAGAGCAATTTGGGAAAAAAGGGACCTCATGGTTGGATTCAGGAGGCCAATTACATAAATTTTGATATATAATCTGACCGATTTGGGCATCAGAGACTTCAGAGGCAAAATAAATTTGCCTATGTGGCCACTTGTGCACGTACTTCAAGAAACAATTTGGTACTTTTTAAAAGGTTTCTTTTTGGTTGTTTATTTTCTAGAAAAAAATTTAAAAAATTATTATCAACAAAAGGAAAACTACAAAACTTTTATGTGAATTTTTTTTTTTAAAACTTTAGTGGGGGCATCTACTGTAGTTCGTACGGACTACAGTCGCTAGGCCTATAGCCATATGGCCTAAAACTTTTATCAGGATCTCCCTTCCCTTTCCATTTTTTTCAAGGCCCCCAAAAATTTTACCATCTGCTGTTATTTTTCAAGCCTCGCCATTTTTGTCAGCAGTTCTTTTCTCTTGGTCGTGCGACCCACTCTGCCCCTGAGTAATTTTTCTTGTGGCCAAGATTTTTGCCACCGAGTATTTTTTAACACGATAATATTCTCAAAATATTCTACTGATGTTAGCATGACATCATCAGTACAAACTTCTTGCATGGCCCCTTTTGACACTCTTTGTGTCGTAAAAGAGGTTTTTCTTCTTTTGGCCATAACTTGGCCATACCATATCATTTTTTGGAAAATGAGATATCATTGGAAAGATAATTTAGTCTATTGCATTCTACAACCATTTAAAGTCCAAGGTGTTGTTTTTAGTCTCGATCTCATAACTTTTCACCAATTTTCTTTGCTTTTTGCGATTCCAGCAGCGTTGAGATGGCATTTCAAATCTCTTCATAGCCATCCATGTACTTTTTCTATATTTTACTCCAGGTACATTTTAATCATTTTTTGGTGTTTTTACACTTTGGTGAATTACATGGACATATAAGGTCATGGAAACTTCTCTTTTGTGTGGGATGACTTGTTTTTTGTTGTTCTTCATGTATTTCTAGTTTTGTGTCTTTTTTTGACATTCTGAGCTTTCATTGTAAGAACTTGTTTTTTTGTAAACGCACTAAGATAAAGTGCCTTCGTATTGCACATGTATTATGGGATCTTCCACACCAGTTTTGTGCCTTACTGTACTCGCACTATGATATAAAGTGTCATGGGGGTTTGATGTTTTCCTTTGTTTTTCCTTCATAACTTTAACATGTGTGTGTGCCTTGGTTTGGACACCCTTTGTATTTTCTTTTACTTTTATGTTTGCATGGTCAGATGTTCTTGGTTCTTATTCATGCACTACATTATGACTTTCAAATTCAGTGTACATGTCATACCTCCCCCTTGTTGGCATTATGGGGGGTTTCTACTATTGGTGCTATTGCTTCCTCAGTTTTGCATTGGCATGAGCTATGCATTCAGTATTTGTTCCTATGTACTAGGTGGATGCAGTGACTCGTTACCCATGCATTTCAGTGAGATAGATCTCTTACCATATGGACACTCTTGCATTCCTATTTCTGGAGGTGACCTTCCATTTTTTTCACTTGATCAGTTATTTAGACTATTGGTACTTGTGTCATATGTATCTTCAGGTTCCAGAAGTTTTTCCTGCGTTTGCCATCTGATTCAGATTCGAGTAGTGTCATTGAGGGAACTCATGTAGATTCATGTCGTCTTGATCCTGATCATCTTCTATTTCAGAGGAGGTTCTTTTTTTAGTATCATAGCAATCATTCTACGATAGTGTTTGTAGCTTCTTCATGCTTCAGTGATTCTTCATGCTCGATTTTTGTTCCTATCTTTTGGAACATTCTTGTTTGGAGGCTTCTTAGTCCTTCTCTTGTGTTTCTCCTCTTGGAGAGGAATTTTGTTCCCACGGGGTTTTCTCCTTTTCTCCACTTACAGAGATTTCAATTTACTTGGGTACCTCATCAGGCCTTGTTGTTGGGACCCATTTTTTGCTTTCATGCATCTAGTCCTTAGTTTTTTTAGCTTCTCCCTATCTTTATCTTAAGGAGGGGTATTGGAATAATAAGGTTCTTTACTTAATTAATTAAATCATATTGATTTATTAAGTCACCTTTTACTTTATTAGGAAGCCAAACTTAGGCCCATTAATACTTAATTCATTATTAATTATTAGTTTCTTTTAGGGTTTATATTTTTAGATTTTGATCTCCCTTTATAAGAATTGATCCGTTTGTAATCCTTAACACTAATTATTATTATTTCATATTATTGTTGTAGGGTTTCAAAGCAACTTTTGTGTTTTGTATGAATCTTCCATTGTTGTGATAGATTATTTGCCTACAAGTGTTCACTAGGTTCTATGAGGTTGTATTTCATAACTTTAACATGTGTTATCCTAGATCCCAATATATTTGAATATAATTACCAAATATTTAGCAAGTTGTATATGACAATCTTGACTCCTAAGTTCAAATGGAAAGATGCTAACAAAAAGCTAGTTAGAATATTTGAATTTGATGTAGAACCATTTACAAAAAATATTTTTGAAAATTATTTTATTAATATCTATTATGGCTTATGTCAAGTCATGGGGATAGATGCTAAAACAACAATGCCACTGGGAATGACGTGTACGAAAGGAGAGATAAAACATCCCATAAAGAAAGATGAATTTGATTTTGCTAGATTTTTGGAGGGATAAATGAATGAAATTTTTGTTAAGGAAAAAGAAAATTTGAATAAATTTAATTTCAAAATGGTATTCTCTCATATGTCATTTATTCTTGTTTAGAGGATTAAAGTTGTGCAATGAATAGTTGCAAATCAGAACAACAAATAATCATGGAAGGAAGTTGCCGATATAATGAATATGGGATATGCATTGCCTTGCTACAAATTTTCACTTTTTAATAATATTTTGTTCACAAAGTCATAAGCTATTTTAAGGTGCCACAAGAAGGGATTTCAAATCTAGTACTTGATTTTCTTAGACTAGTTGAGAGGAGAAGGGATCTTGGAATTTCATGTAATTGGGGAGACTTCTTCCTCCACACTAGTACAACTACAATTAGGTTCTCATGTATATCCCATCCTTATGTAAACTTATAATATTATAACTCCTACAAAATCTCTTTTTAGCAATGAATTTTGTGGCCTATTTAAAGGAAATATGTGTTTTGGATCTATGGTGGTGAACTATATGGGCATATAATTACTTTATATCTTCTCATTTACTATGTTTGAAATGATATTTATATTGTATAAATTATTGCATTGAATTAGTAGCTATAGAATTACATTATATGATTAATATTCAAATGGTGTTTAAAATTTAAATGGTTAAGTCTTAGACTTATTTGGGTTCTAAACTAGGCATTGAATAGTTGATGTAGTTTATTATATAGTTTGTTGTTCATGTATAATAAATTAGTAATTGAATGTAATGTTCGGTGAACTGCAAATGGATAGAAAATGAAAGCATAAGGTGGGTAGAATTAGTGGATAGGAAAAGAGTTTGGATACATTCTTGGTTAATGAATTCTACTAATGCATTGAATTGATTGCGATGCAGAAATAATGGAGTGGAGTGCAATCTTGGGGAAAAGATTCAATAATTCAAATGGGATTACAAATCGACCATATATGTGTATGAGTGGATTTAACAAGAATTAAGTTAAAGGGTGAAGTTGAGGTTGTTAGAAATATATGTTTAGTTGTCATTGATGTCAAACTCAGTGATCTGTACTAGTCCAGATATGATGCAGAATAGTGGAAGATAGGCATGTATGATTTAGAACAATGGAAGATAGGTATGTATGATGTAGAACTGTGGAAGATAGGTATGCATGTATAAAGATGGAGATCCCATTTGTTGTAGATATATTGCAAATATGTTTGTTTCTCCATAATTGTGCATTGTTAGCATGTAGATATGTTTCTCTTGTTGTTTGAGGTTTGGTGTTGATTGTGGCAATTGTTTCATGCTCTAGATGTGCATGTTGTACATAGTGTAATTGGATGATATTTAGTTCATTTAATTTAGGTTTTCAGTGATCCACATCTTTGTTTCATTGTAGATATGATAGTATATTTTTTGTATGTTAGTAGTCATTGCTTAAGATTGTTGTATTCAAGTTTCGGTGGTCCAAAATTCATGCTCTGGAAGTTGTGCTGCAAAGATTTATTTAGTTGTCCAGTCTTTGGTAGTTTTATGAGCTCTTCTTTCCTTTGGTTTCTTTATTTCTAATGATAATATTTTGATGATCTATTGTTAATGTCTTTAACATTGTAATGCTAAGTTCGATCATATTTTTTGTGCTCTAGTAGCGTGTTATTGTGAAAGTTCTAGGATATGATCATTTCGGGTCAGGTTAACCTTGAATATTTTTATTATTGCTTTCACTCTAGTGCTTGTAGTGTGTGATCTGACCATTGAAGTATCACTTGGGAATGTCTACTTGAGATTGACCAGGTGCTTATACAAATGATATGTGTGTGTGTGTATATGTGTGTATGTGTGTGTGTGTATGTGTGTGTGTGTGTGTGTGTGTGTGTGTGTGTGTGTGTGTGTGTGTGTGTGTGTGTGTGTGTGTGTGTGTGTGTGTGTGTGTGTGTGTGTGTTATTGCTAGATACATGATGATGAGATGATAGTGAGGTTAATATGATGGTGTGTGTGAAAGACAGAAGGTTGAGTATAAAGATCAACGATTAAATTATGAAGATAGAATTGGTGTGACAACAAATTGATGCAGATGTAATGAAAAAGAGTTGTTGATATTCCTAACCAGATCTATTTTAAATTGCTATGGTGTTGTCTAAGCCTAACAACAACTGATACCATGCATATGTAGATGCAATTTTCTCAGTTCATTTTTTTTTTTTTTGGTAGTGAGACTTTTGATAGTAAGCCATTGTAATGCGAGCTGTGATCCCTCTAGTAGTGAGCCTTTTTTAATCCATTATAACTACTTATATTATCTTGAGAGTTAACCCTTTCTATGGTTTTTTTCCATTTGGGTTTTCAATGTACAAAAATTTGATGTCCCTCTTCTAGTTCTATATGTTTTGAATTTCATATCTATTGCATATATCATTTCATGCTAAGGTTAATTAAGATCAAATTAAGTTTCAAAATATCAGAGCATTTTGTTTAGGGAATACTGATTCACCCCCCTCTCCATATTCTGGTTTGTTTAACAAAGGTAAGGACAATTGGTAAGTTACATATGATTAATTATAATTTTCAATAATAAGAAGATGCTTGAAGATAAATTATATAAACACTGAAAAGTAGTTATTAATAAAGGGAAAATAAGGTTTTGAGGGGACGCAAAACCCCGAACAACAAGTTTTAAGGGGACTCAAAACCCCCTAGATGAACCAGCATCCAGACCCCAACAAGAAACAACTAGTCAAAAGATATACAAAGAATCCATATAGCCAACCTCTAGTGAAATGCCAGCCACATGATAGGAGAGAACATTACATATCAGGCTAGTCCTCAGTAAAGAAACAAGCCTTGGAGGGTTTTGACTAGCACCTACAAACAAAGAAGAGGGTTTTAAATAGGCTCCCACAACCTAAAAGACACTGAGGGTTTTGACTGGCACCCACAACCATATAAGATGGTTTTAACCAGGATCCCACAACTTGAAAATAGGGTCCCAAGCCCAGCACCCCTTAACCAAAAATACGAACCATAAGAAACCAAGGTGTTCCCTTTAAAACTAGTAGCTAACACCTAGTTAGTCGAAAAAATAACTAACAGAGGAGGATTTTAACTGGCTCCCTCAACTAGGAGGAACAAGAAAATGGTTGGAAACCAAAAGCTCTCCACAATCACCACCTCAATAGGGATCAAAGGAGGAAGAACAATACATAGCACATACTCAACCATCAAAATTCTGAGGTTCTCAAAAATGGGTTTTGATAGGCTCCCATAACCTGAAGTAATCACCCAGTTAGCTAAACCAACTAACAAATGAGGGTTTTTACTAGCTCCCTTAATAAGGATGAAACTTAAAACCATCAAGATGAAGCTAACAATGAGAATCTTAAACCAAAAGATTAGAAATTCATACCGCAAACCAAAAACCAACATCTTCGAGTAGTTGGCCACAACCCACATCTCCACCTCTATAGGAGAAATGAAGGACCATAGGCAAGAAAGCTTGAGGAGAGCTTCAAAGAGACATTCACACCCCGACAAGTTCCATTTGTTAGCATCCAGCCGACAACTCTCCCCCTCTATAGAACAATGACCCACCTCAATAGGGCAGGCTGTGAGGAATCAACAAATACAACCCAAATAGAAGATGAGCCTCATGAAGATCATATGAGAAATAAAGCACCTCCACCCCTCAAGAGGATCACTGATTGATCTAGAGACCACAAACAAAAAATCCTCCCTAAAAGAGAGCCTCAGAAAAAGGAGAACTCTCAGCGTAAACTTGAGATACCCATACGAAACTTCACCAACAAGGAAATATCCTTCACCGTAGATCCTAAGAACAGGGGCAGAAGGAATGGGGTTGGTAGGAAGAGCCCTCAAATATATTAATAGAAGCATCCAGTCCAGGCTTAAAACACTTCCAGAAACATATAACCCCAAGCCTTCAAAAACCCACCAAAGCTCCGGAAGAAAAAAGGAACCTCTCGGATCCCACACAGTGTCCCCATTCCAAGGAAAGAATGGAGACCAAATATTTTGCAGAACAGAGGTTACCCATAGAAGGACCACACCACACTAGTAGGAAGGTCCAACCCCTGAGAGGCAATAGAGATTGGCCACTGAGGGAACCCAGAAGAGGAGAGAATTTAAAACATCGAGACCACCATAAGGAAAGCCTCTCTCTAAACCAGCATACCACCCTGTGAATCAGGCTGCAGGGAGAATACATTCCTCAATAGTAAAGCCTCTGTTCCCCACCCTTTGCAGCCTGCAACCACAGAGACCCCAACCATAGTCAAAGACCACAAGCCAGACATGAAGAGGGAATCTGACAAAAGGCATCCAAGCAGATCGGACCCCGCTTGCCAAGCCACCTCAAAATGGTGTGGAGGAAGCCTACACCCCACAAAATCCGAAGAAGACATGTAGCCAATAGAAACTCTGGGCCCAAAACCGAGGACCACAAAGCTGGCAATTGAAAAAAGGGAGCAGACCCAAAAGAGAGGGCTTCGAAAGTTGGCCAAAATGGGAGACAGATCCCCTCCATCCAATTCGCTATCATCATCTTTCTTGTCTGCATCCCTCAAACCCAAAGCCCTAGCACTCACTCCAGTTCTCCTGCTCATCGCTCCTACCATTAACACTGAGTAGTAGTTATATTCAAATTATATAGTGTTCTTTTCTATAATGTGTTTAAATTAATGATGATTGGATACTTGTTATGGACCGGTTATAGAATAACCATGATAATGTTAGTGGATAAATGATAATTATGATGTACTAACTATATAATTAATTTGGATGCATAAATGTTGTAATCATTTAAGTGCAATGGGAGAGAGGGAGAATCATTAAAACCCCACTTATTACTTCATTTACTGAAATGGCAAATTATATTTTATTATTTTGGAAAGAATTTGAATATTATGTTTCATTAGTTAATTTTCCTTTGGAAAGTGTATTAATATTTTTATTATTTTTTTATTTGATGTTTGAGTGTTTGGATAGGGTATTTATAACTCTTATACGTATTTAGTTTCATACTTTAAGTTGGGATGAAAAGAATGATTTAAGTGACTATCCTTGTATTATTTTTTACATTTCAAGTATCCTAGGTATGTACCTATGGGTTAGGTGTGTTATGGAACCTATACATTATTTTATGCATGAGTTTTAAGCACTTTTTGTGACATTTAATGTTCGTGATAAAAAATTTAAGTTTTATAGGAGGAATGAGTGATGTATCATCATCCCTGTTAAATTTGTCCAAGATTGTTTAAATTTGGTTTAGGTTAGCTAACCTCCAATGACTCACCTATTTGGGTCAACACACAAAATCCTGTTGGGAGGAATAATTTTCCAATTTTTATGACTTACCAAAGGAAATAAGGATGGAATATTAAGGTGATAAATGTCACCTTCACACTAAAATATGGGGAGACTTGTTTTCTATTTATTCTCATTGAATAATTGTGGGAAAGGGGTTTATTTAGAGTAGATTTATTCATTTACTTCATATGGTTCGGGACCACAAATGGATTGTGATGGAAATGGTGATCTATGAAAAGGAGAGAAGAGGAGAGAAATAAGTCAATAATTAGTCACCAAGTGAAGAGAGGTTCATGTAGAGAGGTTAGTCTTCCTTTATTTTTTTTATTATTGGGTTTCATGAGTATTTTTAATTTTAGAAATTTCCTTGTGAGCTTTGTTATATTTTTTTACTATAAACTTTGAAATTTATGAGTTTCTTTGGAATCGATATTGGTTTAATCATTGGGAACAATACATCAATTTGTGTTATTAACAATGTTGGTTTGATCTATTGTAAGTTGTATGTAATTAGGGTTTTATGATTCTTCTTGCTCGAAGGATGGCTAGAGCCTAGTAAACACTTAATGATGCCATGGTTGGCTGGTCCATTGGCTTGTGGTCCCTTTTGAAGATGGTTGTTCAAGTTTTTAACTTTGTAGATCTATAAATGGAGGAATTTTATTCAATATTGAAATCAAGGTGGAAATTATGGGTTTTCCTAAGATTGTGTGTGTGTGTGTGTGTGTGTGTGTGTGTGTGTGTGTGTGTGTGTGTGTGTGTGTGTGTGTGTGTGTGTGTGTGTGTGTGTGTGTGTGTGTACATATAGGTATATATGTATATGTGTATATATGTATGTATATATACATACACACATATATATATACATATTGTGTACAGTGAAAAGTGATGATAAACTATTGTAAAACCATAAGGATCCAACCACAAACAATCTAAGTCCTACAATGAAACATTCACCAATACCAATAGAGATACCAAAGATCATGCAAATCAACAAAAATAAAGAAATATTACCATTCAAATGTCTAGTAGGGTTTCAATATCCATTGTCTTCCTATCTCCATTAATCTTGCTTGATGTATTTGCTCTCAAATTTTATGTGCGCACAAGAGATCAACAAAGAACATAAATGTGGTTGATAGAAGGCTTGATTGCATAATTAGTGTGCTCACTAGCTTGAGTGATTAGAATGCTCATTAGGGTTGATAATGAAGGAGAGTATCCTCTTATATAGAAGACACTATAGGAAATAGAGGGATTTATTTAATTAATAGAGGAAATGAGATTAATTTAATAAATAAAATATTTATTTAATTTAAGAAAGGACAATTTAAATAAATAGCAGTATTTATTTAAATGAGGAAATGCTTAGAAGAGGATAAATGAATTAATTAAATAAATAAGAATTTATTTAATTAGACAGGACAATTTTAGGTGTCTACATTTTACCCCTCTTTGAGACAATGCAACTTGTCGCGTTGTCTCAAAGAAGATAATATAAATTGATACAAAGATGCCCCATAACACGAATGATATGCCCCCTTAAAAGATTGGATGAAAATGAGTGAAAGGGATGCACACAATCTCTCAATAAGGAAGAAAGGCTAGAAGTGACTGACCAGATAGGGTGACAAGGTCACAAAGGAAAAAGATTGACTCAAGAGGATTCAACAAAATCATGTCTATGTCTTAAGATGCCAAAATTGATAGTTTTGTGATGAACATGCACTATCAATTGGATAAGATTCTAAGGGGATTCACTCAAACAGGTGCCCTATGGAAGACAACTAAAAATAAGGCTATAATTGACAATTTTGTGATAAACATATGTTGCCAATTGGATAAGCTGCTAAGAGGATTCACTCAACAGGTGCCCTAAACAAGTATGTTTGTTAAGATGAGTATAGAATAAGTTGCCGAAATGATAAAATCCAATGAATTCTCTAGAAAG
Source organism: Cryptomeria japonica (assembly GCF_030272615.1). NCBI lineage: Eukaryota > Viridiplantae > Streptophyta > Pinopsida > Cupressales > Cupressaceae > Cryptomeria > Cryptomeria japonica. The sequence goes on along the minus strand of NC_081408.1, from coordinate 147,987,776 downwards.
ATGGGATATAGTGAAATGAGATTAACATATACACTAGGATGTAGCACCATGTGATAGACATAAGCAATAGGATAGAGCCTAATGAGAAGCACCATGTGATGGACATAGGTACCACTAGGATAAGATAGGAAAGATAAGAAGCACTATTTGATGAACATGAGTACCACTAGGATTGACATGATTGATTTGATTGGATGCAGGAGTACTTACCCCAGATTGAGTCTAGAAAGATATTCCATGTGACATAGTGGTTATGAACATGTTCAACTACTGAGGACCACATTGTGATCAAGGTGATGGGATTAAGACACAATATGTATATGCCTGAGATTTGGGAAAAAATAAGACTGTTAACTGCTTTGGTGAAAAGATGGTCCCAAAGAGTTTGTAGGAGGTGACAAACGAGATGATCAAGGGATTGGTCCTTCGGGAGCTTAGATTCCTTTGAGGCCTATTGCCTCCGAGGGAGTGTCTTTATCATAGCTCTCTTGGTTCCCTTTTTGTATCAGTTTTTGTATGATTATGTAGACACCTTTGGGTCATTTTTTAGCCATATGAGATAGTTTGATATCATTGTATCATGACACTATTATTTTTTTACTATATATGAGATGACTTGTTCATTGTGGCAACTATAAGCATGTGTTCCTATGTGATGTTCTATATCCTTTATGATGATTTTATGATGCTTATGATATGGATGCAAATATGTATATGATGATATGCAATATATTTTTGTTCTTTTATGTATTTATAATGAGAATGCAAATGTGGATGTACTATATGTAGATGAATGTTATGATTATTTACATGATGAGAATGTATGATAATGATATGATATGCTAGTCAGTGGTGTGTGCAGAATGTGATACAATTGTGATATCTATATGTATGTAAGAAATGAGATATCAGAACATGTGATGATGTAGGTAAAATCTACATGAAATGCAAATATTTTTGGCGTTTTATTATACTCAGTCATGTGATAGTGGTCTACACAAACTCGGGAAAGGACGATGGAGGTCAATCATGAAAAGGGGATAGAAGATAGAAGATATAGAAGTAAAAGAGCTTCTTGTGCTTTATCATCATTGAGCTTTATTATGGAAAATAGTTTATGACAATTGAGGTATACGTTTGACCTAGAAAGTCATTGTACCCATTTGTATGGAGATCAGATAGTTGCAAACAAGGAATGCCCCAGTTCATACTAGACTCGCAGTGTCCTCATATCCTCGGACAAGTTATAGTATTAGTAAGAGACAATCCATAGACAAAAAAAAATAGGTGAACATATCCCATCCTCACCTTTCTAGTCAAAGACATCCTGGAGATAGAAGCTCTAGTCAGAGACATCCCATAAAAGCTAAAAGAAATGTCACCAAAAGATGAAATCAAAAGAAAATCAAGACTTGACACCAATACACAATGAAATCTTTAAGTTATTTATGTTTCTTGCCACATATGTTAACATGTTTGATTTGGTCACAACATTGTCATCTTGATAAAGGACAGATCATACTAAAAACCATGTTGTTGCCAAAGTCTACTAAAAGATTTGATTTGTTGAAAACCCACTATTGTGTATGTCTCATTTGAAACTGGCTAAATCCATGAAACTGATACTTTATTGCAAAGAATAATGAATCTTTATCATGGATTGGCAATGCAAATGACTTTTTTATCATTGATTGTACGTGAAAAGAAGGATGGATGAAAATATAATGCTCCTCAAAACATGTGATGCTTAGGGTACCACTTCCACCACTAGATTTAGGATTTTTCCCTAGTTGTAGATTTGACCTAAATTATTATGGAAGGAAAGAGAAAAAGAGGGGGTTTATTATGAAAGGCTAACTAATCTTAAGTAGATCAATAACATGCCATGACGGGAATGGTTAAGTTTATTATGAATGGATAGGTTGTGAGTGTTTGCAAAGTGAAAGGACGAGATTGAATCTTGAAGGAGAGAGGAGAAATGTCTCTACACATGGTGCCAATAACCTGGTTTTCACCATGGTACTTTCCCAAGGCACCACCGAAGTGGTTTTAACTGTTGGACGAACTTATTTCTCTTTATTTTTTTCAATTTTTCAAATTTTTATTTTTTTTTCAATTTTTTTTGTATCTATTTATTTATTTTTTATTTTTGTTGTTTTTATTTTTATTTTTTTTGAATTAGGATATTCTAACGAGCAATGTGTAAAATATAAGAAGGCACATGTTGTTGATAGGATCTTCCAAAGGTTGCTCATCTGGTGTTGATTGCTTATATGCACTTGATCCATAGACTATTATGATGACATATGGACCTAGCCAATTGGGCTCAAATTTTCCTTTCTTTTCTTGATCCTATTGATTTCTTGGATTCTCCTTGAGAACTAAGTCACCCACCTCAAATGTATGAGGCTTTACCTTGTGATTATAGCTTTGACTCATTCTCTATTGATAATAAGCCTTAAGATAATTAAAAGAAGTTTGTTGTCGTTCATCTAATAGTTCTAGTTCCTATAAGCAAGAGGCCTTATAGTCTTCATCATTGATTATGTCACACAAAGAGACTCATAAAGATGGTAACTCAACCTCAATAGGAAAGATATCTTTGGCACTATAGACAAGTGAATAAGGTGTAGATCATGTAGGTGTGTGAACACTTGTGCGATAGGCCCAAAGCGCAGGATTGAGTTGGATGTGCCAATTTTAGCCAACACCATTAACTGTCTTTTTGAGGATTCTAAGAATGATTTTATTAGATGCCTCAACTTAACCAGATTACCTATCATAACTGTTGTAAAACCATAAATGTATATAATCCATTACCCACCGGGTGTGCCAAAATGTGTATGGTGAAAAGTGATGATAAACTATTGTAAAACCATAAAGATCCAACCACAAACAATGTAAGTCCTACAATGAAACATTCACCAATACCAATAGAGATACCTAATATCATGCAAATCAAAAAAAATAAAACAATTTTACCATTCACATGTCTAGTAGGGTTTCAATTTCCATTGTCTTCCTATCTCCATTGATCTTGCTTGATATATTTTCTCTTAGATTTTATGTGTGCACAAAGCTCAACAAAGAATGAAAATGTGGTTGATAGAAGGCTTGATTCCATAATTAGTGTTCTCATTAGCTTGTGTGATTATAATGCTCATTAAGGTGGATAATGAAGGATATTATCATCCTATATACAAGACACTGTAGGAAATGGAAAGATGCGATTAAGAGATGTAAAGATAAATGGTCGAGTAGGATTAAAGGGTAGGTAGAAGAAATAATTAAATGGTAAATGGGGTAGGTAGGAGAAGAATTAAGAGACAAATGACATGTGTCATGGGTAGAAAAGGCTAATGAATTAATTAAATAAATAAAGATTTATTTAATTAATAGAGGAAATGGGATCAATTAAATAAATAAAATATTTATTTAATTAGATAGGACAATTTTAGTTGTCCACACACACACACACACACACACACACACACACATAAGTTATCGAGGTAAAATATCTATGGGATAATAGATTTGGATATGAATTTCCTATTTGTAAAGTTCTTAGATGTCATTTATTTAGTTTTGACATATTGATATTAAAATTATATTAATGAAGTTACTGTTCAAATTATTTCATGTGTTATTTTTAATACGAAAATTTTAGCAAATAAGATTAATAAATTATTGTCTCTGTTACAAAGCTTGGTATGAGGACCAAGAGAATAACTACAAGCTATCTCATGAGTGGCAAAATTCTTCATAGACTTAACATTGGTATTTGGGGAATTAGCACCCCCTTTGGAAAGGCTCTAAATATTCTGAGCTTGGGCATTCAACTATTTAAGTCCTTTAGAACTATTCACCATGGTCATCTAGCTCATTGCCACAACAATCCTCAACTTATGTTGAGATTTTGTAAATGATTCCTCTAGAGCTTTAATATGTTGACCATTCCCTTGCTTCAGATCCTTAAATTCCTTAGCTAGCTCTTGGATAGTAGCAAAATTTTTATCCATGCTCTACACATTTGAATTTTGAACAACCTTGTCCTTCCAGAAATTAATCTTAGACACCATAAAAAAAAATAGGGCACTTTGGCTATCTGTAACATTCTTAATCATGTTCCTAGAATCATTAATAGAGGAATTAATGAGAACTATATCTGAGGAAATAATTATTTTTAATTCATAAGCTACAACAATAGCTAACATTGGGTTAATATAATTTTCTAAAATTGATTGTTCTTTCTAAAAAAATAATTTAGGGTTTAGGTGTTATGTGCATATCAAATTATGGGCATGACACCCCATTGATACCTCATATATTACCAAAGTTTGTGCCACTCATAATCAAATTCCTTGAAGTCATTTAGCAAGTTTACCAAATGGACCATGTCAATTTTATGAGACCACATAAGTCTTCCTTGTTCCCCACTTAGTGTAAGTTTATGAATTTTCATGCAACAAATAAGGAACCATTTGAACAAGTCTATGTATTTTTAAAGAAGTATAAGATGAGATATAAAGATGAAATAAAATATGACCTATAGGGTTTTGTGAGGAGTCTTTTGCCACCATTCATACATGAGAATAGAATATAAGAAAATATTACAAAAGAAATTGTCCAACATTTGAGTTAGTAAGTGAAAAAAGAATGAATTGCGACATGGTGTTAAGGGTTAAAAAAATAAGAAAAAAAAGTGATCCCAAACTCCCCACTTTCTTTTATAATGAGTTTGACTCTTGGAAAAGAATTTAAAACAAGATCATGTCTATAGAAGCACTCTTGAAATTTGAAATTGGAAAGGTAGGCAAGTAGCCTCAAATTTTAGGAGAGAGTTCAACTAAAATGAGATCAAGTTGAGGAAAGAGTGAGGAATGAATTCAATGTCGATGTTGATGATATGAAAATTGAGCAAGTGAAACAAATTGTCAAATATGAAGGAATGTTATTATTTCTAGGATGATATTGGGCATTGCAATGATATTACATTTTGCAAAAAGTGAGACTATAATTTATTTCGAAGTGAAGAGAAAATTGAGAAAGAAATGTAAGGATTAATTTTATATCCAAAATATGGATTATCGTCGGCATGGGCCCTAGCTCCTCCAACATAGAAACTTGATTTGTTCCAAAGATATGATCAATTAAAAGGTAGTTCTATAGTAAAAATATTTTCTGATACATCTCCCCAAGAAGCTATAGACTTGGTAGTCAATACAATGGAGTTTAGTAGAGAAGTTACATTTGAATTGCACAATGATCACGAGGAAATAAAGAAGTTAATGGAATTAATTGTTGAAAAAAAATATTTGAAAAGGAAAATTATTGTCTAAAAGGTAGGATATATTCTTACCTTTACTAATACGTTGGCAAAATTCTATAAGTGAGTTAAAAATTCCCACAAAATCTTCTTGTAAAGGGTTTAAAGGCTCCTTCAAAAGCTATTTTACCTTACTAGAAACCTCATGTTTGGTTATAAATTCCTACATGCATTAATTTTTAATACAATAATAATTTTAACTAGTCAAAATATTAAAAAATAAATTAGACTCCAAGATCTATAAAAAATAGTATTTTTATATTTTCTTATGAAAAGTATCCCTAGTTAGAAAAATCTAGATTTGAAGTTGATTTTTTCCTAGATGTCTTTAGAGAGGGGTTAGCTACCACATGGATAGTTGTATGTTATAGGTTTCAAATAGAAACCCTCTCATATAAAATATTTTCACTCCAAAACATAAATATTAACTAATGTTTTAGTTTTTATTTATTTTTAAATAACTTTGATGTTTTCAAGAGAGAGGGGTTCAGTGAAAAATATGTGTCATACACTTTTAGGCAAAATTGTTTCACTAAAAATAGTTTAAGGTAAAATAGTTTTCTAGATACTATTTTGTTGACCAATCATGTGACATAGCTCTATTATTTTACTCAAGTATATACTTAATTATAGGAAGACACGTAAAGAAAAATGGAAAGTAGACTATTCTAAAAAGGGGGGAGAATAGGGACATAGGGAAAATATGGAGACACATTAGGAATAAGAAAAAGAATAATGAGGGTATTCCAGGTGGAAAACATGTAGAAGAAGATAAAAGAAGCTAGGATGTTAGGTGGCTATCACAATCCTTGGAAGACATGCCATGTTGAATAAATTAAATTAAATTAACATTATAGATTTCATGAGGGGTAAAATCTCTATATTTATAGCTAAACTATAAATGTCCACTAGGAATGATTTGGAATTCAAGTTAGTGCAATTGCTAAAAAATTATATTTATTTGTATATTGTCAAATGTTAGGTGTATGTGTTCTTCAATTTTGTGTAACTCAAGGTCCGCTTACATTGAATGCATATATATATCTTTTAATCATGATGTTTCCATAAGGTCAAATAATTTTATTTGATTCAAGATTTTGTTTCTATGTGTTGGAAGCAATATATATGTGTGTGTGTACGCTTATATATTGGTAATAATCCTTACGGTAATAGATATAAGATTTTTCCCTTATTAAATTCATCTATAACAACTATATTTTAAGGTGCATGAGTATATTGAAACTAACTCAATTGGATACAAAGTAGCTAGGAACAACTAGTAAGGTGACCTAGTGAACAAAAAATTAATCACAAGAGTGTCTAGGTGTCTTAATAGTAAGCCAACATGCAATATCTAGCTATTTCCAATTATCACATATTGTTAATTTTGCAGACTCTTGGAAACATAGGTACTCTATGTTGGCTTCATTAATGATTAAAGGGATAAAGATCTATGGTGTTATAAGCTAAATTTATGTAAATATATTCCACTAGTAAATTAGTTATTATAATTATGATAATTTACTTGATGTAAGATTAAAAGATAGGGAAAAATACCATGGTTAAGTGATTTCCAAAATTACACTTATACATACGTGTTATCTTGTATCTAGAAAAGTAGACATTTTAAGTATATTTTACTTTTATCTATTAATATTTGGTTATAATTAATAAAGGGTGTCTTAATAGTTTATAGGTGACTCTAGATAATAGCATCCTAAAATTTTGTCTAGACCATCTTGACATCAGTTGCATACATCCTCTAGGATTGTGGGCTCCTCAATGAGAATTAGGGCTTTGTTTATTATCTATAAAAATGATTACATTAACAAGGATTGTATCAAATGTGGCAAATAAAGAATTTACATTTCTGAAATTTGATGCTATATTATTTCATTTAAGATAGATATATTGAAGCTTCACATTGAGGAATCATCTTATTTAAGCATTGAATGTCTCATAGGTGAACACTTATCAAGGTGATATACAACAAATAGTGTATGTACATTTTGTTTCTAGCTCCTATTTGCGGTTTTATGTTGGTGTTGTTAAGCTCCTTATAAATATTCTAATTTACCATCTTCTATAAAATTTGGTATTAATTTTATGGATCTTGATTAAAAGTAATATAAGCTATAGAAATATTATTGGAAGGTAATGCATTTGCCTCATCACCATGTAATTCACCTTGGGTGCCATGAACAATTTTAGTTGAAGATAGTTAACTTGCATGATTTTTTTTCTTAGATGCACATGTTTTTTTCTTTTTTTAAATACATGATGGGAAACACTCCATTTCACTATCTAATTTTAGGTGATACAATCTCTATGGAAAGTTACCTTTGACTATTTAGAAGGAAAACTTGGTTTGCATTGAGAAGACGACAAAAATTCTATAGCTAGAAAAGGCATAATCCATTTAATCAATGGTAGAATTATGTGTGTTAACAATTTGAGTTTTCTATAGCTATCTTCTAGAATCTACATTTGGTATCCAAGAAAAGGGCCAACGAGAGTTGAATATTGGCTATTGTGAAGACAAAGGTAATTCTAGGGAAAAATATTAAAATAAGTCACATAAAGCTACCTCGAAGGAGTTTTCATCCCGAAATAGAAAGGAAGAACATATCCATATAAGACCTTAAATATGAGTAAGGTTAGATATTGTTGGGTTGCAACTACTACAGCAGTTGAAAAAAGTTGGTGTGAGATTTTTCTAAGATCAAGGGCACATCGAAAAGTATAAAAGAGAGACAAAAGAATGACAAGAACAAATTGTTTTTTCATCAATATACAAATGATCAACTAGATTAACCATTACAATGAATATGAGGCTTCTTATATAGGTAAGGCCATACAAATATATGAGCACACAATCATGACATGTGGCTCAATGAGAAACAAGGGTAGGTAAGAAGTACTAGGGATAGGTAGGAGGAATAATATAATATTCCACAAGAGGTGGATGGCCCACTGAATGTGGAGTGTAACAGCAAAATAAGACCACAAAAGGTGGAATTTATCCTACAAGCTATATCCCTATGTTCACACTTCCCTAAGTGTCTCATATCCAAACTACGAAGAGATGCATTATCCTAAGTTAACTTAAGTAAAGCATAATAATATCCATGATGAATATTTATTTACACCAACACCCCCCCTTAAGTGCAACTTAGGGAAATGAAGACTCAATTCAATAATGTAAGATGGGTCCTAGCTACTAGGCCATGATAGGTACCCATGTACAAAATTCAAATGCAAGCAAAACTATGCAATGCAATCTCTTACAAATGGAGAAAGGGAGAAAACCCTGTGGGAAAAAATTCCCCCCAAAAGAGAGATGAATGTACAAAAGACTCTCAAAGAAGAAGGACAAAAAATCAATGAGGAAAAAGTCCCCCCCATAAGATATGAAGAAGAAGTCATCTGACCCCCCTAATGAGACATCCCACACCCCCAAGAGAGCTCACAACTGCTGAAACTTACTCTCGGTGAAAGGTTTAGTGAATATGTCTACAACCTTCTCCACTGTAGGATAATACTGCAAATCAATCACCTGATCCTGAATCAACTCTCAGATATAGTGCATATGGATCTCGATGTGTTTGGTCCACTGAGGTTGGATCAGTTTCTTTGAGATTGCAATAGCACTCTGATTGTCACAATGTAGAATTATCGGCTATGGAGTGGTGAATCCAAACTCTATGAGAATTTGGTGAAGCCAAATGGTCTTAGTTGCTGCATTAACAACTTCTTAATACTTAGCCTCAATTGAAGAGAGAGAAATAGCATGCTTCTTCTTTCTCTACCAACAAATGGGGCCTAAACCAAGGTGAAAACTGTAACCTGAAGTAGACTTACAATCATGAAGATCGCTAGCCCAATCAAAGTCTGTTTAACCAACCAAGCGAAGTCCTATGCCTACTGCATATTGAATCCCATAGTGATGTGTACCCTGGATGTAATGAAGGATGCATTTAAAGGCTTTCCAATGAAGCTCATGTGGTTCTTGCATGAAGTGGGAAACCATACTAAATGCAAATGAAATATCAGGGTGTGTGTGAGTCAATTAGATGACACTACCCACAAGCTGACGATACAATGTGGCAAAGAGCATTGAGCCTCAAGCTTGACTCCTAAAAGAAAGGGAGTTGGTGCAGGCTTACAATCAACCATATGAAAGTGTGGAAGGAGATCAAGAGCATACTTGGGTTGTGATATTGTAACTCAGAAGGTGATTGTGAAATCTCTATCCTGAGAAAGTAGTGCAAAATATCCAAGTCGGTCATAGAAAATTTGTCATGCAAAGCAGATTTGACCTTGCTAATGATGGATGTGGTGCTCCCTATAATGATTAAATCATCAACATAGAGCACAAGTATCAAGTGAGATTCATCTTGTCACAAAATGTAGATATTCGGATCATAATGACACCTAGTGAACCCTATTGAGAGAAGAAAGGAATCCATCTTGGCGTACCAAGCCCTGGGGACCTGCTTAAGGCCATAGAGAGATTTCCTTAGTCAACAAACCAAGGAAGAATCCTAGATGAAACCCTATGGCTGCTCCATTTAAATCTCCTCATCAAGATCCCCATGAAGAAAAGAACTCTTCACATCCATTTGATGTACAACCCAGCCATGAGTTGCAACAATAGCAAGTCTCAAGCAAATGGAGTTCATCTTGGCTACGGGTGCAAAGGTCTCAGTATAGTCAATACCTGGAACCTGAGAGAAACCTTTCGCAACAAGCCAAGCCTTATACTTATCCAAACTACCATCCAATGCAAACTTGGTCCAATAGATCCACTTACATCCACTTACATCAAACCATCTTCCTCCCCTTAGGGAGAGGGACTAACTCCCATGTGTTATTCCTCATCAAGGAACTATACTCGTCCTCCATAGCTTGGTCCCACTCAGGAACCCCTGATGCTTCCCGAAATGTCTGTGGATTGGAATTGGTAGCAATGAATGCATGTGGAAGGTCCTGATGTTGTGATCGAGTCCTCCATGTATCTGAAGGATCTCCAACAAGAGAACCCACTAACTCAAGTGTTTGTCGAGCCCAACAAGGTCTAGGTGGAGGTGGATAACGAGGCTCCTTAACTACAAGTGGTCCTGATGGAGGTGTAACCATTCAAGTTGGAGTTGAAGGAGTCTCATAATCTGAATCACTGGAATCACTATCCATAATGGAGGAAGGTGGAGGAGGTAGAGAGGCTAAGCTAGGAGAGCTTTCCTCAAAATGAACACTCTTCTCAATGAACACCTCGTGTGTCTTAGGATCCATCAATCTATATGCCTTAACACCCTCAGGATATCCAAACAAAATACAAGGCCTACTTTGAGGTTCCAATGCCTTGCATTTTTGTGGAGGAATGCAAGCCCATGCTAGACATCCAAAGACTCTAAAATGTCTCACAATCAGTTTCCTACTAGCCCAAGCCTTAAAAGGAGTAATACCTTGCAAAGCTTTGTGAGGAACCCAATTTTGGATGTGTGTGGCACAACTGATAGCCTCTGCCCAAAAGGTGGGATCAAGAGAACATGCATGTATCATACAAATAGCCATTTCTTTGAGAAATCTATTCTTGGACTCTACAACTCCATTCTGCTATGGAGTGTATGCAACAGAATGCTAAAGATCAATCCCCTCAAATGTACAAAAATCCTAAAGTCTTTTGTTAACATATTCCCTTCCATTATCTGTACGAACAATCTTGACTACTTTCCTAGATTGCTTCTCCACACAAGTCTTGATGTCCTGAAATCTGTCAAATACTTCACTTTTATGTATAAGAGAGTAGATCCAAGTGAAGTGGGAGTAGTCATCAATGAAGGTGAGGACGTAGCGGGCCTTACTAAATGAAGGTTCTGGAAATGGACCTGCCACATCACTGTGAACAAGTTGAAGAACTTCCAAAGTTCTCTAGCCTTTCCCTTTATCAAACTTCTCCTCGGGATGCTTGCCCATGGAACATCCTAAACATACACCCTCTGAAAAATTGATTTGAGGTAGACCTATGACTATGTCTTTAGTGTGGAGCTGCTGAAGATAGCGATAGTTGAGGTGACCAAACCGCTCATTCCATAGCTTACTTGGTGAATTTGAATGAGTAAGCAAGGCCCTAGAAGAAGAACTTGGCACAAAGTGGGAGAATGAAAAAATCCTAATTTGGTTATTGATTTGTCCCACTGCTACCAAGGCATCATCATCAAGTTCCTTTACCACAACTGAATCAGTTGTAAACTCAACCATTTTCCCATTCTCATAGTGAATGATTTGGTAGATAGAGAGAAGGTTGGTAGATAAGTTAGGAACATAGAGAACATTCTCAAATGTTCCATCATCCATGTCAACTAAACCTTTCCCTTAAACCTCAACATGTGCATCATCACCTATGTAAATGTGAGGTACCTTAGATGGCTCCAATGAAGAAAACTGCTCCTTTGTAGAACCTATGTGATAAGAGGCACTCAAGTCAAGTATCCACTGCTGTAAAGAGCTCGTTGTTGCAACAAATGCATGCGATTTTCCCTTAGACTGTGAGGAAGAGGAAGGAGATGAATCCTTCTTTGTGTAGGAGGATGGCAAGTTGATGTTGTTTTTCTTAAGAAAATTTATCAACTCATCAACTTGCTTGGTGTGGCATTGATTCTCATCATGACCATACTTATTGCAATAAGAACAAGTTGGTTTATCCTTCTTAGGTGGAGTTCCCTTCTTGGAAGAGGATGAAAAATCACCTCGTGATGGAGAGGATGATTTCCCTTTTTCCTATTGTGGCTTTGACTTAGATTGTTTTTTCTTCTTGTTGGAATCTTTGCCTTGACTCCCTTGACTAGCCACCAAAGCCTTGGACTTTGAAGACTTGAGAAGCCCCATGTTCAACAAATTAGATTGTTCTAATATCAAGATTTCTGTGAAAGCATCAAATGAAGGCATAATGTAGGAACTCCCCACTATCAAATGATGAGTTTGGAAGCTTGAAACAAATGTTGTATATTCTGGTGCAACCTTTTCCAACAAGTTGAATATCAATTGAGCATCCTTTTTGTCAACTCCACAATCCTTAAGCTTTTCTCTTATCTCATTTGCTTTGGTGACATAATCTTGGATTGTATCAAAACTCTTAGGATCCAAGTTGGTGAGCTCATTTCCAATCTTGTAACCTTTGATTTCATCAACTTGACCATACAATTTCTGAAATATATCCCAAGCCTCCTTAATTGTAGTACACTTCACAATGTGAAAGATGAGGTCATATGATACATACTTACATAAAGTTCCAAGAGCCATATAATTATTAGTGAGCCATTCTAACTAAGAATTAGGATCATCCTTAGGATCAAGTGGTGTTGCTATTGTTCCATCTATGTAATGCGTGAGACCTTTTTCCATTAATTTGCTCCATACTTTAATTTTCCATGATGCATAATTATGTGGAGTTAAAGGTGGAAATTTATGAGGACTCATTGCAACAAAAATGAAGGAGCACAAGGAAAGAGAGCCACAATCACACAAGACACCCCCCCAAATTTACTCAATCAAAGAACCCCCACCAAAATGATGATTTGACACTTTATACTTAGTGCATGTACAATGGGCCACTTACAAAAACTGGCAATGTGGACTTCTGATTTCAACTTTACAACTGCCTTAATAAGGCCAAAGGAGACTCGAACTAGTAATGGAACTAATCTAAACTAAGATCCAAGAAAATTACAAGTACAAAAGAGGCCAAAAAAGACCAATATCTGAAAGTACAATATCCACTCAAAATATATGAAAAATGATCATAGATTATGGAAGTAGACAAAAAAATATGCACTTTAAAAAAAATGGCACCTGAAAAGGAGGTCGTATGAGCTCAAACGAAGCCTTTGAAATTGCAAAATTGAGGATTGGATAGGCACAACTGAGAGAATCCAAAAATTCTGAAAAACCTGTGCACCAAAACCCAAAAATAACCATGCCACTAGGAAGTGCACAAAAAAATAGCCCAAATAAAAAAAATTGCACCCAAAAAGGAGCAAAATTGAGCAAGTTATGAGCCTTCAAAGTTGACACAAAAATCCAAACTGCTCAATAGAGAGGGGTCTAAAATTTTTAAAAAAAATTGACGTCAGTAAAACACTATGCTAAATTTGATAGTTGTCTGACCATCAAAATGTTCGTCACACCCCTGGACCAGGTTGACTTTGCATTGCTGACTGGGCAGAAGGTATGGACCCCCAAATACAAATTTTCAAAAAAAAATAAATTTTTTTTTCAAAAAGAAATTTTTTTTTCTGAGGTTTTTTTTTTTTTTTTTTTGAAAAAATCCAAAAATTCTGCATTGTATAGCTCGAATTGGGCAAAAAAATTCTTCAACACCCAAAATTCAACTTTCACCAAAATAGGTTGAGTTTATACTCGATTTTTATAGAAACGGCCTCTAAGACACAATGGTGAGGTCGAAAATGCTCTAGGATGCCTCCAAAACATGTAGTGCCTCAGATCTAAAAATAGAAGCCTTCCAAGATGTCTCCCAAAACTGATCAATGAAGCCCTAATAGCTCTGATACCATGTGAGATTTTGCAAAGATCAAGGGCATAATGAAAAGTATAAAAGAGACACAAAAGAATGATAAGAAAAAACTATATTCTCATCAATATACAAATGATCAACTAGATTAACCAATACAATGAATATGAGTCTGCTTATATAGGAAAGTCCATATGAATATACAAGCACACAATCATAACATGTGGCTCAATGAGAAACAAGGGTAGGTAGGAGAAATAATATAGTATTCCACAAGAGGTGGATGAACCACTGAATGTGGAGTGTAATAGCAAAATAAGATCACAAAAGGTAAAATTTCTCCTACAAGCTATATCCCTATGTGCACACTTCCATAAGTGTCTCATATCCAAACTACGAAGAGATGCATTATCCTAAGTTAATTTAAGTAAAGTGTAATAATATCCATGATGAATATTTATTTACACGAATAGTTGGAGGCAAGAGAAATGAGATTTGTGTTATTTTTGGATGGTCAAAGATAAATAGAGATTGATTTTGGTTTTTATGCTATAATTTGCATCCATAATAGTTACCAAGCACAAAAAATCAAGCTTCTGACCACTTAAAAGAAGCATTCGCACATTGTTTGAATAAAGGAGACTTCACATGTCAAATGAAGATTGCTCGACCTACCATGCAAGAAGAAATCAAGTGTTTCAGGCATTGATTTGAGATGAATGAGAGGTCAAGCCATTTTTTGGAAGAACCAAGGAGCCAACTTCATGTTTTTCCAATTTGAGGAGAGGAGATATCAAGTGAAAAAAATAAAAGAAGCACAATCAGATTTTTCTAGAAAGTAAGGTGACTATGTTTGGGGAAAATGGTGTGTGCAGCTATGAATATAGTCACTACTAAAAAAAATTTATTAGACTGTATGTTTGGGAAAGTAAGTGACTGACTAAGCCAAGAGTAGATGTGAAAGGATAAAATAAAGAATACTTCACAGTAGTTCAAAGTTCCTAGCCATTTCAACCAAAGGAGATCAGACCAGGTTTTGAAGCCATATAATTTTCAAGATTGTCACCACTAGAAGGTAGCTCGTTGGCACTTGTGAATTTTGTCAGCTAAGATCGAAGAGTTCTTATCGTGAAGACAAATTGAGTGATGTTAATCAATTAAAGTGCTAGGTAAATTTAATTTTTTTTTCAATGAGAAATTTAGGTAAAAGGTGCAAAAATACAAATTTAATAAAGTAAACCTCTGGCAATACACAACATAAGAAAATATAAACACAAACTAGATACATGCAATGAATTTATTCTTTTATTAAAATCTAGAAATGAAACTACAAAATGACTTGCAAACTCATAAATAAATTAACAAACAACTGATTATAAATTAATTTGCAGCATTTTGGAGTTGCTCCTAAACAATTAGCAATTCAGATCTTCTCAAAGCTATCTAACACACTCATTGATCACTTGGAGATATTGATGCCAGTAGTAATCAATTCTTATTAGAATTGACAAAGTACCTAGAACAATCACCACTCTCGCCACAAACAAACACATAATTGTTGTTACACACTTTAAATCACTCAGAGAACAAGAAACATTCTTCTACTAATACTACACACAAATTTATTCAACCTTACTAACATTGGAAAACATTCTTCCTTTTTGTCTTGTTAACTTCAATCACCTTCCTCCTCAAAATTCAAATTTAAAATTAACTACCAACAATAACTCTATTAGTTGTTATTGCTACAACGTCAAGAGCAAGTTGCAGAAGCAATCCCCAAGTCAATCTTCTACTACAATTTGCAAGTTGTATTTACTCTTGGTTTCTCATGATAGGGTAACTGAGCACAGAAGTCCAAGAAGGTGCTATAAGGCTCAAGAGAAATCAAGTTTCTAACACTCCCCATTTGTCCTGAGCAGACAAACAAGATCACTATTAATCCAAAACAACAATGCCCAAATTTATTCTTAGGAACTCAAAAGTATCTCTGCTCAATGGCTTGGTGAAAATGCCTACTATCTAATGCTCAAAACTACAAAACTCTATTTTAATTTAACCATTCTAACAAAATTCTTTGATAAAATCATACCTAATTTCAATATGTTTTATTCTTCCATGAAACAAAATATTTTTCAACAAGGCTATTGATGAAACATTGTCACACAAAATTATGGTTATATTCGCTTGTTCTTCCTTCAAATCTACCAATATTATTTTCAACCAAATAGATTTACATGCTATTGTATATCCTATTATATAATCAACCTCAGCTATAGATAGGGAAATAATGGGTTGCTTCTTAGAACCCAACAAGATTACACCTAAACCCAAATGAAACACATACCCCAATGTGATTATCCTATCATCCACACTTCCTACCCAATCACTATCTGTGTAACCAAACAACCTAAAACCATTTTCTGCATTATACAAAATGCCATATCCCCTGGTTCCATTCACATACCTTAGGTTTCTCTTACTTTATTTCTAATGGGTGTCCTTTCGAGTAACCATAAATTTGGAAATTAGAGTCACTACATGCAACAAATCAAGCCTATTTGTTGTCAAATACATCAAACTTCCAACCAAACTCCTGTACATGGTTGAATCCATATTGTTCCTACAATATTCTCTTCTCAACTTAAGACCTAAGTCTATTGGTTTTCATTAAAATTTGCTACCTTGCATTCTAAATCTCTTAAAGATCTCATTTGCATTGTTTTTTAGAGATAAATATACCATCGTGCATTTATTTTACTTCTATGCCTAGAAAATACCCTAATAGACCTAAATCTATCATTTCAAACTCTCTTTTCATGTCCTCTTTTGAAATAAAAAATGATGAAATCATCATGCCCAATGAAAATAAACCATCTACATACAAGACAATAATTAGAATACTACCATTAGTTGCATTTATGTAAAGAGTGGGCTCACCATTTTGTTTTATTAAAGTCATTGCTCATTAAATATGATTCAATCCTTCTATACCATGTTCATGGAGCTTGCTTCCACTCATAAAGAACCTTCTTTATCCTATACATCTTGTCTTCATGACCCAAAACTTCATAACTAGGTGGCTCCTTGACATACACTTCCTTTTTTAACACTCCATTCAAGAAGGTGGACTTCATGCCCCTTTGAAACACCTTCCATTTATGCTAGGCTAAAATTTCTATGACTACTCGCATTGTTTGCATCTTTGAAATTGGGACATATATCTCATCATAATCTCCCCCAAACTATTGTTTTTACCCTTTGACAAGTAATCTTGACTTATGCCATTCTATTCTTCCTTCAACATTGCTCTTGGTCTTATTGATCCATTTAACCCCAATAAATTTCTTTTTGGGAGGAAAATTAGTTTGCTCCCATGTTTATTTCCTCTTCATTACATCTATTTCCACATTTATGGCCTCACAACATTTATCCTCTTTGATAACATCTCTAAGATAAATTTGATCATTCTAATAATACAATGTAAAATTCACATTCTCATCACACCTTTCATTTTTGTAGAACTCCCTTAGACTCTTGGTCTTCTTTGGCATTGGGGAGACTAGAGTGGGATCTAAACTATCAATACTACTATTTTCCTATTGTACAGACTCAAATTAGAGTCATCGGGAGCTCTCTCAATATGATTCTTTGGTTGAATGTGGCTGCTTGCCTTTCTGTCTCCTTGCATCAAGAGTTGTCTAGAGATATCTAGAGCTCTCTTAGACTAAATTCTAAGATAGTTTGTCTAACTACCTATCTATGTGAGGAGCTATTGAGAGCTATCTAGAACTCTATCAGAATGAATTTTGAGGCAGTCTCTTTAACTACTTGTATGTGTCAAGAGCTATCAAGAGTTGTTTGTAGCTCTCCATATCTATTGTGGCACCAACTTGCTCTTGTTAATACTCATCATCTTCATCATCAATGGGAACTGCATGTTAGGTGGATGAAGAGGTATATACTAAGCTATCCCATTACTCATTCTCAATGAGATCAACACTCTGCTAATGATATTTTTAGTGATAGGGTTATACAACCTATATTCCTTGGATGCAACACTATAGCCTGTGAAGGTTCATTTCTCACCCTTATCCAAATTTTACCTCTTCTCCTTTGGCACATAAGAATATTCCACACACTTAAACACTATTAAGTTCTCAAATGGTCCACTTGCATTTTCACCACGCCTCTTAAGGTATCTTGTCACGAATTGCCTTGGTTGGACTTCTATTGATCAAATAAATAATTGTTGCTATAGCCTGTCTCCAATACTCATTTGGGAGTCCCT
This sequence comes from Cryptomeria japonica, assembly GCF_030272615.1. NCBI lineage: Eukaryota > Viridiplantae > Streptophyta > Pinopsida > Cupressales > Cupressaceae > Cryptomeria > Cryptomeria japonica. The sequence goes on along the minus strand of NC_081408.1, from coordinate 147,969,629 downwards.
TTGCCTTTACCATTCTCCTTTCCATCTTCACAATGGTTCTATTCTTACTCTTATCTACTCCATTTTATTGCAGAGTATAAGCAGTTGTTAGCTCCTTCTTGATGTCATTTAGCTTGCAAAAATTCATAAAGTCATTGTAGGTACACTCTTCCCCATGATTTGAAATTAGGACTTTGATGGCATTTTCAATCTCCTTCTTACCCTAGACTTTCAACAATAAAAACTTATCAAATACTATAGACTTATGTTGCAAAATACAAACCCAAGTTCTATAGTTGAAATCATCAAGAAAGGTCATTAAATATTGGCTCTTGCTAATGGAAATGGTTTGTACAGGGCCAACCAAATTAGTATGCAGTAGCTCCAATGATGCTCTTTACCTTTTAGAGTTGCCAATTTTATGGGCTGCCTATGTTTCTTACCAAAAATGTAAGCCTCAAACTTGCTACTAGGTTCTACTATCCTTCGAGAACTATCTACCATTGTTTCCTTAGACAATAAACATAAACTAGCACAGACTAAGTGGACATACCTAAGATGACATAGCTTGGAGGGGTTGTAAATGACTACCTTATAGGTTGATTGTTGTGCTATTGTTCATGTTCCTTGCTTGGGAGGTGTATCCAAAGTCTGAGAAGAGCAACAATTCTCTATCCACTACAAATACATTTGATTCTTTGACATTTGAGTTGCTACAACAATTTTCTTTCTCTCATATTTGTCAAAAATGACTCATTCACCCTTATCCATCAACACTTTGTATCCATTTTGGATCAATTGTTCAAGACTCATTAGGTTGTGCTTTATAGAAAGGGAAAAATAAACATTTTCTATTTTCTTTCTTGTCACCTTGCTTAGTGTAGATTATGATAAGTCCTTTGCCCACAACTAGAATTATTTCATTGTTCTCCATCATAATTTCAGACTTTACTTTTTTGTCAATGAAAAAACACAAATTTCATTACCACTCATGTGATTATTATAGTTCTTATCTAAATACCAAACCCAAGGGCTGCCTTCTTCACCATTGTTACACATGATGAAGGTTGCAGATAGATTGCCCTTAGCCATATTCACAACAACCAAATTTACACTTTTCTATGGTTGATTATTGTGCTTTTTTCTAGCACTCACTTGCATAATGACCAAACTTATGACAATAATAATATTCAACATGTTTTTTTCATACCTTTGATTTGAACTACTGTTCTTTTTGCCTTGCCTATAGCCAATGCGAGAGCTACTTTCTCTCTAATGGCTTTGAACTCTTCTAGAGCTATGTTCTTTAGTAATTCCTTGTCTAGAGTTTCCATGACCTCTACCTCTAGAGCTCCTTCCAGTATTGTTTTCTTTTCCCCTACCCCTTGGATTGGCTTGAGCTTTAAAAGATTTGTCCTAGGAAAATAAAGCAAACCTATTTAGGTATTACTCATGGATTTGAAGAGCCCATTAACTCATCCATTGTCAATGTAGAGGGGTATGAGGAGGATCATGGTGGGTCAAAGAGACCTTTAAGTGGCAATGAAAATAAGAAAAACGTAGGCAACTTAATGTAAAAATTTGAATAAGTTATCAACATTATTTCACAAATATTTAAGAATGGAATCTGTAGAAAAATGAATGAAGTTTCTAAGCTACTAGTTATTTTCTGAAGAAAAAAAAAATCTATTCGACGAAAATTTAAAATTTCAATGTAGTATTACTAAAATTTCAAGAAATAAGATAAGAAGCAAGTATCTGTCAGACCACCCTAACGACAATCAAATCATAATTTTTTTTATAAAATTTATATATAAGTAGAAGACTCATGTTCAGATGTGACACAAAATTTTTTGTATTTATTTTAAATAAATAATTAATTATGATTTTTTTACTACAAGTTTTTAAAAATATAAAAAACAGATATGTTTGACCACCATAACTTGGTCAAAAATTTATGAAATTCAATTTATTTTATTAATACCATAGTATGTGAAGCATAGAATGTGACACATTTTTCGGAATAAAAAATTGTGATACTATTTGAAATTTATAGATATTTTTCAATCATCATATCAATTAGTACTTTAGTTAGGATATCGCCACTTTTTGGCCCCTCGTGATAATGCACATACCCAGAGAGGTCTTTAGCCTCTTCAATGACAATGAGGATTACATCAAACTTAAGGGATAAACTATGGAGGATTCTCTCCATAATCCTTTGTTTCTCCATGGTTTCTCTATTTGTTCTAAATTGGTTCAATAAACTAGAGACTCCAACGTTGAAGTCTGATATAGACTTACTATCCTTCATTTGAAGAGTCTCAAAATCTCTTCAAATCAACTAGAGCTTCACCAATTTGACATTATCAGTCCCTTTGTAGCTTGTTTGGCTAATTTCCCAAGCTTCTTTGACATAACTAGTTGCTGCTATTCTGGGAAATATGGCCTATGTAAAGGCTACTCTAATCAAACTTCAGGCCTTTGCATCTTTCCTCTTTGTTTCTCTCAATTGAGGTATCTAATGGTTTGTGAGGGCTACAAACTAAGTTGGGCCAGTTGTATCCACAAGGCCATTGACCACAAGCTCCCACAAATCGTTTGCAAACATAAGGGTGTTCACCTTCTTTACCCAAATACCATAACTTTATTTATTAAAATATGGTGGCTGCTACCAACTCTTTCCTTCATCTCTAGCCATGTCTCCTACATAATAGAACTCAATATATAGAAAACAAATTCCCAAACTCAGAAGGATTTAGGGCCAAATGGCTCTGATACCAACTTGGAATATTAAAAATGCTCAAACATAAAGCTCTCATACTAAGACAAAAGTTTAAAATGCTCAAATAGAGGGCTCTTAGAATACTAAAAATACTCAAACTAGAGACATGGAATGATTTTCTTATTTAATTAAAATATGAAAATGAAAACTACAAAACAAAATACAAAGTTAGAAAATAAACTAATTTCTTATAGGTACTTATTACAAACTAACTTGTAGCATTTCAGAGCTCCTCCCAATCACTAAATAGTCTAAAACTTCTCTGAACTTATCTGATCTTTCTCACAAACTACTAAACTTCTCAGAGCTCTCTAATTAATTCACACATTTCTCACTTGGAGCTACAAATACTTGGAGAAATCACTACTCATCAAGAGATGCCTAGAGCAATCACTACTCTCAACACAAACAAACACATAGCTATTGTTGCACACTTTGAATCACTCAGAGAAAAAAATACTTTCCTCTACGGCTGCTACACAAAACATCTTCAACAACTTACTAACATTGGGAAACATTCTTCCCTTTTTGTCTTTTGGATGTCTAGAGAAAAATTCTCCCTCAAATTCAAAATGTGAATTCATCTAAGAACAATAAACTCTACTAGTTGTCGTTGTTGCAATGTCAAGAGAAAGTAGGAGTTTTTATCTCAATAAACCGCTAACAAAATTTAGGCTAAAATTACAATTGGCTTCTCCTGATAGTGTAGGTGTGCACAGAGGGGTGTAGGAAGGCTTAGGAAAAATTTAATTTTCTAACATAATTGGCTTCTTTATTTCTATAAGAAGTTTACTAAGGGGTCTACAAGAGTAAGTAAAATAGTAATGGGAGAGTTGAGGAAATATAAGACATAGTTAGTTGCAAATATTTAGTTTCAAAGCTTCAAGATCATATTGTGAGCCTCAATGTCAAGGGAAAGTATGTTGTAAAGTGATACATGAGCTTCAGTACCATACAATTTACCTTGGATGCCATGTGCAATTTTATTTAAGACATTTAACTAACATGACTTTTAGTTTTAGATGCACATGTTTTAATTTTACATTTGAAATACATGAAAAAAAACACTAATTCAACATTTATAAAGAGTTCATTAGATTGTTTAGAAAGAAAGCTTGATTTTTATTGGCTAGATGATAAGACCTCTATATGAAAAAGAGATGTGATCATTTGAATCAATAGAAAAATTAGTTGTATTAGTTTTTGTTTTCTATAATTGTTTTTCAGAATCTACAAATATAAAGACCCCTTTAATGGATTGATATGGATACAATATTTCAATCCTTAATATTTGTTAGAAATCTTTACTAGTAGTTTAACTACAATTTTCACCATTGTAATCACCGTAATTTCTACCATTGAATTTTCAATCAGCTCAATCTTTTGTTCCATTGTCAAATTTCCAGTTACTTCCATCTATCAGGCTGAGCTATCTTGTAGTCTCTTTTCTTGATTATATGTTAATATCTATCTCTAGAATTTTTTGTATGCTCTTTGAAATGGAGCGGATGTAAAATATTAGTAACGCAGTAATACAAAAAATATAATTTTAATTTTTTGTGTTGTAGCACTCTGGCATTTCTTTGTTTTTTGTTTTCTTTCTATGCTTCAGCCACCTCACATGTGGTATCAAAGCCATAAAAAGACATTGTGTGAATTTCGTTTTGTAGATCTTAGTTACATTCAGACTGTATATGAGGTCTGTGGATATTGAATCATTGTTTTGAAGCACCATGAAGGGAATTATTGAAGGAAAACCATAGTTGTTTGAAGATAGCAAAGTGAAGAAGAGTATTGTTTAAGGTTATGGCATCTGGTATCGGTAATTTTCAACCTCTTATTCCAATATTCTCTGGCAGACATTATGATAATTGGGCTTTTAGAATGAAATTAATATTTGATTCACATGATTTATCAGACATTGTTATAAATGGTTATACTAAACCACAAGATGATTTTATCTTGAGTCCAGATAATAAGAAAAAGCTTAATGAAAATAGGCAAAAGAATATAAGGGCTTTGCATATACTTGCACAAGAATTTGATGACACAATTGTTGGAAGGATCAAGCCAGCCACTATAGCCAAACAAACTTGGGACATCCTTTAAACATCATATCAAGGTACTAGCAAGGTAAAAATTGTCAAACTACAAGTAGTTAGAAGAGAATTTGAAAATTTGGAAATGAAATGTTTTAAAATAATAGATCAATTTACATATTGTGTTGTAAATTTATTTAATCAAATAAGGCAAAATGGTCATGAATTAACATATTAAAAGTTTGTAGAAATTTTTTTAAGGAGTTTGCCTAAAAAAATTGATGCTATTGTTTTGGTAATTGAGGAATCCAAGGATTTAACTACATTTTCTATAGATGAGTTGGTTGGTTCTTTGAAAAATCATGAAGATGGGTTGAATAAGAATGAAAGTACCTCATTAGAGAATGCATTCAACACACAAATGACATTTGGAAGAGGCATAGGAAGAGGAAATCCAGGATTCAGAGGAAGACGAAGAGGAAGAGGAAGAGAAGAGGAAGAAAAAATTATCAAAAGAGAAGAAAGGAGTCCATATCCAGGAGGAAGGAGAAATCAAAATTTCAGTTCAAGGGGATGTAATAACAATCAGGTATCATAAATTTTTGACAAATCAAATGTGCAATGTTATTACTGCAAGAAGTATGGTCATTTAGCAAATGAATGTCAAAAAAAACAAGATAAAATAAATACGAAAAATGCAAATTTTTTTGAGAGTAGTTTTGAAACATTATTCAATACATGCCATGCAGCTCAAGAAAGTTCAAATAATATTTGGTTTCTAGATAGTGGTTGTAGTAATCATATGACTGGAAATAAGGATTTGTTTGAGAATTTGGATATTTCAATCAATTCTGAAATCAAATTGGGTAATGATAATATTGTTGAAGTCTTGGGCAAAGGTATAATTAATGTGATAACTAAACATGGTAAGAAGATTGATCCTAATGTTTATTTTTAACCTAGTTTGAAGCATAATCTTATAAATGTGGGACAACTTATTCAAAAGGGTTATAGAGTTGTTTTTGAGAATAATGTGTGTACTATATTTGATATTTGTCCAAGTAACATGGTGATTGCAAAGGTTGAGATGACAAATAGCAGAATGTTCCCACTTTGCATGGAATGTGAAATGATGGAGGAGATGAAAGAAAGTTTCAAGGCAACAAGTCAAGATCAAGAATGGGTATGGAATTTGAGGTATGGACATCTAAATTTAAAAGGATTGTGTTTGTTGCAAAGAAAGGAAATGCTAAGAGGTTTATCCCCTATTGAAGGACCATTAAGTTCATGTGAAAGTTGTAGTTCTGCTAAACAACATAGAAAGAGTTTTCCAAAAGGAGTGTCATATAGAGCTTGGGTACCTTTATAAATTGTGCATACAGATTTATGTGGTCCAATGAAAATACCATCATTAGGGGGGAGCATTTCTTTTCTAACATGGGTTTATTTTCTTAAATATAAATCTGAGACATTTGGAAAGTTTGAGTTCAAAGCATTGGTTGAGAAACAAAGTGGCCCATCCATCAAGATATTGAGATCTGATAGAGGAGGTGAATACAAGTCAAATGAGTTTTTGAATTATTGTTGGTATCATGGAATAAAGAAGCAGTTTACTATAGGTTACACACCTTAGCAAAATGGTGTTGTAGAAAGGAAGAATCAAATAATAATGGAGATGGCAAGGATCATGTTGAAACGTAAGAATCTACCTAATGAGTATTCGGTTGAAGAAGTAGATTGTGCAGTTTATATCTTGAATAGGAGTCCAACAAAGATTGTTAGGGACATGATTCCTCAGCAGGCATGGAGTGGTAAGCATTACAGTATTTCTCATTTCAGAATATTTGGTTGTATTGCATATGCAAATGTACCAAAGGAAATAAGAAGAAAATTAGATGATAAGAGTGAAAAATGCATCTTTATTGGCTATGATGAATATTCTAAGGCATACAAGTTGTTTAATCCTATAACAAAGAAATTAATTGTAAGTAGAAATGTTGTATTTAAAGAAGAAGAATTTGAGATGACAATATAGACAAGACAATTACAGGTGCAACAACAATACCATATGATGAACAAGGAGAAAAAGATCAAGGAGAACAATCACATGAACAAGGAGGAAGTCCATCAAGAAGCCCACAAGGAGAAAACTCATCAAGACAAGTTGAGCAAGGAGAATCATCAAGTCCACAAGTAAGTAATGATTTAAGTCCTACAGTTGCATCATTCAAACCAAGACTAAAAAAGCAAGAAGATTAAAAGTTTGCAAGAAATTTATGATGAAGGAGATATGATAGATATGCAATCAAATTTTTCTTTATTTCCTCAAGATCCCATATATTTTGAAGATGCAATTAACGAAGAACATTGGATTAATGCAATGAATGATGAAATGGAGTATATTGTGAAAAATGATACATGGGAATTAGTTGATTTGCCCAAGAACAAAGAATGCATAGGTGTGAAATGGGTTTATAAAACTAAGTATAATGGAAATGGTGAATTTGATAAATATAAAGCAAGATTAGTAGCTAAGGGATTTGCACAAGAATATGGAGCTGATTATAATGAAACATTTGCACTTGTAGCTAGACTTGATTTTGTTAGAATGGTACTAGCTATTGCAACTCAAAACAATTGGAAAGCTGACCAAATGGATGTGAAATTAGCTTTCTTGAATGAATATTTAGAAGAAGAAGCCTATGTTCAACAACCACCAGGATATGAAATAAAAGGACATGAAGACAAGGTATACAGGTTGAAGAAGATACTTTACAGGTTGAAGCAGGCACAAAGAGCATATTACAGTAGGATTGATTCATACATGATAAAGAATGGATTCAACAAAAGTACTAGTGAGCCCACTCTTTACATCAAAGTCAATGAGCAAGGTCAGATTTTATTTTTTTGTTTGTATGTGATGACTTGATTTTTACTCGAAATCTTTCTTTAGACATGTTTAAATCTGCAATGAAGAAATAATTTGAGATGACAAATTTGGATTTAATGAAATATTTTTTTGGTATTGAAGTCACACAAAATGATAAGGGCATTTTCATTTGTCAAAGGAAATATGCAAATGATGTTTTCAAAAGAATTAGAATGATAAATTGTAGTCCAGTTTCTACACCTATGCCAATAGGGACAAAACTAAGTAGAGAAGATAATGAGACAAATTTTCATTCAACTATATTTATAAAATTGGTTGGTAGTTTGATGTATCTCACAGTAATTAGGCCAGATATAATGTATGGAGTTAGTTTGATTTCTAGATTCATGGATTCACCAAAGATCTCACATTGACAAGCAGGAAAAAGGTTATTAAGGTAGATTATAGGAACTATGAATCTTGGCATATTGTATTCCACCTCAGATAATTTTTAGTTGATTAGATATAGTGATAGTGATTTTGTAGGAAGTATTGATGATATAAAAAGTACATCTAGATATGCATTTCATCTTGGAATAGGTTTTGTAGCATGGGCATCAAAGAAGCAGCCAATAGTCATGATTTCATTAGCAGAAGCAGAGTATATAGCAGGTACATCAACAACATGTCAAGCAGTTTGAATGAGAAGAACTCTAAAGGATCTAATACATGAGCAAGAGGAGCCTACTACAATCTATTGTGACAACAATTCCACCATTGCATTATCAAAGAATCATGTTTTTCATAAGAGGACAAAGCACATTGACACTAGATATCACTTTCTTTGAGAATTGGTCAACAATGGAGAGATCATCCTATAGCATTGCAGATCAAAGAAGCAACTTGCAAACATATTCACAAAGGCTTTAGCACATGAACAATTTGAATATTTGAGAAATGTTTTGGATATTGTAAATATTGATGTAATTAATGGTAGAAATTACAAAGGAGTGCTAGAAATCTTTACTACCAGTTTAACTACAGTTTCCACCATTGTAATCACCGTAATTTCTACCACTGATTTTTTCAATCAGCTCAATCTTTTGTTCCACCATCAAATTTCCAGTTACTTCAATCAGGTTGAACAATCTTGTAGTCTCTTTTATTGACTGTATGTTAAGATTTATCTCTAGAATTTTCTATATGCTCTTTAAAATGGAGCGGATGTAAAATACCAGTAAGGCAGTAGTACAAAAATAAATAATTTTAATTTTCTTTGCAGTAGCACTCTGACATTTCTCTATTTTTTGTTTGCTTTCTATGCCTCTACCCACCTCACAATATTAACATATTTATTTCCTAATCGGTTTTATTCATCATTAACATTCTCTCATTCCTATTCATCTCTAATTAAAGACTTTTTACATTGATGACATTTCTTAACCCACACATTCGAGTGGATATGTTTGTTATTCATGCGGGAAGAGCTTTACATTTCTTAGTCATGGATAGAATGCTTGTGCATTTATTCAAATTGAGAGCTCTTTTATTGTTCATATGCATGAAAGGATTTTGCTTATGGTTGTTAGATTTTTGTTACAAAATGGCTAACGTTCCAAATACCTTCAATTTTTTGTGCCACGTTAAATGTTTCTAATAAAAGTTGTGATGGGTACCAAACTTGTGCCTGCAACATAAACTAGAAATGTTAATTTAGATTAGTTGACTACGCATTTGTCTTATTTGTTGACAGTGTAAACAACTGAGATAGATGTAATTGAAGTGCAGGTACCTCCTACAAATTTGTAGGATACTCACTTCCTGGCTTTATACAAAACAAAAGAAATGCCCTAGGTTGGAGAATAAGCTGGTCTATCCATAGAAAATAGTAACAATTGTTCACTATCTTGAAAATACGATGAAATTTCATCATAACTATAGGCTCAAAATACAGAAGAATTTGGATGGGATTTTGCTTGTCAATTTGATTGGAACTTGTGCTTCCCAATGAGAGCTAAGAAAAATGTCAACCATTAAGGAAAACCATATTAAAATGTGCTTCCATAGTTTCAGCTCTAAGCTCTAGAATCTAAATGTTCTTGGCCAGCAACCATGGCTTCCCAATCTTTGCATCATAGGTAACAAGATTTGAGGGAAATCAGTTCACAAACAGCTCTTGGTAACCTCTTCAAACAAGAACATTTTCCCATATCAAATTCACTCAATTTCTTTAGCTGCCCTATTTCCTCTGGACATTCTCTCAGCCTCTCGCAGAATGAGATGTCTAGATATTCCAACAGCTGAAGTTTTCCAATTGATCATGAAAAGTCTAATAGAGCTTGTTATGCTGATAACCTTAGCATTCCTAGAGATATCATATTCTTAGGGTTATAAGATAACCTCTAAACTAGGTGGAAGTTGGTAATTGACCAGATTTAAACAAAAAGCATATAAGAGAAACTGTGCAACACCTCCTCTAACTTGCTGCAATGATCAAGGGTAAAATCCAAGAGTTTGAGACTATTGAATGTGGATGGATGTCCAAATCCTTCACATGAACTTAAAGATAGCTTCTCTAAGTTTTGTTGATAAGTGATGCTGCTCTAGCATGTAGCTCCATGCAACTCTAGTTTGGACATGAAGCTATCCATTCATCACCATGCATAAGCTATTTTTAGTTTAAATAGTTTTTTTGTTTACTCATGCAAATAAAACATGTACTCCAGCATGCATGAATCCTTAGGAATTTTTTTAGTTTTTCTTTTTGCATGAGTATGTTTTTAGTAAATAAAGCATGTTGTGCATGCACTTATTGTATTCTTTTTTAGGGAGTAGTTTGTTTTTTTTAGTTTGAGAGCCTTAGTAGCTTTCCATGCAATGCTAGGAATATATTTAGAACTGCAGCTATTATTAATTCTTTTAGGCTGCAAATTCTTTATATATATAGCCTCTATGTAATTTCTTATTAAGCTTCAATAAGGATATTGGTGTTTTCTTCTTTTTGCTGTTATTGTTTGCTAATCAATTGGTTCAGAGAGGATAGGTCAAGTTCAAAATTCTACAAGTGGTATCAGAGCAGGTAAAATTGTTTTGGGTTAAAGTTTTATTGTTAGAATTTCACCAAAGTTAATCATGTCAAATTCTAACCATATGCCCGTTCCAGAATTTGATGGGAATGATTATGATTATTGGTGCATTAAGATGCTGACCTTTTTGATTGGAAAAGATTTGTGGGAGATTATTGAAAGAACAACAAGAAAGGAAGCAAGGAAAAATAATGCTCAAGCTTTGTTTTACATTCAGATAGCTCTTGATAAGAGCTTATTTCCAAGAATATTAGGAGCAACAACTACCAAAGATGCCTGGAAGACTACAAGAAGCTTACCAGGGTAGTGATCAAGCTAAAGTGGTCAAGCTTCAGACATTGAAGCAAGAGTTCAAGAATTTGAAGATGTATGAAGCTGAAAGTATAAGTGATTATTGTGTCAGAGTCAAAGATGTGGTCAATAAAATGGCTACACTTGGGGAAATTGTAAGCAATGAAGTTTTGATAAAAAAAGGTGTTGAGATCTTTGACACCCAGATGGAATCATGTAGCAATAATCATAGAAGAAAGCAAGGATTTGACAAAACTATAGTTTGATCAACTGGTTGGATCCCTGATATTTCATGAAGAAAGATTGAAAGATTCTTTTGAAAGTGTAGAGAAAGCTTTTTCCTCTAAATTGCTAATCACAAAAAATGAAGATGCAAGCAACAGTAGTGCCAAAATCAATCAAAGTTAAGGTAAAGGGCAAAGCCAAAATTCTTCAAGAGGTAGAGGAAGAGGTGGCTCAAGAGGAAGTGGTGGTTTCAAAGGAAGAGGTAGAGGCAGATTTGATAAGAGAAATGTTCAATGTTACCATTGTAATAGGTATGGCTACTTTGAAAGAAATGTAGATTGAAAGAAGGTAAAAGTGCTAACTATGCTCAAGAAAGTAGTGAGAATCCTCTTGATCACTTATTTTTGTCTTATGCAAAGGGTGAAAATACTAGTAAAGATGTTTGGTACCTAGATTTTGGATGCTCTAACCATATGACAGGGAATGAGAAGTTGTTCCCAACAAAGGATGGAAGTTTCAAATCCAAGATCCAACTTGGTGATGATAAATTATTGGAGGTTGCTGCCAAAGGAGCTATGGAGGTCCAAACAAAAGAAGGTATAAAGAGTATTCATGATATTTATTATACTCCAGAATTGAAGCACAATTTGTTAAGTGTTGGGCAGCTATGTGAGAAAAATTATAAAGTAGTCTTTGAGAATAAGACTTGTACTATCTATGATAAGAATAAGGATAATAGGGTGATCACTGTTGTTCCTATGACAAGAATTAGGATGTTCCCCTTGAGGTTTGGTGAACATAACAACAGTTTGGCAAATATGGCTTATGAGGATTCAAGTTGGTTATGGCATCTCAGGTATGGGCATTTAAATTTTCATAGTTTGAAGTTTCTAATCTCACATGCATTAGTTTCTAGTTTGCCCATGATTGAGGAACACAAGGAGGTTTGTGAAGGTTGTGCTAAAGGAAAGCATGCAAGAGAAAAGTTTCTAAAGGGAAATGCATGGAGGGCTCATCACCCACTTCAGCTTGTTCATTCAGATATATGTGGTCCTATGCAAACTAAGAGTTTGGGTAAGTCATCATATTTCATCACTTATATTGATGATTACTCATGAAATTGTTGGGTATAATTTTTGAAGGCAAAAGATGAAGCCTTGGATACATTCAAGAAGTTTAAAGCCCTTGTGGAAAATGAGAAAGGGTGCAAGATCAAGTGTTTAAGGACTGATCATGGAGGAGAATCTTGTTCAAAGGCTTTCCAAAGTTATTGTGATTTTAATGGCATCAAGAGGCAACTTACTATTGCATACACACCTCAACAGAATGGAGTAGCTGAAAGGAAGAATCGTACTATGGTTGAAATGGCAAGGTGCATGTTACAAACCAAGGGATTGAGTAATTCTTATTTGGGAGATGTAGTTGCTACAACTGTGTACATCCTCAACCGTAGCTCTACCAGTGCACTAGAAAAGATGACTCCTTATGAAGCTTGGTATGGTAAAAGGCCTAATGTTAATCATTTCAAATTTTTGGTTGTTTAGCTTATGTGCATGTACCTGATCAGAATAGATAGAAGTTAGATGCAAAGAGTGAGTCATGTATTTTTATTGGGTATAGTGAGAAAAGCAAGACTTATAGGTTATATAATCCCCTCACTAACAAGCTTATTGTCTCAAGAGATGTGATTTTTGATGAAGGGGGAGTTTATGGTCATAAAAAAGGCCATGTTGAGAAGCCAAAATCTATTTTGAATGATGATATAATTGTTGATATTGATCATGAGCAGCCAACTAATGTTTCTGTATCTAGTGGTTTAACTCCACCAAGCAGCCCTTCATCAAGTTCTTCAGTACCAAGTTCAAGTCTAGCTTCTTCTCCAAGTTCTACAAGGAATGTAAGGAGATTGAGTGATATCTACCAGAAGAGTGGAAATCAAGTACATGAAGAAAACCCAATAGGTGAGACAGTGAATTTTGCTTTATTAGCCAAGGTTGATTTTGAACCATCATGTTTTGAAGATGCATGTACTAATGAAGTTTGGGTGAAAGCCATGGAAGAAGAGATGGATTCCATTCACAGGAATGACACTTGGGAGTTAATAGAACTTCCACATGACAAAAAAAATATTGGCACCAAATGGATCTACAAGACCAAGTTTAACAGTGATGGGAGTGTTGAAAGACACAAAACAAGATTAGTTGCTAAAGGCTTCACACAAAAGTATGGAATTGACTATGAAGAGACATTTGCACCAGTAGCAAGACAAGAGACCATAAGAATGTTGATTTCATTAGCAACTCAGAAGAAGTGAAGCATACATCATATGGACGTGAAAAGTGCCTTCTTGAATGGGTACTTAGAAGAGGAAGTATATGTGGAGCAGCCACAAGGTTTTGAAGTGGAAGGAAAAGATAATTATGTCTACAAGTTGAAGAAGGCTTTGTATGGCCTCAAGCAAGCACCAAGAGCGTGGTATGCCAGGATTGATGGATACTTTCAGGAGAATGGCTTCCAAAGAAGTAAGAGTGATCCTACCCTATACTACAAACAAGAAGGTACTGATATTCTCATCATAAGTTTGTATGTTGATGATCTTTTGTATATGGGTAGTAGTTCTAAGATGAAAGATGAATTCAAAGCTACTATGATGAAAGAATTTGAGATGAAAGATCTTGGTCTAATGAAATATTTTCTAGGAATGGAGGTTTATCAAATTAAGGAGGAGATTTTCATTTGTCAAACAAAGTATGCACAGGATATGCTGAAGAAATTTAATATGACTGATTGTAACCCTACCTCCACTCCAAGTACTCATGAAGATTTGTTATGTAGAGATGATGGTGCTGATTTAGTTGATGAAACAGCTTACAAAAGTATTGTGAGGAGTTTGATGTTTCTAATCCACACGAGGCTTGATATTGCCTATTCAATTTCACTTGTTTCAAGGTATATGACAAATCCATCTGAAATACATATGAAGGCAACCAAGAGGATTTTGAGGTATGTGAAAGGGAATTTAAGTTTTGGTATTCATTACTACTCTTCTAAAAAGTTCAATCTAGTAGGCTTTAGTGATTCAGATTGGGGAGGTAGTATGGATGACCGTAAATCTACATCTGGACATTGTTTTTCTTTTGGTTCGGGTTTGATTACCTGGAGCTCAAAAAAGCAAAGTATTGTTGCTCTCTCATCTACAGAAGTGGAGTATGTTGCAATTACCTTAGCAGGCACACAAGCTCTTTGGCTCAGAAAAGTTTTAGAAGAAATTGGAGAAAAACAAATTCATCCTAGAGTGATATATTGTGACAATGTGAGTGCTATCAAGTTAGCTAAGAATCCGGTTCATCACAGCAGAACAAAGCATTTTGATTTGAAATATCACTTCATACGAGATTTGGTGCAAAAGAAGAATGTTGAATTGAAGCACATCAACACCCAGAATCAACTAGCAGATATATTCACCAAAGCAGTTGCGAAAGCTCAGTTTATAACACTATGAGATAAGATTGTGAGCCCTCTCAGCATCAAGGGGGAGTATGTTGATAAGTGATGCTGCTCTAGCATGCAGCTCCATGCAACTCCAGTTTGGACATGAAGCTATCCATTCATCACCGTGCATAAGCTATTTTTAGTTTAAATAGTTTTTTTGTTTACTCATGCAAATAAAGCATGTACTCTAGCATGCATGAATCCTTAGGACTTTTTTTAGTTTTGCTTTTTGCATGAGTTTGTTTTTAGTAAATAAAGCATGTTGTGCATGCACTTATTGTATTCTTTTTTAGGGAGTAGTTTGCTTTTTTTAGTTTGAGAACCTTAGTAGCTTTCCATGCAATGCTAGGAATATATTTAGAACTGTAGTTATTATTAATTCTTTTAGGCTGCAAATTCTTTATATATACAACCTCTATGTAATTTCTTATTAAGCTTCAATAAAGATATTGGTGTTTTCTTCTTTTTGCTGTTATTGTTTGCTAATCAGTTGGTTCAGAGAGGATAGGTCAGGTTCAAAATTCTACAAGTTCAATAGTTATTTGCTTTGTTTCTGAACAGGGTGTGCAGTCGACCTCTCCAAGCGTACAGTCTTGACTTGAGTTAGTGAAGACAAAACATCTGGACCTCTTATTGTTGCTCTCTTTCTACCGTAATTGAATACCATGAGAAATTTTAGATTCTTCATGGACTTCAGAAACGGGGGAAGAAAGTATTCACTTCAAGTAAAGAGTAACAACAGGGCGTCAGTCTGAGAGAATTTAATCTCATACGAGTGGTTTTCCTTCCTAGGGCCTGCATGAATAAACCAGAAAGGAAATCGAATCAGATCATCACCATGCTGAATATGATTTCTATTTATTTGGGTTTAATTCTCTTCATTTGGAAGTTGAATCCAGCTAAAATGCATGTGGAAATAAGTGTTTAACGTTTCCCTGTGACTGCGACCAGTAGTGTTTCAGAATCCTACCAATGACATAGTATGACCAAACACGCAATACATCTAGAAATTTTTAATAGTTTGCATATGCTATTTAGTCTATAACGTAAACAAGTGACAAGAAAATTAAATCACACTACTACATTTTCACGTCGAGTAAAAATAGTTTGTTAGACATGGCAAGTGAGTTGATGAAAGCGATGATGTAAATATTAATGTTTATAGCTAATATTTCATAGAATTCTTTGCAAAATGGTTGAAACTAAATTAGGAAGAGATTTTTTGATAAATACATACCTGTGTGAATGTAGAGTAGTCGAGCATCAAATGATCTATGACTAAGCAAATCTCACATCGCTGGAAAACTATGCTCCGTTTTAGGCATCAGAAACCTTGTCCTGTGGACAACAGGGTCTTGGCATGCCAAATTCAATGTGGGATTATCATGAAAAAAGTACAGCTCCAAGGTATTTCCATGTGAGATTGCTACTCTGCTCCTGAGAAGTGTTACTACGTCAATTTATGCTTTAAACCTGATAGCAACAACTGAATATGGCAAAGGAAAAACAAATACCTTGGGTTGCTAATCAAATTCATCAAGTTTCTACTTCCAAGATCTGATAAGATGGAAGAAGTGTCAAGCCGCTGTAACGTTTGAACATAAACCCATATCTTCAATTTCTTGTGCTTTGGAAACAAACCTAAGTTTAGGAAGCATTCCTTGGCTACATCATCTAAGGAATCGATGCTGATATCCAGCAATCTAATTAACCCATTTTTATGATAATCTGATATGGATTCTTCATTAGAAAGCATATTCCTTGCCCCTTGCCAAACCTCATGTGGTTCCCTGTGTAGCCAGCTTGCTCTCACCTTTAGAGTGAGTACTGAGTAGTAGGCCGCAACATTCTGCTTGCACCTGTAGTATAAGCCATAATATTGAGAGATGGCCTACTTTCAACATTAGAAATATCTAGAATTTTATAATTAGGCCAATATGATATTAGATCAAACTATTTAGTTACTTGGAAGAAATTTGTTTTAAAAGGTTTATCTATTATTATATTACTAAGCCCAGTGTTAAATTAGACAAAACAAAGTCTCCTATAGTTCAAAAAAAAAGCTGGTATGATTAATCAAAAAAAAATTTCCATGTTTTCTCAATTTGAATGGATGCCTTTACGTGTAGATCCGATATATATTCCAAGTTGCTTTTCGAGTACCATATATTACAAATAAAAGTTAATGAAAAGGAAAGCTATACCTCTTTACTTGAAGTGAACACTTTCTTCCCCACTTCTGAAGTCCATGAAGAACCTAAAATCTCTCGTGGTATTCAATTACTGTGGAGAGAGGGCAACAATAAAAGGTCGAGATGTTTTGTCTTCAGTCACTCAACCCAAGAGTATCTACTTGGCGAGGTTGATTGCATCCCCCGTTCCAAATATGGAAAACAACTATTGAACGTAGAGAAGCTGTGTTTAAGCTTGTGTGAAGGTTTTGAATATGCATCCACATTCAACACTATCAACCTGCAGTAACTTAACCTCGATCACTCTAGCAACATGGAGGAGTTGCCCTTCAGCTTTTCTTATATGCCTTCTCTTCAGATATGGTCTATAAACAACTTCCACCTGGTTCAAGGGTTACCTTATGGGCAACCTTGGGAATATGAACTCTCTCAGAATGTTAAGGTTATCAGCGTTACAGGCTGTAAAAGAGTTTCCATGATCAATTGGAAAACTTCTGCTGTTAGAATATCTAGACATCTCATTCTGCGAAGGGCTGAGAGAACTTCCACAGGAAATAGGACAACTAACGAAATTGAGTGAGCTTGATGTGGGAGAATATTCTCGTTTGATGAGGTTACCAAGAGTTCTTTGTGAACTGAGTTCCCTCAAGCTGGTTATCTGTGAAGAGAAGATTGGGAAGCAGTGGTTGCAAGCCAAGAACTTTTTAATTCTAGAACTTATAGTTGAAATTTTGGAAGCACAGTTTAATCTGGATTGGCTTGATGATCGGACAGTGAACACTCGTTACTATTTTCAGGGGAGAGACCAGCCTATCCTCCATCCGAAGGCATTTTCTTGTTCTTGTATAATGCCAGCAAGTATCCTGTAAATTTTTAGGAGGTATCCCAACTAAATTTAAATATCATTGGGTTAGACGCTGTAAATATTACAAACGCAGAGCAGGTTAATGTAAAATTCTAAATAAATATTTTCAGTCTTCGTCATAAGCATAAATTTGCTACCCACTGTAATTTTTATGAGAAAAACTTAAGGTGGCAAAGACAACAATAAATGGAACAAATAAATTATACCTCCTTTACTATATTTGCATTTACAGTGCTTGGGATTGATGTCTATCCACAAGCCCAGAAACAGAAAAGTGACAGCGCCTCCGGTCGGCACAACAATGGCAACTGAATCACTTGGGTAGTCGGATTTGTGGGCATACAGGAATTGTCTCTGGTTTTTCTAACCAGAGTTGAGTTTGGTTGACTCGAAATCAATTGTTGCAGCTTCATCTGTCCATCTTTCAAATCCTCAAATTCTGGTCTCTTGCTTCCACCATTCTTACCCCAGATTGTCGCTAAAATTGCCTTCAAGTTTGGGGACCGTAAGACTGTGATAAAAATCACATTATTGTTGAAGTACCCTGCTAACCATGCAAACCAAATTTGTTTTAGGATATGTACGTTAGCAAGCACCAAAGGATATAATAAAATCTATACAAGAGGTGCATTATAGAGATATACCTTGGATTTGAGCTTCACTCAAGAGAGCCAATGCCACAGAAGATTTTACCCCAATCCTCATGCATAGCAATCTTAACAACTGACACCTCGTTCTGAACAACAGTTCCCTGAAACCTCCAATACATTTATCCAAACCCACATGAAACAGAGATATTCCTGAAACACCATATACGGAATCATCTACCATTTAAGAACCGTCGATAAAATGAATCAAAGCCATTCGTTGAACTTTTAACAAACGGGTAGTTTGTTCTGCAAATTGGTACTTGATACTGTTTATTCTTATGTTGCTTCACCTTACAAAACTTCTTGTCTTTCATAGCTTACTAGATATGGCCTTTTACATAGAACTAATAGACACGTTATAAAGTATTCGCGTTGGTTTCCAGGAAGTCTATCATGAAAACAGAAATAAAATACGATGGTTGTCCAAGAACTGAACGCCGACAACATTTTTTTGGTTTATGCTGAGTTTACAAGAATTAACGAAACACTTATCTTCGTTGTTGGTTGCGTCGTGAGTTCTCGGAAAGAGGCCATTTCTTACGCTGGAAGAATAATATTTTTGGCTCAAAGGCGACTCTATTTTGTCCAAGTTAGTCAATCCGCGTTTTTCTAGAAGATCATTTTTTATGTTTGTACGTTAAATTTATATTGTTTTTTTAATTAATTTGATGATATGTGAGTATATTTATGTTAATAATTTTTTTTTTTTTCTAAATTTGTTGATATTGAGAGTTTGAGTCAAAATTGATAATTTGTTTTCTATGAGAAGTTAATATTTAAGAGGTTTTTATTATGCCAAATATTATGAAGTCCATTCTATCAAAATTATCAATTGTACAATTTCAATCATCAATTATTGTCACATTTAAATTCAAACTTTTATAAAAATCACTTTAATTTTAATTTTTTTTTACAGAATAGTTGTTATCTAGAAGAATCTGTCAATGATCAAGATGTTTTTATAATTAACAAAGAGTTTTATTAGATAATGAAAATATTTCTAAGATTACATTAATCAACATGTTATGTATGATTAGTTGATTATCATAGTAATTGTCAAACCTTTTCAAAGTGTTTGCATTTTAAAAAACATTGGAGATTTCTTTGGACAATTGCAGATTATTAAAGTGGATATGTTTATTTGAATTTTTTTGAGTTTTTTTATTACATTTAGATGAAATTGTATCTAGATTGGTAAAATTTTAGATGTAGTATGGGTTGCTTTTCTAAATTTAAAAGATTTTTAATATGTTAAATTAAGAAACAATTTCTGGTTGGTCAATGATCAAACTATGTCAGTGGGCCCTTGGTTTACTAGTGAAGTTGAATGGCTCTAAATGAGCCCACCAGGAACCAAGTCTTGCTGAATGCAAGGCTCCAACATCGATATGAATTCAAAACAAACACAACTTCAGAATAACACCATAGTCCCATTATATAGAAAAAATAATGAAGATTTAACTGAAATCTGCTTAGATTCGTAGAATATTGAACGGAAGCAAAGCCCATGCAAAATGAAGAATGCAACCAAAGAGGAAGATCTCTACAGAGAATCAAACATTGTGCCACATGTTACAATGAAGAATTAAGGGGAACAAAGTTAAGATATAGATTTCCGGTAATAGTATGAATTCCGAAGAGACGGTATTTCGCTAAGGCATCCTGTCAAACACATCGCAGGCAGGCCTTCTGATCTGTGAACCCACATTTTGAATACATATCTACAAGGGCAGTAGCCAAGAATATGTCTGACTGAAATATCAATTTTATTATTTCCATGTCGATATCAAAATCCCTCTTCTAAAGCTGCCAGTTTGCCACATGCAAAAAGGACAGTGGCAATGGTTTTTGAATCTACTTCACACCTGCACTCTGCATGTGGTCATAAATCTTCAGGGCCTCTGCTTCATGCCCACTATGTACATATGCTGCAATCAGGGCTTTGTCAATACGCCCATTCTTTGCATATACTATGATAATGGAATTCCACTACACCACTTCAGGCTTAGGCATTTTATGAAAGAGTTCAAAAGCCTTGTGAAAATTATCATTCTGCCCATATGCTGCAATTAGTGTTGCATGGCACGACGTCTTCTCGAGGCATTTTGTAAAACAGTTTCAGTTCGTCTCCAATCTGGCAATTTTGTGCGTATCCACTAATCACAGTCTTCAACGAAACATGGTCTTTCTTAGTTCCATTGCCTTATCGACCAACCTATTCTGTGCATATCCCGCAATCATCACATTCCATGAATGAACATCTCGCTTTACCATTTTCTGAAACAAATCCAGAGCTTCCTCTCGATATCCGTTCCTCGCATATCCCGTCACCACCCAGTTTACTAAATAAATCAATAATTTAAGAGTTATGTATGTATATTGGATTTCCAAATCACACATGAACTCAGAAAAGTATAAGAAAATTTGTATCTATTAATATATATGATCAAACGAGAAATGAATTACAATCATTTACAGCTAGTATTCTTAATCGAGTAGTTTTGTGTATGGTTAAAACTGAAAATGTTAATCGTGTTTAATAATAGAAAAAAAACCTTTGGTATATTCACGACCACGAACTATTAATATTTAACCACAGACCCTTGGGCACTAAAGGGATAGGAAGAACAAGATCATGGTCGAATTATAAGCCTTTTTCTTGTGTGGGCAGCATCCATTCTCTGGAATGTTCATAGAGATTGTGCCTGCCTGAGACATTGACAATACGATTCACGAAAAGGAGGAGGATTGCCAATTTCTTAAGCGCTGAGCTGCCCATTATATTCGCAGTTCTCTCTGGGAGGAGAAACACAGATATGTGTTGTAATTTTTCTCTGTCTCGCTTTGAGCTTCACAACACGTACGCTATGGAGCAAATTGATAATGTAGATTAGAAGAAGAACAGATATGTAGTCTAATTCTTTAATCTATCTCTATGAGCTTCTCAAGGACTAAAGGTGCAATCTGATATTTATGGAGAAGAATCAACACAGAGGTGTACATGAATGGGGATTTACTCTTAGAATCACCTTAAAAATTTAATTTCTTCTGCGATTTGGAACTTGATACTGCCTATTCTTATACTGATTCAGATTACAAAATTTCTTGTCTTTCGAAGCTTTTTAGACGCGTCATGAAGAATTGGGGTTGGTTTCCATGAAGTCTGTAATGAAAGCAGAAAGGAAAATACGGGGATTTTGCACTAGAATTGAATTTCAAAATCATTTCTAGTGGGGATGCAGCCTAAGATTTGAATTTCAACATTGCTTTTAATTACGAAAAAGAAATCTATGTACTCATGTACGTATATGCTGAGATTGCCGATTCGTTGCAACTTTAGTGAAACCGAGTCATCTAAGATTTACCGCGTCTAGTATATAAGTAAGACGTATCTGATAGCCTTGCAAAGACAAGAAATCACATAAAAGAAACATTTTAAGGAGAAGACGCATAGAATTACGCAGAAGCATACTTGAAATTAGAAAGAAATTACAGTTTGTGAATAATTCAACAAACGGTTTCTGTTCATTTTATCGACAAATCTGAAACGATGGTTTATTTGACGTGCTCTTATAATAATATTCCTGGAAAATCTAATTTTTACGCGAGGCAGGAGAAATGTGTTGGGGTTTCCCAGGCGCTTTTGTTCTACCATGCAACACAAGTCACAGAAAGTTCATAGCATGTGTGGTGATATATTTAGAGTTTTATTTCAGATAATTTGATTTGTGCATGTTAAATGGATGGAACAAATCAGTCTAGTTTTACTATCTATTTTTATAGGTGATGTCATTTCTATAAAGAGTTTCCCTCGTGATTAAGTTTCCAAATCTGACAAGATCTCTATATTAAAATGTGAACTATTTGAATGAATAAAAGATTCGTCCGTGTTAAAAACACACTGCATTTTAAGAATCTACCATAGAGGTGTCAGTCGTTGTGCATTGTATCGAGGTGGTCAGAAGGCTAGTCTCGCTTTTGCTTTATGCAATGATATCCAAATTAAAGGTTATATCTGTAAAAAAATTAAGAGTATGAATTGATATATTTTTTCTATATTCAAATAGATGGATCTAAGGAATTATAGATAAGTATGATGTTTAAGAGATTGTGTTTTTTTTAATGAGATATAACTTTACATAAAGGGTGCGATTATAGTTACTACTTTTAACAGTTTCATATAAACTTTATTTAATCATATAATTTAACTAGATGATGGGTCACCTATAAATAGGTTTTATTAACTATCTATGTACAAATGAAGAATATTTAACAACATTGGCTTCAAAATGTATACGAACTCCCTTAATTAATTTTGTCCATCATTCTCCAAAATAATACATCTTTCATTGTTATATTAATGAAGAAGGTGGAGCATTCCAAAGATCTTTGTGATCAAAACCTTTATAGATATTAAGAAATAAGGTGAAGCATTTGCCAAGATTTTTCCAATTCAAAAACCTTTGTAAATATCTATAAAGTTGGTGAAGCATTTTCAAAGATCCTTGCAATAAAACCTGTCACAAATATCACTAAAGAAGATGAAGCATTTTGAACTATTTTTGTGCTCAAATTCAACAACAATCTTTGCGATCAAATCATCCACAACTTTAGTAATGATCTCTATAATCAAGCTACAATTTCAATGATCTTTGCCACCAACATTATAATGTTTTAGGTTTAACAATGATCTTTACCATCAATGATAATTACAACCAACACTAGAACTTCTTAGGTTCAATAGTGATATTTGCAATTAACGTTACTTACTGTTGTATAATTGTTAATTTCTCCAACATGAGAATATTTATGTTTCTACAAACTTTCGAACATAGTTGTGAACTTTTGATAATTAGATACACCAATCCACTTTATTGTCCAACAAAATTTCTAAAACTGATTCTTCAATCAACAAAATAGTACAAGGAAGAAGATCCCAACATGTTTCAAACATTTATGTCCTTGTCCATGACAATGAGAATATACCATATATTGCATTCCTTGACTTGGTTTGTTTGAAGTTGTAATACCTGCAATATCATTTTAATTTCTTCTCCTGCTAACATATCCAAGTCCTTCATTCTTTGGACTTATTTTGGTTCAATTGACTTTATTTAATTCCTTGTCTATTGTTCCCTAAAGCTTTTCCTTTATATCTCATTTTTTATTATCTTAAAACAAATATTTGTTGAAAAACATCCTTTGTCATTGTTCTAATAGCTAACAAGAGTTGTAGATTCAAATATATTGTTATCTTCAACCCTATACTTTTTCTTTTTATCAAAATAACACTTTAAACATATCGTATGATTCATGAATTGAATAAAATTTATAATTTATATCACATGAAAATATGCATATAGTAGGATTAGAATTTAGGCATTGATTTTCCTTTACAAATGCCTCAAGTAATTGTGAAAAAATTATTTTCCTCTCAGCTTTGATATTTCTTCATTTTGTAAAAAACTTTTCTGTGCTAATTTTTCATTTCCCTTTCTATTTTTTCCAATTCATTTTTCAAAATATATTTAGCATGCCTTAAAATATCACTTTCTTTCTTTTCCCTTGTACCACTCTTTTCCATTCAATATAGATAAATTCAACTTACTTTGTTTATACACTTGACTAAGATTTTATCAAACACTATGATTTACCATGACTGTATGGATTCTTTGCACACCTTAGTTTAATCAAGATTTAAAATGATCTACCGCAAATTTGGTATCTCTCTAGATGCAAGCTTTAAAAAATAATGTAAGTTTCATAAAATTTTATAAACTTTAAAAAAAATTGTGATCACATTTCTTCTTTGATCAAGTGCCAGTAATAGTTACAAATAGGATTTCTTTCATAACTACAATCTCTTCCTACTTGTCATTTACCACATGTAATTTTCTTCCAAAATTGACAACTTTCTTGAAAAAATCAACTTCTTGAAAATCTATGATCCTTGGTAGCCATTTTTCTTGTCATTTATTATGACTTACTTATGTCTTATAAACTTGAACTACTGTGAAATCTTCTTATAAAAAGGCAACTCTAGAAAAAAAAATTGTCTATAGTTTTATTTCTTCATGAAATGTTAGTATTTACTCTTTCCTATAACAATAAAATTCCAATTGAGCTCTTTCTTGTTAAAGTTGCAATTTCTCTTTTTACACATCAATAATTATCATGATATTTGTAAGAGTAGATTCCAAGTAGGAAGATAACTTGGATGCTAGAAATATGACCTTGCAAGATAAATTAGTCTATAACATCATTTAAAAGACAAATTATAAATGGTCAAGCATCATCAAAGAAAAATACCTAGACTCTTGAGTCAGGTTGAATCTTTACCACCAGAAACCTCCCTTTTAGATAAAAAATATGGAAATTCTTTATCAATTATAGAGATATAATTCTTCCATACCTTTATTGGATGGTCAAAAATGGCCATACAACTTTGTTTTAGATGGGTTTTTGGAATGATCATTCCCGATTTCTCTTTATTGAGTCTCTCACTAAACCAAATTAGTTCTTCAACCATAGAAGGATTTCAATCTTAAGGATTACTTTTCAATCTCCTCCTTATCTTATGGAATTAAAAATATGGCATGGAAAGACTTTCACAATGTTTACTTCCCTCAACATCAAAAAGATCAACTTTTAGCTATCCTCTAGGACAAGGTGATCCAATTTTTATATCAAGAAGAAAAATTATTTTGGGCTCTTTCAAACATAGGTAAATACGCAATCAAGTTAGGATATGAGGCCCTTTCTTTTGAAAGGAATGCCTACCCTAATAGAGATCACACTTTTTGCTAGGAGGATTTAGTTCTACCTAAGGTAGGATCCTTTTCTTTGTTGGCTCTAAAGAAGAAAACTATTACTAGTGAGAGATTATCCAAATTGGAGTTGGTTGATCAATACAACTGCTACTTTTGTGACCAATTTTTAGAAAAAATAGATCACCTTCTTCTACAATGTGATTTTCCATTGGAATGTTGGAAATGGTTTCAAAATAATGTGAATTGGCAAGGACCATTACTAAACTTCATCAATTAATTATTCTCTAGTTTTCCTTGTTTATTCTCAAATGGTGTTTTCTCTTCTTTATAGAAAAACACACTATTTATTATAATGCATCACATCTAAATTTTTATAAAAAAGACCAGACCGTATTTGTATCAGTCTATTTGAAAACTGAGAGGACTACCTTAGAAGGAATAATTTTTTTTGTAGTAACAAATAAAAACACATCTTTCATACTCATTGCATGGGGTTCTAACATTTTATCTTCTTCTAGGCTTATATAATGCTCCCTTTCCTAGGTAGTTGATTCACTAGGAAGGAAAAAAATATGTATAGACAGACAGTTAGATGGAAGAAACCTCTAGAAGAATGGATAAAATTGATCTTTAATGGTGCTAGGTAGGGAAATCCATAGCATAAAGGGTTGGATGTGTCGTAATAAATTCCCAAGGTAAGATCATCAGTGCTCTTAGCTCTGATCTTCCAAGAGGTTCCAACAGCATTGTATAATTACTATCCGTTCTCAAATTTCTAGTTGGTAAAGGAGTAAAAAATTCAAAAATTAGTGAGCAAGGGAGGACTCAATGATCACACTCCAAGCGAACAAAATCAAAAAATCTAAACATGTGGAGTATCAAATGTATCTTCATAAAAATCTTGCAGCTTATTGATAGTTTCTCGCATCTCCAAATTCAACATTATCATCCATAAGATAATCGCATGGTAGACCTCCTTACAAATGTAGGAATAGAGAAAAGAGTGGTGAACCATCATGATCCTCTCTTGGAAAATACCAAGTTAAAGGAGATAATCATTGAAGTAGTTTTAAACTAACATTTGGCTTTAATTGCAGGTTTTTCATCTAAATATAGGTTTATGGATGGAGATATTTTAATCTGCGATGGAGTTGGTGCAATAAAGTAATTAAGCCATTTAAGTTGTAGATTTTGGTAAAAATTATGGATAATTAGTCGAGCTAACTTATCACAATTACCTTCTACTGAATAAATGATAAATTATGATTTTCAAAATCAAAGATATAGATGTTGCAAGAAGGATAGAGTGCATGGATCTAGATTTTAGAACCTTCAAAATCAAATGAAATTAGATTCTAGAAAACTCTATATTTTGAAGGCAATGGTGATATTATTTGTCAAGGGGAATGATAAGTAGAGTTATAGATGGTCCACTCAGGAACATGTTCAAGGTTTTTGTAACACAACATTGTTCAAACTCCTTTGCATTTGCTTGTAGTATGGGAAACATGGGGAAATTTGTATTATTGTTGTATGTTATATATTATGAAGTGTTGAGGCACTCTATATTATAGTGTTATT
The DNA here is from genome assembly GCF_030272615.1 of Cryptomeria japonica. Classification (NCBI taxonomy): domain Eukaryota; kingdom Viridiplantae; phylum Streptophyta; class Pinopsida; order Cupressales; family Cupressaceae; genus Cryptomeria; species Cryptomeria japonica. The sequence continues at coordinate 147,942,805 of NC_081408.1, read as the reverse complement.
TATGAAAGTAAAGGGAATTATTTTGAACCTATTTCCTTAATTTGAATTAAAAGCAGGCATTTGGGATACTAATACAGGGTGGACTAAGCTATTGTGGATCATATTTAATAAATCATGATCGCTATGTAACTAGGGTTTATTTAATGCAATTTGATTTTTTATAAGGATACACAATGTATGATGTTAAAAATAGACTTTTGATACTGTCTATAAATTAATATTATTAGAATCATAGTAGTGTCCTTGTATGTTAACAACTTGTTTCAGCTTATGGTGCCTAACTTTGCTTTTATGTTGGAGGTCTAGAATCATTGTCCCATAAATTTCTCATGCACTACAAGTTCATGAAATATAAAAATTAACAACAATGTGATCTATCTACAACAAGTTTCATCATTTTTTAATAGCTAGTAGTTAATTTCACATTCAACATGTTTCTTTGAAGCTTTAAAATAGAAAGAGGATCTTGGTGTAGTAATATTTGGTTATATGCATGAAGAATAAGCTATAACATTTACATACCTTCCTTGCATGGAGTGTATTTGCTTGGCTAGAACAAGGCTTGCTAAATGTCATCTTTTTCTTCTTAAGAATCCATTGAGCAACATTCTACATTCCAAATCAAAGCATTGCATTAAGACTATAAAGGAAGGCATGGATGATCCTAATTGATCATATTGTTTTGCTAGCATGTAAATTAGGATCTAGAATTTTCTATGTTCTTGTCCCGCTTAGTTAAATCTTATTTTTCATGTCATAGGCTAGTTAATCGGGGTATTTTTAGGGATAATCTATGCTTCTCTCTAGGACTAGGACTAGATAATCTGTGATTCTCTCTAGGACTAGGACTAGGTAATTTGTGCTCCTTTTTTGGGATAAGATGTGCATAAATATGTTCATCTCTACAATTATTAATAGCATGGTTAGTCTTTTTGTTCAAGGTTGAGTTATGCTCCCTTAGTGTGTTCTCATTTGGTGCATTTTGGTTGAGCTATGCTCCTATATTGTAATGTTATGAGAGGTAGGCTAGATATATATTCCTATGAAATCTTTTAATATATTATAATATTATTATATAAACTTTATTTATTTTTCCAAAAACTAAAAATTATCATGACATTTGCACATATTTTCAAGTAGTAAATCACACATATTGAAAATGTTTTTTTCTTTATTCTTTTTTCTTTTTCTTTTTCTTTTTTTTCTAGTTACTTCAACATTACATAGCCAAACTATGGTGATTTGGAGGAGGATATTTAATTTAATATTATGAAATGTTGAAGTAAATATGATATTTAATTCAATATCACATAGTCTTATTTTACATTCCTCGATGCATTATAAGACTTTTATTGTAATTAATTAATATTTAATTCAAAATTATGAAATGTTGAAGTAAATAGAAAACAAACGTCCATTGTATATGACACAGCCACAACACTATGTGGAGAAAGGTAAAAGTAATTGTGTCTATAAATGAAAGAAATATGTGTATGGCCTCAAACAGAGTCTTAAGATGTGGTATGAGAAATTTGATACATATGTGTTGAGTTTGGGATTTGAGCATTCTAAATCAGATCATTGTGTTTATTATAAATCCGATGGTGATCATTTCCTATACATTGCATTATGTGTTGATGATATGTTATTCATTGGTAAAGGAAAAGGTATGATTTTAAAACTAAAGTCTCAACTTGGTGCTAAATTTGAAATGAAAGATCTTGGTTCAGCGAAACACATCCTTGAAATGGAAATTAGAAAGGATAGATTGAACAAAAAGCTATGGCTATGCTAGGGCAAGTATGTGAATTTAGTATTACAAAGGTTCAACATGCAATATTGTAGACCATTATATGTTCCCTTCACAGTTCCAATAAAATTTTACTCTTTAGATTGTCCTACATCCCCATCAGAGATGGAAGACATGAATATAGTGCCTTACTATAGTGTAGTTGGAAATTTAATGTATTATATGGTTTGTACGAGACCAAACATTACCCAAGTAGTGGGAGTTCTATCTAGATAAATGTGTAATCCTCATAGAGTTAATTGGGATGCAGTCAAAAGAGCCTTCAGATATTTGAAGGGTACCTTAGAGTATTCTATATGTTATCATGGTAATTTGCTTGGAGACATGACTTCCCTTTCTATTCATGGTTATGTAAATTTAGACTGGGTAGGTGATATTGATAGTAGAAGATCCACCAGTACTTATGTATTTACTTTATTTGGTGGTGCAATTAGTTGGATGAGTAAGTGATAGGTTGTGGTTTCTTTGTCCACTACTAAATAAAAGTATATGGTAGATACTCATGCTTGTAAAGAAGCCACTTTTCTTAAGAGACCGTGTTCAAATATTGAAATAAAATAAGGTGTAGTGAAAATTCATTGCGATAGTTGGAGTGCAATTTGCCTAGCTAAGAACCCAACATTTCATGCCCAGACCAAACATATTGATGTTCAGTGTCATTTTGTCAGAGATATGGTTGAAGATGGCAGCGTGAAGCTAGTTAAGGAAAAAAATTTAATGAATATTGTAAAGGTTTTAACTAAGGTTGTGAGCTGGGCCTCATGGCCTCTAGCAATTGATTTATTGTGTTGATACTCCCTTTTCTCTTGCAAGGTGTTTGACAAGTGGGAGAATATTGGGAAAAGTGGTATCTCAACCTTGCATTTACACAAGGTTACTATTTATTCTAAGTTTTTGTTTGAGCATGAAATAGTGTGAAACTCTTCCTCAAGCTTCATTTTGGCTAGATAAGCATTATGGTAAAGTTACATCCCAATTTCTCAACTAGTTATGAAGATATTAAAGTTTCCATTTTTTAGGGGTGCTTTAAATTTAATTTTGAAGACTATAGAGGCCTCGAAATGCCCTAAAAAAGGGGTGTAAACAACATAGCATTTTATGAGGCAATAAAGCACTATGCGATCTTTCTGACACTTCAAACAGTTTGTAAACAAGACACATTGTTCTCAAGTCATGGCCTCCAGAAGTTTGTACTCTTGAAATGGGAAATACAAAATACATCACACACATAAATGAGCTTTAAAAGGGAGGGAGACATGTTGATGTGTGTTTTGACACATCGTAAGACATCTAGATTGGAGATAAGGTCAACTACACCTTATTGGGTTGTTTTAGCCCATGAATTTGTAATACCGTTTGACGATTTCCTATATTGGATCTCCTATATATGAGGTGTGTGAGATAGAGGTTGTGTGTAAGAGTCTTATGAGGATTGAGTTACCTATGAGTCTCTGATTAGTAGTACTCATAGGAAGAGATTTCTCTGTAAATATATTGTAATTTGTTATTGACTATTGAATAATACATTGAGCTACTTTTGGAGTGTGGGGTTTTTCTCGCGAAAGGGTTTTCCACACATAAATCACTGTGTTGTTGTGTTGTAGTATGAATGATATTTTGATTATTTTTCTTAAGGTTTGATCATTTTTGTAATAATCTATAAAAAATTTTGAATTATCCTCCTCTCAAAGTTAGTGTAGGAAGTTGTTCTTCTACTTAACTTCCTTACATATTAACTATTGTAACAAATATAAAACTTACCATTGTGATTTTTTTTTTCTATACATACCTCTCTAATTTGAATGCCATGATTAGAGAACAACCAAGATTAAAACTATACATAAGACTAGAACTATAATAGGCATTCCCACTAACAACTATTATAGTTCACAAATTGAGTAGGAGTAGGTGCTTTGCTAGGGTTTCGGGTGGATAGATAACAGAGATGTTGGAGAGGAGTCGAAAGGGGATGACCAGGATGGAGATTGTGGGAAATATGGTGCTTGTCCCATGTTTTTGTAGCCTCTGGTGGTTGTCTTTATTGTGCCCCTATTTTTTTTTTTTCTTGTTCTTCCTGTGCAGGGTAAGATGTTGTTGGCTATTGTCCTTATTCTCTGATCTTTTAGCTAGTTCTAGGCTCAATGTTGATTTTTGTTTGAGTTGTTTCTCCTCTACATATGTTGGGGTTGGTGCTTGGTATTTATGCCTTGATGAGTTTAGATTTTTCCTAATTTGGAGATTTGGTTTGACTTTGTAGAACCCTATTGTGGTTTTTTCCGCCTTTGCCTCCTAGGGTTTTCTTTTACTTGACTTCTTCCTAGGAGTTTTGTTGGTGTTTTTCTCTAAATAGCTCTATTCTTCTTGGTGGTTAGATGGTTGTTAGCAGTTTTCAAGGGCCTGGACTAGCCAACGTTTGTTTTTGGGTAGGATTTTGATGTTTTGGTGCTACTTGAAGCTTATTGGTTCTTTTTCACAAATGGGCAAATGTTGTTCTTAGATGGCTTCTCCCCTATTTAGTTGCACTATCAAAATGGAGTTTTATCTTGTGGAAATGGTATGGATTTGGCTCATTTTTCTTCCATTTTCCTCTTTCACTGTTCCTATTGAGGTGGGGGAAATGCCTATGGAGGTGGTGTCATTCTAGGTGGGAGGTGTTGGTTGTACTATGTGGTCTGCTTATATTTTTGGCGTCTTGGTTGCGGGGTTGAATCGGTTTTTTCTCTTCCTCTTGTTGGTTTATCTTTCTTCTTCTCCTATTGAGGTGGGTCCTTTTTTTATTGAGGTAGAGAGGGGTATTATTGGAGGGATGTTAACTTTCAACTGGAAAGGCTTTGCTGGTTTCAGCTTGATGGTTTTGGAGTCCATGTCAAAACCCAATCTAAATATTTAGGGTACCTTTTAAAACCCCCTGATCCTTGTCAGGCATGTTCTTTCCTAGGAGGGTCAGTTAAAACCAATTTGTTCTTTATGGTTCTTCCTCATGAATCTGGTTGTTAAGGTTTTGGAAGCCTTGCTAAAACCCAATATTCAGATGAAGGGATCTTGGAAAAACCGTTGTATCTCCTATATTGCTGATATCACATGTTTGATGGTTTATGAATTTTTGGGGGTTTGCTTGTTCTTTGCTATGTTGCTTATGTTTGGTTGTTGATGAGTTGCGTTTAGTCTTTGTTTCTATCTTTGTGCAACCTTTTTATTTGTGATTTTTGGATTCCTGTCTAATTTGAGAGGGTTTTGGGTCCCTTCAAAAATTGTTGTAAGGGGTTTTGTGTCCCCCCAAAACCTATTTTCTCTTAATAAAAAAACTACTATAACAAATTATTTCTTGTAATTCACATAGCCATTTCCTTTGAAAGAACTACCTTTGTGAATGTAATCACAATAGTGAATATCTTTCATAATGAATCATTGTAATCACTACATAACAATCTAATCGCTTCTTAGTTATATTAATTCTTAATGTAAATTAGATCTCTTATGCTATTATTGTATTCACTTGACTATGAAGCATATAGTTTTCTTGATTATCAAGAATCTTTGGCAATCATTGCATACATATTAATCAATGCTTCCATGAAGTAGTCACTTTTGTTAAGATAACTTCACTACTTGTTATTCATACTCATTAAACTCTATGTCGACTAGCATTTAATCAGTGTCTTTGTTGTTTATAATTGATATAATTAATTATATTAAATTCACCTCGTTCATTATGAAATCACTATTGCACATTATTAGTTGTTGTGTCTCATCATTCATCTAAATAAACTCACTTCATATGATCATGAATAGATTTCTCTTTACATAGGTGATACTCTCATGATGAATGGCATACCACTTCACATCTCCTTAAATAAACCACTACTTTTTATCTATTATTTGTTAACAAACCCTCTCTAAGGAGTGATATCTTTTACATCTCTTGTAATCTTAGGCTTCCCTTAGAAAATTATAAAGTCATATAAATAAGACAATTTTCTTGGTTATTGATATCTTCTCTAGGGTGGGACATGATATTCCACCCTTCCCAAAATTGCTTGTCCCCAAGCAAGTTAGCATTCATTGAACCCAAATCAACCTTAACCAAAAATGACAATCTTACCTTAGCATAGTTGCTTGACAAAACCTTGATTTTAAAACATTAGGCAACCTTTCTAAAGAGTTAAAAACTACTTTAGGACAAACGACCTACACATGCTCTAGTTAAATAATCAATCCTTAAGTACTGAATTGTGGTGGGACAGTGCCTGATCATCTTCATTAATGAGGAATTTTGCTAACTAACCTATTGAGAAAATATGAAAGATTGCCAATGCTTAAGAATTCAAGCATAAAATTATTATCATAATACGCATGTTGGAAAATATCATTTTTTGATAGCTCACTTTCCCATCAAGCTCACTCATTGCATGGAACAAGCATTATGTGTTTGTAGGGGAACACACTAGTGAATACATACAAGCAAGGGAAGGAACCCGATCTTTTGTGATTCCTATTCTTTGATATCTTTTGGCATTCTTAATCCTCTATATGTTTTTTAAATATGTTTGGTTCCCCTCACATATTCCTTTCAAAATATAATTTACGATAATTTCTTAAGAATTTCTAATCTTTTAGTACCTTTATGAATCATAAATATTCTATTTAATTATTTGTGCTCTACCTTTAGAAAGCCCCCTTTTGGGTGAACCCAGGCACCTAATACTCTTATCCCACCAAAAGTGATCCAAAATTGGGGTGGTGTGAGTGTTGGCCTTTGTCAGCAAACATAGGGATTTTCTCCCATATTGATTCTGGGATGAACCAATGTTCTTGTGCATTGGTGGTATTAGTTTCAAAGACTAGAATATTTATAAAGGTATCTATTGTGGTAGAGTTTACTCTAGGATTATCTAATATTTGGTAGTTGCTAGCCAATTTTCTTACTATTTTCTTGGTTGACAGTTTCTTAGATCTTTTATGCTAGTATTCTTGGTCTTTTCTTCTTTTCCCTTTTCTCTTTCTAGTTTGATAAAAAATATTGTTCTCCTAGTATTTCACTCCATAGTATCTCTTACTTGTTACTTTCTTTTGTTTGCTTCTACTCTTGTTTGTCCTTCTCTCCTTGCTTTGGTATCTTTTCTCTCTCAATTCTCTCACTTTTATATTTGGTTAGGGATGGGTCCTAGTCTAGGGGTTGTGTCATTTGAAGACTCCTCTTTATTCCTTGTTATGTAATGACAAGTTGTTTGGTTGTGCCTCTTCATTTGACCCTTCATTCCTTTCTTCCTTACTTCTTCTCTTATTTTTCTTATACTTAAATTAATTAATCTTTCCAAATATTCATTAGTTAGAAATGGGTTTTTTCATATAGCTTCTACAAACTCCTTGAACCTTTTGTATAATCTGAATGTGATGTTGGCAAAAACAAATTATAGGGATTGTGATAGGGTAGGATCCATGTCTCTAGTATTTGAATTTACAAATAATCTCCTTTTATAATACCCTTCAAAGGTTGATTGTATATTATTCACCAATCCTTGCATTTTATCAAATTATGAAGTTGGGTCTTCAGGATGTTTGCATCTCTACTTTTATTTATCATTCCTCTTTTCTCAACAACACTCATAATGGTTTTCTCTATAGCATCATTATTGGGACACTCCAAACTTGCTTTTGTTGTCATGTCCATTCTTCTTTGATGTATTTATTATCCATTTCTTGTCTATTATTGTACTTTCTCCATTATTCCTGACCATTATTTCTAATCTTGTTATTTCAGTTTTCTCCTTGACCTATGTCAAATTCGTATTATTGCCTTAACAATTGGTGTTTAGGATTTGGTCTTGTATTAATTCTATATTGTATCCTATGGTGGTTATTTGATTCCTTCATTAGTCACCTCTTTTCATAAATCTCTTAGACCCTTTCCCCCCTTTCCATTTCCCATCTTATTGGCCCCTAACCCCCTCTCATAGGATAGATGTCAAGAAGTCAAATTTTTCATCAATCATATCTCATTTATTTCTTTCTTTTTGTTCCAGTATTATATTAGCATTTTGAAAACTTGTTCCCACCAACAACCCCAACAAAACCTAACTAGGGTCCCAACAATGTAACCGATATCAGCAAGAAATTTGAAGGAGACAAATCAAAGTATTGTTCCCAAAAGATTTGTATCCTTGCAATCTAATAGTCGACATACACAACATTCAAGAATATTCAATAAGATGCAAGCATTATGAAACAATATACATTGGGATGACTCTTGATCTCACATTTGGATGCCCAAGTAGATGAATATACATTTAAAATTGGCAACTACCACCGAGGATTGGATCTTCCCCTATGAATGCAATTACAATACCATAGGAAAATAAATATTAAATATTTGTATGTTGCATGTCTCCAAGGTCCATGTATATCTTGCAAGAATTATGGAGACAAATAAAAATGAATTAGGATTGCTAGGTTAATTTCACCTTATACTAAGAGAAATTGTAGCATGTAGTTGTTTTTATTGAGTACATATAATGTAGTTAATGGAATCTTAGAATGGTAGACAGTATATGATAATATCATTAATGGTCAAAGAGATTGAGACGTGTGACGCCATAAGATAAACTTCTATCATAATATCTCATTTGTAGATTAATTATTACAATTGGGATAATCTACTTGGAGTGGGCTCAAAAGATAAGATAAAATACCATGGGTATTCAATTTACACCATTGCATATGATACAAACTAGTAATATTGCATCCATGGATGTAGCTTTTTCTAATAGTTACTCAATTTTATCTAGTAATATTTCTAAATAATTAAAAAATAATAATTTGAGTGGCTTGGAGGTGATTCTAGATTGTAGCATCTCTAGAGCTAGTATGCATCATTTTTACATGACTTTCTCTACTACCTCTATGATTGTTAGCTCCTGAACGAGCAATATAGTTCCTTTCCTTATCTACAATGGTGACTAGGTTAACAAGCATTGTATCAACATGAAAAATAAGGCATCAAGATTTTTCAAATTTGTTGCGAGGTTAGTTCATTTATGAGAGAGAGATTGGCATTAACATGTGAAGAAGAGCCTAACTCAACCATCAAATAATGATTAATAGATTAACATTTAGTAAAGTGATACACAACAAATAGTATATATACATTTTATTTCTAGCTCCTATTTGTGAACTCCTATTTGTCATTCAATATTTAATATTAGTAAATATTATAATCTACCATCCTATACACATGTGCGTTACTTGATGCATTTTGATTTCATAGAGAATATAGATACTATTACTTACAAGTAATCTAGATTGGACAAATATAAAGACTCATGAATCAATAAAAATATATTAATTCAGTTCTTAATATTATTACATTTTCTTTATTAATTAAATTTACTTATTTATTTAATTGCGACTCACTCATAGTTACTCCATTGATTGTTTAGACTTTTTACATTGACTAATTAACCGATGCGTCTAAAGCTTTACTTTTATTAGTCGTGGATAGAACGCTTACGCGTCCATTCATTTTGAGAGCTTTTTAATTTTCACATGCTTGAAAAAGTTATGCTTTCAGTTTTCATTTACAACACGGCGGATGTTTCAAATCCCTTCCTTTTCTTGTGCCACTTTACATATTTCTCATAAAAGTTGTAAATTATGCCAAATTTGTGCCAATACCAAATTGTAACTTTAGACTGAAAATATTTATTTAGAGTAATATATTCTGCATTTGTATTATATTGAGGCAGTCTAACTGAATGAAACAGATGTAATTGCAGTTTAGATACCTCCTACATATTCAGAAGACACCTTATTCCTGGCTTTACACAAAACAGAAAATGCTTTGGGATGCGCAAAATAGTAAAGAGTGCTTACAATCCTTAAAAGGCGACGAGAATTGTTTATAACTATAGGCCCCAATATAGAGGAGCTTTTATTTCATTTTAATTGTAAGTTGATTGAAAGTAAGAAAAGAAGTCAATCGTCAAGCCAATCCAGACTAAACTGTGCTTCTACAATTTCGACTGTAAGCTCTGGAATCGAAATGTTCTTGGCCCGTAACCACTGCTTCCCAATCTTCTCATCACAGATAACCAGCTTGAGGGAACTCAGATCACAAACAGCTCTTGGTAACCTCTTCAAACGAGAACATTCTCTCATATCAAACTCACTCAACTTCTTTAGTTGCCCTATTTCCTCTGGAAGTCCTCTGAGCCCCTCGCAGAGTGAGATGTCTAGACATTCCAACAGCCGAAGATTTCCAATTGATGGTGGAAGTTCTTTGACGCCTGGTAAAGCTGATAACCTTAGCATTCTGAGAGAGCTCATATTCCCAAGGTCATAAGGTAACTTCTGAACCAGGTGGCAGTTGCTAATAGACCACATCTTAATAGAAGGCATATAACAGAAACTAAGAGGCACCTCCTCCAAGTTGCTGGAGTGATCAATGTTAAAATTCCGCAGCTTGATACGATAGAATGTGAATGCATATTCAAATCCCTCGCATAAGCTTAGAGATACCTTCTCTAAGTTTGATGGTTCATTGCTTTGTTTATGAACAGGGGATGCAATCAACCTCTCCAAACGGACACTTTTGAGTTGAGTGAGTGAAGATAAGACATCTAGACCTTGTACAGTTGCCCTCTTTGTCCCATAATTCAATACCATGACAAATTTTAGATTCATCATGGACTTCAGAAATGGGGGAAGAAAGTACTCACTTGAAGAAAAGAATAACAACAGAGCCTCTGTGTGAGGTAAATTCACCTCAAACCAATGATTTGCCTCCATAGCGCCTGCATATAAATCAGAAAGGAAGTCGAACTAGATCAGTGAGCGTGTTAGTTATGAAAGTTAATTATTTGGGTTTAATTATCACTATTTGAAAGCTAAATAAAGGGGAAATGCAAGTGGAAACAAGTGTTTATAATCTACTAATGAGACACTATCACAAAAGTAACAATACGTCCAAATATTTTGAAAAGTTCGCATAGGCTGTTTAGTCGACATCAATATCCAGTGACTAGAATATTACAGCATTCTACTAGATTTCCAGACAAATAAAAATAGTTTGATCCATATGGCGTCTAAGTTGCCGAGAACAATGATGTAAATATTAAAATTTATTACTAATATTTCAAAGAAACTTTGGCGTAAGGGTCGGAATTAATTATTGAAGAGATTGTTTGGATTGACATACCTGTGTTAATGGAGAGCACTTGAGCATCACATGCTTTATGATTAAGGAACTCCCATTTTTCTGACAGACTATGCTCCTTCCTATCCATCAGAAACCTCTTCCTGTGGACTACACCGTCTCGGCACCCCAAATGGAGGGCCAATTCACGTATTACACTATGCTGAGAAAAGTACAGCTCCGATGCATTTCCATGTGAGATTGCTACTCTTTTCCTGATAAGTGCCACGATGTCAGATTATAGTTTAAACATGCTAAAAAAAAATCCAAAATGAGAAGGGTAAATACCTTGGTGTGCTAGACAAATTCAACAGGTTTCTGTTCGCAAGATCTGATAAGATGGACAAAGCGTCATGCCACTGCAACATCCGAACATAAATCCATATGTCCAATAGTGCATGAGCACAGATTTTTCTGTCATCTGGAAATAAAGCTAAGTCTAAGAAGCATTCTTTGGCTACATCATCTAAGGAATCGATACTGATCTCCAACAATCTAATTAGCCCATTTTTGTGATAATCTGATATTGATTCTCCTTTACAAATCTTGTCCTTTGCCCTCTCCCAAACCTCATGCGGTTCCCCATGCAAAGAGCTTCCAATCACCTTTATAGCAAGTGGTAAGCCGCCACATTGTGTTTGCACCTGTTATCCAAGAAAGGTAGAGAAAATTCATAAAATGACCAGTTCGAGTGCAAGAAAAATTCTTTTATATATTGCGAGAAAACCTAACGTCAACTTCAAAAGTTTCTATAATTAGTCAATATGATATTAAAATTCTTGAATGTCAATATGATATTAAAATTCTTGAATGTAACATAGGGGAATCACGCGAGTAATCATTTTAGCTAATTTCGTGTATATATAGATTCTAAATGGTACATTGGTTTTTGGCGATATTTTTTTTTGTTTTCACATGCGACTTAATTATTTATAGCTATTTTTTTGCTTGTGAGTAGTAACAGTGCATGCTGTGAGTGTTATGCACGCAAGATTCAAAAAGCACACTTTTCAAAGTGTTGCGTGATACCTGCTTAAAGATGCCCCAATAATCATGTACTTAAATAGCCAATATTTATGCACAAGTGCCTCACTAGTCAAGTTCTATGGGTACCAATAAAGGTGCACAAATGGGCCAATTATGGTGCCAAAAAGCTAAAAAATGAGCGGCTATTGGTACATGTGTAATTTATTAATGAACTTTTAGCTATTTATTTTTTACATTTTTTAAAGTCAGTAATTGAAGGGTTGGGTGTGCAAGGAGCATGAATAGTTATCGGAGCATGAACTGTAATTGGTAGTCTTCCCCTAAGCCATAATATTGCGAGGAAACTTAATTCCAGCTCTAGAAGTTTCTAGAATTTTATAATTAGTTTAATATGATATTAAAATTCTTGCTTTTAATATAGGCCATAATATTGTGAGAAAACCTACTCAACTTAAAATTTTTCTTGAATTCTATATTTCAAATATTATATTATTAGTCAATGGGCCCTTGGTCTACTGATGAAGTTGAATGGCTGAGTGCAAGGCTCCGGCATCATAAGGGATGAGGCCAGGATCGTGCCCTGGGTGAATTTGGTGGAATGGATACTCCTCAGTCCTTGGTTTTTAGTCAAAGAGGTTCAGCCTATTGGCTCATGCCCCTATATCGAATGGCAAAAATTACTTTGTGAAGGCCCTAACTGGACTGGCAGCTTGCTATTAGATCTAACTATTAAGTGATCTCGAAAAAAAATATTTTCAATTTTTTATTTATTTTACATAATTAACTATTTCAAACTTAAACATTTGTTATATGTCAATAAAATCACATTCCCCATGAAACATCCATCCCTAATTATAGAAATGAAAGTCTCCTATAATTCCAGATATTTTGAAATCCTCCACTAATTTATTTTTTCCAATACTTTCCCACTTTGAATAAATGGTTCTAGCACTGTAAAAAGATGAAAGTTGTGCCCACAATATATTCCAAAAAGATAATGATAATATTGAAGAATAAGGATAAAGATTAAAGCATTAGCGGATTAAAAGTTAGGAGAATCGTTCAAAACACGACACAATAATTAATGGAAAGAAATTTTTATACCTCCTTTACTATATTCGCATTTACAGTGCTGGGGATTGATGTCTGTCCAAAAGCCCAGAAACAGAAAAGTGACAGCGCATCCTCTGGGCACAACAATGGCAACAGATACAGCTGGGTAGTCGGGGTTGTTGGAATAGTGGAATTGTCTCTGGTGGTTACAAGAGTTTTGTATCCTGGTGCTTCAAATAATAAATTTTCCAAATTTGTTCTAGACCATACATCATCCAAAATCACCAGAGTTGGTTTGGATTGACTCGAAATCAATTGTTGGAGCTTCATCTGTGCATCTTTGATATTCTGAAATTCTGGGCTTTTCCTTCCAGCAATCTTCTCCCACATAGTCTCTAAAATCTCCTTCAGGTTTGGGGATTGTGACACGGTAATGAAAAAAACATTATCGCAGAAGTGTCCTGCCATACATGAAAACCCAAATTTGTTCTAGGCTAAGTACCTTACCTTGCAGCAATCGATGTAATAAAATCTAAACGAGAGCACCTTTATATATATCTACCTTTAATTTGAGGATCATTCAAGAGAGCCGAAGCCAGAGTTGTCTTTCCTCCACCTCCCATGCATTGCAACCCAATAACCGACACGTCGCTCTTGGACAACAGTCCCCTCAAATCTCCAATACATTTGTCCAGTCCTACGTAGAATTGAGATTCTCCGGGAACACAGTATGCAGAATCGTCTACCATTTCAGAACTATCGATAAGATTAATCAAAGCCATTTCTTGAACTTTTTAGGAACACTTGATTCCTCCTGCAATTTGAAACATGATATTAATAAAGAAAAATCACACAGATGGATGCTGTAATGATTAATAGAGGAAAGAACAAGGAATTTTAATGAGGATTTATTCTCAGAATCACCTTAAACGGTTAATTTCTTCTGTTATGTGGAACTTGATACTGCCTGTTCTTATTCTGCTTCACCTTACAAAATTTCTTGTCTTCCCAAGCCTAGCAGATTTGGCTTCATTTTATAGCGTAATTTAGTATTCATCTCGACTTGCACAAGTCTGTAATGAAAACGGAAGGAAGATACAAGGGTTGCCTGTTCTTATGCTGCTTCACTTATCAAAATTTCTCGTCTTTCCAAGCCTATTATTATTGGCTTCATTTTATATAATCATTTAGTATTCATGTTGACTCGCACAAATTTAATTTTTTAGTCAGTTCTAACAACTTTTTTTATGATGATTTGCGCTTTGAATAGAAAAACAAAGACATTTTTCAGGCAAGTCTTGATTTTACCGTAATTAATGAGACACTCATCTTGCTTGTTTGTTGCGTCGTGCGTTCCTGGTTGGAGGACACTAATTACGGGGTAAAGAGTGCGAAGTTTGCCTGATTGTGTAGTAAAAGTCTGTTGAAATGTGCTCTTTTAAGTACGACGACTTATGAGGGGTCAGCTGTCGTGTGGATTTTAAACCTTCCTCGATATCTTAATTGTTTTAGTGGTGCTCTTATTAATAGTTCAGTTTTTTGGTGTAGTAGCAGTTAATTTATGTTAACAAGAAAAGCAATTCTGTTGGGTGGGTTCGACTCTTCCAAGTGACAATTTACTTGCCTTGTGGTTGACTTTGTCTAGTACAAAACTTTCGATTTATAGGGTTAAATTGTTGTTTTGTGGGATCCTCAACCATCCTTGATAACCTAATCTCTCTTGCGGTGCTCCAACTAACAATTTGAGCTTTTGGTCTAGTGGCAATTGTCTGCATTAATAAGATCTACATTAAATTTAGGTTTTTATTTGTTTTCAATTTTTTGATATTGTTAGTATAATTTTATGTTCATATTTTTTGGGTTGATTTTTTTTTGATTTGGGAACTTGGATTGAAGATTGAAGTTGATATTATTTGGTAAAGGATTAATGATTAAAGAGTTTTCATTATGCCTAGTGTTAAGGGGTATCCATTCTATCAAACTAGTCTATGTTATGATCCCATTCATGTATCTTATATTATACCTCCAAGTCACCAATTGTTCTCAATCATTTAAAATAGAATCCTCTTATAAAAAATATCTACTAAACTTATTTATTTATTTAATAGTTGTTATCAATGCAAATTGTCTAAACATAAGAATCATGATTGTACTTTGGTTTTTTCTCATCCGTATAATCCTTTAGGGGCTCATCTAACTTTTATAATATTTTGAAGATATAATCTCTTGTTATGTCTCTTTCTTGACAATAATATGTATACTTTTTCAAGAGATTGTCTTTCATGGTTTGCCAATTAGCCATATCTCTCTCCAGTCCCATAAAACATCATAAGATAGCATCCTTGAATATTTCTAGGGATAGTTTTTTTAGTATGTGTTGATTGTATAATCATATCCTCTATAAAGAATGTCAATTTCCAAAAAGAATGCATCGGTCCTCTAAGAGGAAACCCCATATGAAAGATAGGAAGGGTATAAGGGGGGATATTGTAAGGATTGTTTTTCTATAAGTGGTTCTACTATATATATATATATATATATATATATGATTTAAAGGTTATGACTATACATTGAGAGTATGACTTGAGAGGGAGGCTTGTTGGAAACTTGAATCAAAATAACTAATTAAATAGTTTTAAGAAGATATGCTTCAAGAATTGTGGGTTCACTTGACTATTGTTTACCTACATCTTTATTATCTTTTATTAGTTTTGGTTAATTAGATGAAATCTCCCCAAGATATCTCTTGTCCACTACATGCAATGGTTTTTAATCTAATAGTCTCATTTCTATAGAATTTTCATAAATAATTAGCATTTGGTTTGATATCTAATGGTCATCATTGTTGAAGATGTAATTTATACACTAGGAAAATAGAAAATTATTGAAAAAATATAAATCTTGACACCATCCCAGTAATGGTACCAAAAATGTCTAGAACCATAATTGAATGATAAATTTGGTCTAATTACAACATGTAGTCAAGTCAACAAAAAATTCCATCCCTAATTAACCAACCCTAATAATTATGATGTGTTACATTTACAAAATCAAATTAGGGACAAATTTTCTTATATGGTATTGGTGCTCTATGTGTGGCTTAAGGGTTTCTCGGAATTACACTAAGTAGTTGTGTATAGTGAAATAATATCAAAATTCAAAAGAAAATCTATTTTATGAATTTAGCAAAATAAAAACCTAATCGCAATTGTTATGAGATATCTCTATTGCTAGAGGTTTCACTAATAACAAAAAAAATTACAATTCTATGAAAAAATTGCTCCACTGTCAATAATCAATTACCTAAAAAAAAAATCTAAGCAAGATTATTGAAATCACTATACTAACAATGAATTTACATATTTACCTCCAATGGACCTTTTCATGGGGTTAATTATACTCTTCTAGACTCACATAATGTTAATCAAATCGCCTTACAATTCATTCACATAAAATCAACTAAACTAAAGAAATATCTTAGATTGCTAATTTGGAGAACAATAAAAACTACTAGTAAGAGTATCTATTTTATTTGATACACAAAGTCTTTAATATATAGATATACCAACTCTAGCTATTCTTAAATAATTTCACTCTTAACAATCTAAGATACATTTGTTGACTCATTCCTAAGACATGGGAATAGGATCTCTTTATTCTAATAAAAATACAAATAAGAAACTAACTGCAATAAAATATTAAGATGTGTAATCCTTATCCAACATTTAAAGCATAAATAGAAGGAACACATTTGATGAAAATGTGAGGATAAATGTCTTAACTTATTCAATTCTTGAGCTAAATAATTGATATACTGTTCACCACTATTTCTATCTTAAAAAAATATTACTATCAATGAATTGATTATGGCGGAGATCACTAGCTACATGCACTTCTTCTTGAGTTATATTTCTTCATTTATGGGATATGCTCCTCTAGCTGTAGCTACCTGACCCTTCACGCATAGTTGTTATTATTACTATCAATAGCCTTGGATATTGCTCATTTGCTATTCTTTCTTGTATGAAAAGTTAGCCTTTCCAAAATACTTCTATGCTAAGATCATTGTAAAAAAACTAATATACTATCATATTTTAAACTAATTATCTAAACACACAATCATTTATCAAAACATTATATATTAATGTTAGTGATTTTATTTCAAATATTGATATTATCTTTAAGTGCAAATGTAAATGTCTAGTGTGGGAATGTTCCATATAATATGAAATTATAATAAATAGGAGTAATTGTGAACCTCATCAAGCATAACCAAATATATTTGAAGGTGGAAAGCTTTATAGTTTAGGGCATCTTCTCTACGTGATTATAGAGATAATTATTCTCTACTGGTACGGTTGAATATGCATGTAGTAGATTTTAGCTTGTTGATGGCCATAGATCCTTAAAAAAATAGTAGTGTGACTTGTGGAATCAATGCCTCATGCAATTCAACACATGGCACTTTGTATCTATGTGATTGTTGGTTGAAAACACATCATATATGAGTGATATTGGTACTATGATAAAGCAATGGCATGTTCAAGAATTTTTTACTTTTATTTTGTGGATTTCAAGAAGCTATTCTACTAGAAAATATTTTGGAGACACTTGGTGTGAGAGCATAATATTTGGAAAAATATTTTAGATACTTGTGATAAATTCACTTTGTGACTCTTTCTAATCACTTTAGAAGTTCAAAAATATGTAGCATACCAATAAAGTAATTGGGAAGCTAAGATAGGACCATAAATGTTAAACTTATTACACATGTAGAACCTCACCTTTCGTATAGTTCTCCATCTTCTTTGGAGGTGTCACTACTCATCAAATACCACCTCAATCATATTATAATGATCATTGAAGCTATACCAGGCATTAGGTAATTGATCTACAAGATATGGCTAGACCCTTGCTAGAAAATGACCCTTTCAAATGCATGCTTCAAAGAATATATATTGACAATACAAAAGGATTTATAGTTAACTTTTGAATTCAAACTAGAAAGTCTTGTTAGAAGAGTCATATCCACGTGTAACAAAATAGGGTTGCCATTTTGCAACTACAATTCACACCATACTACCACATCCTTGCTCATGATTTGGAATTAAAAATATCTATATATATTGCATAACACATAACATAGAGAAAATTTATTAAATTAATAACATCTTTACCTTGATATAAACTAAATCCAACATTAAATATTCAATAATAACTCCAAAATAAATTTTAAAAAACACAATTTTAATGAATTATTATATAAAAATGTTTGAAGATAATATCCACTACAACAATACGTTTTTAAGATTCTAGATATTAAATTGAAAGAATGACCCTATTTAACAAATAAACTCAACGATAACAACTTAGAAGAATTGAAACAGTCTAACAAAAGGTTCCTTCATGTTTTGTGGATTTTGAAAAATCGTTTTCCATGCGTTGAATAATGCAAACACCTGAAAAGTCAGCTTTCCAGAACGTTGAATGAAACAACTTGGTTGACAAGCAACCAAACCGACCTTACGTGACTTTGACAATAATTTGTCATACCAGTCGAACAAAAAGTCCCGTAATCGCCATTACTATGAAACTAATGCGAAAGAGTATGAAAGGGAGGAAGGAAAATCTATGCCGATTCATGTGCCTATACGTTCAAAATGCCGATTTCACCGCAGCTTCAGTGAAATCGAGTCTTCTAATATGTGCCGTGTCTATTGTATATGCAAGACACTATGAAAACCCTGCAAAGGCAAGAAATTGCATAAAAGAAACATCCTAACAGAAGTCGTTTAGAATTAGGCAGCAGTAAGCTTCAAATAGGAAAGAAATTAATCACTAGCGAAAAGTATAACAAACGGTTTCGATTCATTTTATTTGTAGTTCTGGAATGGTAGATGATTCAACGTGCTATTATGATAATGTTCCTGCAAAAAATCAGTTTTACGTCGGGTTGTTCGAAATGTATTGGCAAATTCAAAGCGCTTTCGTTCCACAGCGAGGTGTCGATCGTTGATGTGCTTTGTACGGGAGGTGGTGGGAAGACTACTCTTGTATTCGCCCTGTGCAATGATCAAAGAATTAAAGGTTATTTCCCCCTAAATTCTCTTCACGCTTTCCTAAATGTTCTAATCTTTTATTATAAGAACAATTCTATTTATGGTATGTTTTTGTTAGCTTGATTTATTGGTTGGTTTTCTTCTTCTTTTTTTTTTTTTTGGTAGTTGATGAGAGGTGTTTGTTTCTGTGTTATTTTGTTTGTCTTTCTAAATCATGACCATGAGAGTGTTCTTTAAGGAGTGAGAAAGTTTTGAGACGAGGAAGATTTTGTTAGGGTCTTAAGTTGTATCTTGCTGATGTCATGTTTTTTTTTTGAAGTGCGAGTTGATCTTCTTTTTGTTTTTATTATGACATCTTTTAGTCTATTGCACTTGTTTAATCTCAGCTCACCTCGCATTTACTATTGCAACTAAAGGTTTGATGACACATGATAATAAAATCCTTGTGCAAGAGATCAAAGAAGTTTTTTTCCAAGATGTTCCATGATGTATGTCCACTGAAACACCCTTACATGTGATACTTTCCACTCTAAAATTTGATAATGCGTGTAGTTGGTTAGGGAAACCTACTCGTGTATGATCTCATATGCTAAGGGCCTCCTTAGAAGTATGATTAAAGAGTAATTTGCCAAGTCCTAGGTCATACATGCGATTCATCTTGATGCCATGCAAAACCTTACCAAAGAGTTTTTCCTTTTTATTCCTCTAAATCCAATAGTGTTGAAGCCATAAATGAACATAATCATTATTTTGTCACTCTTCCTTAACTTTTTTTCTCACTTTAGACTATCTATTTAGTTGTCTTTGACAAGAAATGTCTACATGTCCCTCTTCTAATGGAGCTTCATAGTTTACCCTTTCCATGTTGGAATTTTTTGACATAAATAGATGTATCTTTGGGCTCTATGATTTGTGTCAAAACAAAGAGGTTATTTGTAGTAGTGATTCTCTCCAAGTACTTCAAGGATATACTAAAATTAAAATTAGACAAATGCGATATTACCAATGTATTATCCATTTAAATTTTTCTTATACTCACTATTGATGTCAATATTTTGAGCACAAGATCTCAGATTATTATTTGACATCTCACCATTACAAACATATCCTTGGACATGCTTCTATTGGCTCCTATTCAAACATGGTAATAATGATTCCCCATCTAAGACATCCTTAAGGTTTTGGGGTCAATTGTTAATATTTATAATATCAAAACCTATAGATACAAAGAATTTTTTTTTCTGTACTCATTCAGAGATGCCTAGTGAGGAAAACTACTCTTAAGCATCACCAATGAGATTATTGTTTACACCTTAGAAAAACACTAATACTAGACACACTTCCCCACCCAAGGTAAATAGTGGAGATCCTACACCTCACTAGAGAAGGTGAAATGAGGAGAATATGCACCATAAAAATAATCTCTTATTTAGCTTTCAATCTAGATAGGAAAATTCAATTTTTAATGAATAATTTGTGAAGAATAGTTACTTAGATCTAGATGAGATGGATAATAAGGAGATAAATCTTAATTTTCATTTATGAACCATTTTTCGTACATTGTTAAAGGTTTGATAGGTCTACCACAAAAGTAACAATTTTCTGATTCTCATAAAAAATTCTATCTGGATATTGCATACTTATAATGAGTTAATTACCTCGTTTCTTTTATTATAATGTTGTATTATCTAGTCTTCTGGATATTTTTGTTTGGCAATTTAATGATCTAGGTCATGGTGGTGTCATGTCCCTACTATCTTCTATATCATATTGGCACTTAATTTTGTCAAGAATGTTAGTAGACCAATTGAGCATTGTGGGTTCTCTTCAACACTAATAATTATACCATTTTAATTTGTAATGTTTATTTGTTAAATGATTCTATGTTTGATATGGGTTGCTAATTCAATATTTTCCACTACTTGGGTTGCATACAATGATTTTAATAAGACTAAAATTACTCGTGATAAATGTAAGACATTAACATTAGACAATTGGAAAAGAGAGTTGTGGAATATTATTCAATAGAAATTAGAGCTTTATGGTCCTAATCTTGGTCATTTCCATGATCATATGACATGGTACACATGGAGTAACCTCTAAGAAGGAATAATAGGGTCCTTTAGAATCATCATATAGACATTATACGTTATCAATAAATAATTTATTTTGCTAGATACTACTCTTTGCTTATGGAGCCCTTGTTAGATATAATACTATTAGAATATTTTCCAATATAACTTTTATTAAGTGGAAATTTGTTAGGCCTAATGATATGAAGAATAATTTTATTAAACATGTTACTACTTACTCACTCATAAGGTTACTGGTGCAGAAGCACCTAGACATCAAGACATTGGAGGAGATCCTGAGAGATATTTTAATCCATATGTTTGGATATGATATTCAATGTAATAAAATCAAATGTAATGCCTAAGGGCAAACAAAATTGTAAAATTGTCATTTAGTTATCATTTTAAGAGTCATGTGATGTGTTTTGTAAAGCCATGAAGTCATTTATTCAAAAGTGTAAAAGTTGTCAACTTGACAATAAAATGTTGTCAAGCAAAGTTGCAAAAATGCAACAAAAGTTGAAAAGGGGTTAAAATTTGGTTATGAGAGGTAGTTGTAAGGTCAAAACTGACCAAGAGTCTATAAAAATTCATTTTATGGTCATTCCAAATCATAAAGAAAAGAAAGGAAAGAAAGGAGAACATTTTGATACATTTTGGTGCATTCTACTATTGTTTTTTTGATTGGCTTTCCAGTTTTTATGTTGGTTTCAGGCCTTGTACAACCATGTATGGCCTAGGAACCTTTGTAAAATTTATAATGGATGGTTAGATATGTGAAGTATCTTTCTTTTACTTTTTATTTAGAGTGATTATGTTTAGAAATGAAGAAGATATGGAAGTTTTGGTGAAAGTTGTTGTTTGCAGATTTGAGGTTTCCTGAGAACAGTCATGTTGTAGAATATGGTACGGATTCATATGAAATTATTATGACCTATAAATAGATTCATTGGATATATATGTGAATTATCTTTCATTTACATTTGGTCTGAGTCATTTTTATCTAGATTTGTGGAAGTTATGAATATTTTGGTGAAAACTGGTTTTAAAAGGTCTTCAATGGAGTTGCAGGCAATGGTTTGACATTATCTCATGATTTAAGAATTGGAAAATTTAATGGATTACATATTCTGAATCTATATTAATAAATATTTCATATGAAATTGGTTTGGTGTCATTTTTTTATGTTTTGTGAAAGATATTTGATGCCCTAGGCAGACTGGGCATGCACATGCTTTGTTTGGGAACAGCAGTATTGGGTCTCGGTACAGAGCCCATAACTTTTAATCTAACCATTGTATTCTCCTAAGTTTTGGATATGTTTTAAAAAGTATAGTTATATACATTTTCACCAAAGGGATCGTTGAAATAATATCTAGGTCAAAAGTTATGAATGATAGAATACAGGTCTATGACTGGGAACTTTAAAGATTGAAGTGTGAACCATGAATATGGGTTATTGCATTAAGTTGATATTAATGAAGAGATGATTGAAAGAAGTTGTTATTTTGCCTCTAAAGAATGAGTTTAAATGGATATTGATATTTGAATATGCAGATAGGGAAGAAGTCTTTGTTCCCTCTGCATCAGTTACACTAGCTCATATTTCATATATTTAGAATTTGGAGCCACATCATATGTATGAGATAGTTTTGATATTGTTAGTGTAAATAATTATTCGTCATGGATATTATTACACCTTACTTAATTTTACTTAGGATAATGCATTTCATAGTAGTTTGGGTATGAGACACTTGGGTGTTTTTGCCACATTGGGATAGTGTGTGTAGGAGAATCTCCACCTTTTATGGTGTTGATCTTGTTACTCCTCTATCATATCAACTTATTGTGGAGTGATAATTCCACCTTCAGTGGGTGATCCACCTCATGTGGAATATTTTATTGTTTCTCCTACCTACCACACCTATTTCCTACCTACCCTTGTTTCTTATTGAGCCACATGTCATGTTTGTGTGCTCACATATCCATATTGCCTTTCCTATATAAGCAGACTTATTTCTATTGTATGGAACAATCTTTTATATCTATTGATGAGAATACAGTTTATTCTTGTCCTATATTTTGTCTCTCTATTTTTACATTTCATTGAGCTCTTGATCTTGGTAAAATATCACAGATATCCTAGTTAAATCAAACTATTAGTGATAGCTCTCACTTTTCTCATGATAGAACTATACTATTTTCTTGGTCCTCTAGTCTTGTTTAGCCCTAATTAATTTTTTCCTAGGTGTCAAAACCCTAAGCCTCAGGAATTACCTAAATCCCTAAACCCTATGTGTTATAATTTGTGACTTGCTAAAAGCTAGTCATTTTATTATTTTTAAGTTATTTTTCAAGTTACTTCACATCATTAGTTTACTAGCTCAATTTGCTAGGTATTGTCTTACCCTATCTATAGTTAATTTTTCTTAAGTCTATGATCAATTATTGGGCTAATGTAATGAAAAATATGGTGGCTTAGCATATATCCATGGGATCTAAAGGAGAATTCCCTATTAGAGCCACACTGTTACATGGTATAAGTCTATGATCAATTATGGGGCTAATGGAATGAAAAACATGGTGGATTAGCATATATCCATGGGATCTAAAGGTCAAAGCCCTATCAGAGCCACACTATTACATGGTATTGTCATTTGTTTAGTGGTTCCAATCTCTTTATGAAATCAAGTGAGCACATCATCTAGCTATGCATCCTTTGACATGATGTGTAATAGCATAGAGGCATGAATATCAAAGTTGACTTGACAAATTACCAATGCATTTTGATGCCAGATGTACTAGGCCCACATGGTCATGCAAAGTAAAGGGTATGAGGCTTAATATTGTATAATTTCATGACACAACAACTGGAACCAAGAACCATCTACAAGAAAAAATCCTATCACACAAAAGAGATCAATCTATTATGATAATATACTCAATAAATACCTAAGAATTCTATATTATTGCACATACAATATTGATTGATTAGAATGAATAATGATTTTCTTTATAGAAAGAAAGAGATGCCTTAAACCTAATATTAGAAGAACTAAAGAAAATCATGAGGAGATAAATTAAGCTCAACTACAACTAAGATAAAGTACCACTTAGTGATCTAAAGCTATAAAATCATAACTCTAGATATAAGAACCCAAGTTTAGCTTAAGTGAAAAATTAATTAAAGGACCTTATTAATAAATAATTATATAAATATCCCAATTACTCCAACATCCCCACTTAATATTAACTTTGGGATAGGTTAAATAGATAATATGAATGCATTCATAAAATAGTCATAACAACAAAGGCTTGATTAGGTACTCATGTACAAACCATTACAAATAAATAAAAACCAAACCAATTCAACTCTCACCAATAGAAAAAGTAGGAAAAACCCAGTGGAAAAAAACAAAAAAAAAACCTCTACAAAAGAGAGAAAAAGAAATGAAAAAAAGTACATGGCAAGCATGAAGGACTCAAGACATTCCCTCAAGTATTGAGTTAGTCATGTAAATACAATCAATATCCCCCATATGAGATAAAATAAGAGACGATGTATTTTATCAGAAGAGAGAAGCTCCAATACCAAACATGAAGGCTCAAGGATGAATGTTGTTGAAATCCAAGAGCAGAAAAGCACATTCCTTTCCTTGGGAAAAGAAATCAATGGTCAAGGTAGAAGAAACTCCATGGAAAGATATGGAAGGAATAGTCTCATCATGTGTGCCTTGGAAGATGACTCAATTGTCAAACTATCTGAATCATGATATGCCAAATTGGTTGAAGCAAATTCAAACAACTGTGAAAGTACTTGATCAATAGCCTCTTAAGTTAATAAAGCTAAGTTGATTGGAATGCTCAAAATACCATCAAGGAGGAATGAAATATCCTCAATCATGTCCTCATGATTGGAGTGTGTGATATTTCAAATAACCTTGCAATATTTGACAACTACTCATCCCATTTTTTTAAAAATGGAAGGGAACAATCAACAAGTTTAATTGAAATGAACTTTGAAGAAATAAGAGGTGGAAGAGGATCAACACAAGCCCCAAGAATCATAGTGGATAGATGAAGAACACGTAGTTTCAAGTGACCAAACCTCTCAAATACTTGATCTACACTTAATGCATGAAAGATAGGACCAATCAATGAAAATGTGTGCTCAATGGGAGAAATATAAGAGAACTCATACAATCATGATGCATGATCAATAGTGACAACTATAATAAACTATCTACTACAAAGATCTTTGATGAGAACTGAATAATGGGTGAACTCAATTGTCCCACTATGAGTAATCTAGTAAATGGAAAGGAGGTTAGAAGGTAATGTAGGGACACAAATAATACTTTCTAATTTTTCATGATCAGCCTCAATATAGAGCCATTCACAATAACATTCATGTAATTACGTTATTACCCATCAAAAACTATAGAAAAAGACAATGTTCAAAAGAAGATAGCATACCCTATAATGATGCCATATGATTTGAGGCTTATAAATTAAGATGAAATCTATAAGAATAAGAATGTGTCAATGTAAACAAGGCATGGCATTTCATCTTGTCTTCACTGTGTCATAGAAGTTAACCTGGAATGTGCAAGTCCTAAAGTAGTGGAAGAGGATACACTAGATGAAAGCAACTAAATATGATTCTTCCAATGAATTTATTTCAACTCATCAATCTTCTTTGCATAACATTGATGCACATCATGTCCTAGATTGATGTAATAAGAACACTTAGGCTTGTCTTTTATGTACTAAAAACCTCTTGGAAGAGGTAGAATAATCTAAATCATCTGCATGAGACTTTGAAGCTATGTAAGTAGATAGGGTAACTCTTTTCTTCTACTTCCTCTAACTCTATTTATCATAGTAGATGTAGGAGTCTAAGCAATCAAGGCCTAAGTTTTATAACTAGAAACTAATCTAAGATATGACAACTTGACCTACTTCTATGTAAGGTGCTAACAAAAAACACCTCAAATGAAGAAATAGTGAGTTTGGTATCCAAAGCATACATGGTGGAATAAAAGGAGGAAGAAAAGAACTGTAATTGGCCTCAAAGCTTTCAAAAATTAGGAAGATGAACTTTTTGGTAGTCTTCTCATTGACATGAAATTGTAACTAGTAAATTTGAACTTCTCTAGAATGTTCTCAATAGATGGAAAGGAATTAAGAATCAATGATGTTAGATATATCATATCTCAAGTGCACAAAGCTCATTAATGCCCCAAAAATATCCTCAAATATGAGCCACATAGCCCTAGGAATTATGTAGGAATCGATATTGAACTATATACTATATAAAATATATAGTACAGTCAAACCTATAGATCAATCCATCTTATTGCTACACTAAATGATCTCAAACTGATTTTTAACACTTCTTCAATATATTGTTAGTGCCACTATTTTAATTTGTTTCATCAACTATGTTCTAAGAGAAATTATTTAAACATGAAGGGGAGAAAGAACACAAAATTGTAGTAAATAGTGAGAAATATCATGCAGAAAAAAATAGTTTATATGACTACCAAACCAGAGCTACCAGTGTTCTTTTTGCAGTCATACATACATTCATAAAACAAAGTATTCACATTTCAGTTCTTTTAAACAACAAAGCCTTGCGCACAGCTATGGGAGAGGCTTCTAGAATATGCACCAAAAAGAACCATCTAGATGCATCGAATTGAGTAGAAGAAGGTAGGACAATAAGGAGTAAATACAGTGGTTGGAGTAGATGAACAAAATGCCGCAGGGAAGATTAAAGATGAATAGGTGGAAGTCAACGTATTCCAACACACCCCATTAATCTTACTACCATGTATGTCTACAATACCAATTCTTTCTCGGAGATGCTCAAAAATACTATTTGACAGTGGCTTTGTGAAGATGCCTGCTAGTTGTTTATTGTACCTACAAAACTCAAGATATATGTAACCAATGTTTACCAATTCTTGAATAAAATGATAGCTTGTATCAATATGCTTGCCCCGTTTATGAAAGACATGATTTTTTGATAAAGCAATTGTTAAATTGTTATCACAATAAATTTATGTGGGTTCTTATTGTGGATGTATCAAGTCTAAAAGTACTCTTCTCATCCTTACTACTTGGCAAGTTTTTGATGTGGCTACAACATATACCACTTCAGTTGATGAGAGTGCCACAATTGGTTGTTTCTTTGATGCCCAAGAGATAGCACTTGATCCTAGATGAAAGATATACCCTGAAGTGATTTTTCTATCATCCATGCTACCTCCCCAATCCCTATTTGTATATCCAATTAGTTTGTAAAGGTGTATACAAAATTCCAAAGTTCTTTCTTCCAGCTATGTACCTTAAAGCACTTTTTCCAACTTTCCAATGTGATTCATTTGGTTTGTTCATGAATCTAGAAATGAGACTAGTTCAATACATAATATCCAGTCTTGTGGCAGTTAGATACATGAAGCTGCCAACTAATATTTTGAATAAGGTTGCATTAATACTCAAACTTTTGTCATCCTTTCCAAATTTTAAACCTAAAGTAACAGGTGTAGGGGTTGGATACACATTTTTCATTTTAAATTTCTTCAACAAATCACTAGCATACTTGCTTTGACATATAAAAATGCCTTGATCATTTTGACTTACCTCAATCCAAATAAAATATTTCATGAGCCCCAAATATATCATATCAAATTCTCTTTCCATGGCTGCCTTAAATGAGTTAATTGACATATTACCTATGAATATCAAATCATCTACATACAAATAAGCTGTCAATATTTCTCCTTTATATTTCACTTTGACATACAAAGTTGGTTCATTTCCACACTTAATAAACCCATTGTCCATAAAATAAGAGTCTATCCTGCTATACCAAGTTGTAGGATCTTTCTTCAAGCCATATAGGGCCTTTTTCAGTTTGTATACCTTGTGTTCTTCTCCCAAAAATTCATAACCTTGTGGCTTTTTTATATAGACTTCTTCTTCTAAAATGCCATTCAAGAATGCTGATTTAACATCGATTTGGTAAACCTTCCAATTGTTTTGAGTTGTTATAGATAAGACCATTCTAATGGCTTCCAATCTTGCCACTAGAGCCAAACTTTTATTATAGCCTATGCCTAGTTGCGGTGTGAAGCCTTTAGCTACTAGTCTTGCCTTGATCTTCTCTACTTTTCCATTGGCATTATATTTTGTCTTGTAAACCCATTTAACTCCAATCACATCTTTCCTTTAGGAAGCTCTACTATATCCCAAGTTTGATTCTTTTCTATTTACTGAATTTCTTCATCCATGGTTGCAATCCATTTGTCATCTTTAATGGCATCTTCAAAATAAATTGGATCAATTTGTGTTAAGAATGCAAAATTAGAGCATAAATCATTATTTTCAACCTCTTGTATTTCATCATATATCTCCCTTAGACTTCATGTCTTCTTTGAAGTGTTTATAGACCTTGATCTTAGCGATGCAAGTATTGGATTAGAAGACTCACTATTATTATTACTTGCTGGAGTAGTAGGATTTGGAGTGATAGGTGCCCTAGTAGGAGTTGTAGGATAATTTGCTTGTGTATTAGGATTCACAACTTGAGTTTTATTCTCTTCATTTTCTTGTGGAATATTAGCTATAATTGTAGTTGTTTTATCTATGCTTCCATTCCATGCTTCTTTTTCAATAAACTCAACATCATAACTTATTATTAGCTTCTTTGTGATAGGATTGTATAGCTTATATGCCTTAGATTACTCACTATATTCGAAAAATATGCACTTCTCTCCTCTATCATCTAGTTTTTTTCTCAACTCTTGAGGTATCAATGAGTATGCCACATATCCAAAGACTCTCAAATGTGTTATATTATGTTTCCTTTTGCTCCAAGATTCTTTTGGTGTTTAATTTATCATTGTTTTTGTTGGACATCTATTTAATATGTATATCGAACATGCAACTGCTTCAGCCCAATAATCATTTGGTAAGTGTTTTTCTTTTATCATACTTCATGCCATTTCCATAATTTTTCTATTCTTTCTCTCAACTACTCCATTTTGGTGAGTGTAACTTGCTATAAATTGCTTTCTTATGCCATTTTCTTTGCAAAAAATTTAAAAATCATTTGATATGTATTCACTGACTTGATCGGTTCTCAATGTTTCAATATAATAACCACTTTCATTCTCAACTTTTGCTTTGAACTTTTTAAATACAACAAATGCATCTGATTTATATTTCAAAAAAAAAAACCCATACTTTCCTGCTAAAATCATCAATAAATGTCAAGAAATAAAGTCTTCCACTTATGGATGGTGTTTGCATCGGTCCACAAAGGTTTGAATGCACTATCTCAAGTGGTTGTTTTTCTCTATAAGACTCCCTAACTAGAATTTTTTTCCTATGTTGATTTGCCAATATGCAACTCTCACATGTTGTCTTAAGTGGCTCTATTGGTGGCAATCCATATACCATTCTTTTCTTATATAGCAGTTGTAATTCTTTGAAGTTCAAATGCCCAGGTCAAGTAAATGCCATAGCCAAGATTCATTTTTGTATGAAGCCTTAAAATCTAAGTCAATAACATTTTGCAATCCTTGTGGCTCTAAGAATAGTTCACTTTGAATCCTAAGTGAAAACATCCTATTTTTTGTCATCTCAACTTTTGCAATCAGCCTATTGCTTGGTTTCTTGTCTAGAATCACACATTCACTATTTTTAAAGTATATTCTATATTACACTAGTTTTTAAATACTTGTGAGATTCTATTGCAATCCAAGAACATAGTATACATAAAAAATATGCTTCTCCTCACCTTGCTTGGTTCTTATATTAATTGACCCTTTTCCCATGACTATAACTCGGTGATCATTTCCCAATTTTACTTCTAATTTTACAAAATCATCCATCATTGCAAACATCTCCTTAAGCCCACTCATGTGATTACTACAACCACTTCTCTAGGAACCATAATTCTTTGGAACTCTCTTGTGCTACAATGCATGTTATCAATATGGTGTTTTGTTCACTAGTGTTGGGTTGGTTTTCATTTGTAAAATGTGCCTTTTGCTTATTCATGTCATATTTCTTTTTCCTACATTCTGATGCAAAATGCCCAAATTTATTGCAATAATGACATTGCATGTTGGATTTATAATACCTTTCCCCTTGATGGTGGCTATGAGAATGGCTGCTCCCCCTTCCTCTTGTTGGTGTAGAATGAGCATGTAGGCTTGAGGCTAGTCTTCTTTCAAATTGTGTATTTTCTCTTCCTCCTCTTGGTGTAAAATGTCCTCCACCTCTATTGTGATTTGATCTCCCACTTGTTCTACCAAATGAAAGTTGAGTCTTAAATGCATTCTCCAATGATGATGTTTCTGATTGATTTATTCTTTTCTCATGTGCTAAGAGCAATCCCATCAATTTATCTATTTATAACTGAGTGAGATATTTCGACTACTCAATGGTGACTATAGCTCGATCGGACTTTGTAGGTTAGCTTCTAAGTATCTTTTCTACAACTTTTTGATCCCTAATGGTTTCTCCATATGATATAATATGATTTACTATTTCCATTGCATGAATAAAGAATGAATCTACTAAATTTGAATCCTTCATTTGCAAGTATACAAAATCCCTTCTGAGAATTTATAATTTGTTGTTTTCACCTTTCCTATGCCTTGGTATGTTGTTTGCAAACTTGCCCATGCCTTCTTTGATCTTCTGACAGCTGATATTTTTGGAAAAATTGATTCCTCCATTGCTTGCTCAATGAAAAATAATGCTTTGGCATCCTTCTTATTTTCTTTCAAAAAATCCTTATCAACTTGTGGAAGAGCTTGATAGGCTTATTGATCTTTTGGTTTAGGGAACCCATTTTCAACCAAGTCCCAAACATCCTGGGAGAAAAATAGGGTTTTCATTTTTATGCTCCAAAAATCATAGTTTTTGCCATTAAAATTAGAATCTGGGGTTGTGAAATAATTCCACTTGTTCCTGCCATGATATTTAAAATAAAACTTTGCCTCTACTCACTATATCTCCAAATATTCTACCAATCATCTACCTTTTTATGATTAACAACACTTTCTTTGATAGCAGATCTCTCTGATTATTTTATTTAAGTGGCTGCCAAATCTCTCCTGGTACAACTCAAACTTCTACACTCTTCCAAAAAAAAAAGAACAACACTATCTAGGCTCTCTTATTTCTATAATCTTCTCAAGGCAGTCTCCTTTCTTTATTCTATGGCCCCTTTGTTGGGTGCAACTTAGAAAATCTATGACTTTTCATTTGGCAACATACACCAATTTCTCATGGTGGAAACTAAATTCATTTACTTACATGCCCACAACTTCCTCCTTTAACTTTGTTGGTGAATGCAGCCTTCTAGACAACTTCTTTCTCTCATGGCAATGACTTTCTTTAACTCCGCTCAAATATCCCTACTTGAATGCCAGTTTGAAGGGGAGAAAGAACATAAAATTGCAGTAAATAGTGAGAAATATCAAGAAGCAAAAAGATAGTTTATATTAGTGCCAAAACTGAGCTGCTAGTGCTCTTTTTACAATCATACATACATTCATAAAATAGAGCATCCACATTTTAGTTCTTTTCAAAAAAAGAGCCTTGCCAACAACTACAAGAGAGGCTTCTAGAATACAGGCCAAAAAGAACCATCGAGATGCATTGAACTGAGCAAAAGAAGATAGGAGTAAATGCGGTGGTTGGAGTAGATGAACAAAATGCAGCAGGGAAGATAATCTAAATTTTAGCAAATGTCACCTATGCCAACAAAACATTGAAAATTTTAGCAAATGTCGCCTAGAAAAATTAGCAAAAATGTTGGGACTAAATTAGGAAGAGATATTTTTATTTACATAGCTATGTGAATAGAGAGTAGTTGAACATAAAATGTGGTATGATTAAACAATTCTTATTTTGGTGGAAAAATATGCTCCTTAACCATTAGAAACCTCTTCCTATCAACTACACTATTTTCATATGCCAATAAAAGGCCAATTCATGTATTAAATTATGTTGAGAAAAGTACAAGTCTAGCACATTTCCAGTTTGAGATTAATACTTTTCAATTGATAAGTGCTACTATGTGAGTTTATGGCTTAAGCATAGTAAAAAAATCCAATATAAGAAAGGAATGAGAAATATCCTTAAATGTTACTCAAATTTAACAACTTTTTGCTTGCAAGATCTGGTAAGATGGAAAAGGAGACATGCCATTGTAACTTTCGAACGTAATCCCATATGTCAATAATGCATCAGCATAATTTACTCTTTATCTACACCATTTAAGAAATCCATACCAGTCTCCACTATATTTTATGATAATCTGATATGCATTCTCCCTCATATATCCTGATCTTTTCCCTCTCCCAAAATAGTTTCAACTTGAAACTTTTGTAGAATTCTATAATTTGATCAGAATGATATTCGCCCTAGCTATTTAATTACTTGGAAGCAATGCATGTGATATTTTTTATTCATTGTCTGTAATTAACTACTATAGTTAATTAACTGACAACACAACCTTTCAACAGAATAATGGCCCTTCGCATAGTCCATTTGTCTCTTCTTGTTACAAGAGTTTTGTGTCTTGGCCCTTCAAGTAGTAATTTTTCTAAATTTTATCTGGACCATACATCATCCTAAACCACCATAGTTGGGATGGGTTGACTCAAAATTAATTTGCCACAAATTCTTGAAGCTCTAATGTCTTGCTTCTACCAGTCTTTTCCCACAAATTATCTAGAATTCAACTCAGGTTTTGTGACTATGAGATGGTGATGAAAACCACATTACCATATAAGTATCTTGCTATCGATGAATGTTACCTTGGCATGCGCCGATAGATGTAATAAAACCTAAACAAGAACAGAGTTTTTTTCACAAGGTATTAGGACTAAAAACTGTGTGTATCTATGAGATCGTTTAGGTATATAAATGACAGTAGCTATGATTAAGGGAGAAATCTTTTGAATAATATTTTCCTTATGTTCACGCTTGCAAGCCTTCATTCTTCACCTCCTTGCAACTCCTCCATATTCTGTCCATATAGGACAAAGAATTAGAGATGAAATTAATTATTCTTTCCATATAGGACAAAGAATTAAAGATGAAATTAATTGTTCTTTCCATATAGGACAAAGAATTAAAGATGAAATTAATTGTTCTTTCCTTTGCCTGTTTTTACATGCTATGAGAAAATGAAGGAATTAAATGTAATTAATTTGATGGTTTGTTTTCCCATTCACTTATCAGCATATACGTTGAATGAGGGCCTTTTTTTCATTGTATGTGAAGAACAAAAATAATGCTGCTATTCGTGTTTATTGATCTTTGACAACATAGAACAGAGCATCCCTCTTACATGTTCTCATCTACACTAATGGAGCAGAAACTCCATTAGTAAGCATTAATTTCTCCCGTCAAATATCTGCAATTGTCAAATAGAGTGTTTCATATGGATGTTCTCCCAACCAAATATCAGCAAATTCTCAAGCTATGTATTTAAAGCGGAAGCTTCTGACCACATTTTGGATGTCTCTCTGCCGACATTCTAGATATTTATCTGATATGTTTTAATTTCTATTTTATCCTTATCCATATTGACCGCCTTAGTCTTGATAGTAAAGGCATCGATATTGAGCTATTGCCTATAAATAAATATACAAGTTTAGAAACCCTTTACTCATCCCAGATCATAGATATCTGGAGATCGTTATAGAATATATGTCTGATAGAATACAACGCAGATAATTGTTATTGTAAGAACTCTGCAGAGTTCTATTTCTGCATAAATATATTTGTATTTGAATCAATGAGATTAGGTTATTATGCTGTAGCATAGGTTGATTTGTGGAAATACTGTTTCTGCTCTGTGTTTTATGTTTTGTGGTTTGATTGATCCATCCATCCACATCCAACATTTATACGTGGTCAAACATTGTATATATATAATTTTCAGTTCATTTCTTGTATTTGTTTCAGTTCATTTCTTCTGCCTCTCTCCTTCACTAATATCTCAGTCTAGAACAACAGTCCCATCAGACCCTCAATACTTTTGTTTAATCCTATATAAATCTGATGTTTTCTAGAAACCATATGTCGAATCATCTACCATTTCAGAACTGTCGATAAAATGAATCAGAGACATTTATCGAATTGTTTACAAATGGCTGATTTATTTGGGAATTTGCAACGTGATAATGCCCATTCTAATGGTTCTTCACCTTACAAAATTTCTTTTCTTTCCAAACAAGTTATCTATCAATAAAGGGGTTTACCATTTCTTGATGTGAACCATGTAATAATGTGATGGAAGAAATACCTTTTGAACATTCTGTTGAATAATGTTTTCTATTTTCTAACAATAGAAAATAATATTATTAACATGGGTGGTTAAAAATGAAGAAGCCCCTCTGTAAAACTACAGATTTTGAATGGACATGAACAATTAATATTCAACAGCTAAACCATAGACGCTAGAGAGGAAAGAAGAAAGTATTTATTTACTTAGTGCCTAAACAGAGAACATAAAACAAAACCAAAGACTATTGTCCCTGGGAGAAAAGTATGTATCATGTAAGACAAATATGAAGAATAAGATCATGGCAGTACAACTGAATCAGGGCGTCGACTTATATGCCGCCTTCTTGCGTTTGCAGCATTCTTTCGGTGGAATATCACCGCCACAACTCGGATGTGAGGCACAACCTGATTGTATCTTATCCACGCTTGAATTAAACTTAGCATGGCGATTCTTATTCGCAATATGGGCATAGAGATTGTGCCTGCCGGAGGCATTGACAATACAAAAAATGCAAAATAAAATGAGAGATATCTTCAGAAGCTTTGAGCTGCCCATTATATTCGTAATTCGCCCCTTGCAAGAGAAACACGGATATGTACTGTGATGATTCAATCGTTCTCTTTGATCTTCACAATTTGGAACTGGACACTGCGTATTCTTATGTTGCTTCACCTTACAAGATTTCTTGTTTTCCCAAGCTTATTAGACATGGCCTTTTTATAAATTCATAGACGCGTCATGAAGTATTCATGTTGGTTTCCATAAAGTTTCTAATGAAAGCAGAAGGAAGATACGAAGATTTAGTTGTACAATTGAATTGCAGCAACAATTCTAGTGACGATGTCGTCTTACAATTGAATACCGCAACATTTTTAATGAGAATTTACTCTCACAATCAAGTTGTAAGAAACATCGTTTAGGCATATCCTGAGTTTCCCAGAATTGATAAAGCATTCATCTTCGTTGTTCGTTGCATGGTGAGTTCTGGGTAGGAGGGCGTTTCTTACGTTGTAAACAGAGTATAAAGAAGAATAAGGTTGCTTCAAAATTTGTCGAGTTTGTATGGCCACAGTTGATCAATACATCTTTTCTTAGTAAGATCATTTTTCTCTTTTCTTTTGGGGTGGTTGATTGAATTTATAATATATTTTTATTATTTTAATGATATTGAGAGTGTGAATTATATTGATTTGTTTCTGGTTTTGGGTTGAATTTGTTGTTATTAAAAATATAAGTCTGAATTGATATCTTTTTCGGTTAAAGTTCAAGGATTGATAGGTATCTATTATGTCAATTATTAAGAAATATCCATTCTATCAAAATTATGTAGGGCATGATCTCAACCTTAATCTTGATACTACACATTTGAGTGACCAATATTTTCAACCATTTAAAGTACAACACCTTGACCAAAATCAATTTACGAAAAATTTAGCTGATGTAATATATTATTGAACTTTATTTTTCTAAATTTTATTAATACTTGATGAAGAATAAAGATTCCATAGAAGAACATCAATTTAATAACAATCAAAAGTACGGATAAGATTTGAAAAAAAATATATAAATATTTAGAAAACTATATAGATATATATTTTAAATTTGTTTAATAATGTTAATAACATTCTTTACTATAATTTTTCATTAAAAATAATATTGAAATAATAAAATTTGTAAAGGCATGCTAATTTCTACATAAGTTTTGGTTCATTGATGGAAGAATTTAATGCAAATGTATACATAAATTAAAAATTGTTGTTTAAAGTTAGATTTACTTCTCAATACTTCATTGATCTCTATCTACACATTTTTCAACATATTAAACTACATATTATTTATCTCTACATATGTTCCAACACATTTTATATTTGTTGTGTCTATAACTATCTCCATTTTAATACATTCCTTTTCTAATCTCATATTAGCAATTCATTATCTTAAATTAACCATGTCACATGTCGGATTTAATTTTGTATGATTCATAATTGACTTTAAATTAAAAAATTATAAATCTAAGCTACTATCAACTCATTACAACTAGTATTCTAAAAAATTTACAACTACTATCCTCAATAAAATTGTTCTTTATGAATTTTATACAATAGAAATTAATATTTATTAATAAATAATTAAAAATAAAAATGTTTATCATTCAAAATAATAGAAAGAAGGCCTTCCTATAACAACACAATTTCGGTGGTGAACAAGTACAATTAAATTTTCAACCACTGATCTTCAAGCCCTAAATATTAAAGAAGAAAATATTTATTTTCTTATTTCCTTAACAAGGAGGAAAAACTACCCTAACTATTTTCTATGATAAATATAGTGAGAGAAGTAGAGTCAATAAAATGCTAGATTGGGGTTACAATAGAAAGGATCTTTTGAAGCTTTGGGTGAACATGGTAGAATTGAAAATGAGGTACATAACTCTAGATGGCCGTTATGCTAGCATTTTTTCCTATCATTTCACAATTTTAAATCATTTTAGGCATGATAGAAAAAATTTATTGCCTTTTTATTTAGTGTCTTCGCTTGAGCATAGCATTCATAATCATGCTGAAAACAGTGAAAATCCTATTTTGTATGAGGGTTTAATCCTTTTCATTATGGAATATGCTAAAGCACATGAGATTAAAGGTTCCTCTATTTTGAGAAACCCCAAACCCTTGGCTAGCCATGATGTGCATGTGGTCTCCAATACTGAATTTGATGAGAAGGAGGAGGGCGAAATAGACATGGATTAGAATGTCATCCATGTGTCAGATGATTCAGAATATAGGATTTTGGAGGCTGAGGGCCCCCCTAGAAGCCCACTCCCGGAACTACTAGTAGCAGGAAAAGCAAAAACCCTCCTAGATAAATGACTAAAAAATTGAAAATCCCCCATTCCTCAACCCCAAAACTTGAGCCCTCAAAATCTGAAATATCTCAACAATCTTTCTATGTGCTAAGTATTTTAAAAAATATTTACAACACACTGAAAATGAAATCAAAGACACTTCTACGGTACCTATTGACACATATTCGTAAGAGCATAATGCAGATTTCTTCGCATATACACTGAGAATGTCAATTTCATTACAGCTTTCGTACAATTGATTCCTCTAACATTGTCCAAATCTATTATAAAAGGAATACATGTATGACATTGCTTTGCAAAAGATAAGAAAACACATAAAAGAACCATTTTAAGGAAAAGGTGCCTAGAATTACGCAGCAATAGGCTTCAAATTGGGAATAACTTTGCCAAATATGGAAAGTTTAATTAATGGTTCAGTTTAATTTATTTAGTTTTGAAATGGTCGATAATTCGACATGCTGTTATGATTATGGTCTAGGAAAATTTCAGTTTTACGTGGCGTTGAAGAAAAGTTCAATTTAATCAGTTTTTGCATGGTTGTGGCTTCATGTGCTACTAAATAAAATACTTAATAACAGCTTTCTTGCGTTTAACTATTTTATTAATGAAGAACCACTTTCATTGAGAATATACAGTAATTCTTTCCCTATTGATTGTATGAGTACCGATGTATGATAATTTCTTTTCTTTCAACTCATTTATAACACTTCTTCAAGAATATTGTTAGCGCTGTTTTTTTAATTTGTTTTATCAACTATGTTATAAGAGAAATGATTTAAACATTGAAATATTTTGCAAATGCCTCAGAAAAATTGGCAAAAATATTGGGACTAAATTAGAAAGAGATATTCTTATTTATATATTTATGTAAATAAAGAGTAGTTAAACATTGAATGTAGTATGATTAAACAATTCTTATTCTGGTAGAAAACTATGCTCCTTAACCATTAGAAACCTCTTCTGCACTATTTTTGCAGGCCCATAAAAGGCCAATTCATCTATTAAATTATGTTGAGAAAGTACAACTCATAGCATTTCTTTGTTTAATTGATACTTTTCAATTGATAAGTGCTACTATGTGAGTCTATGGCTTAAGAATAATAAAAAAATCTAATATAGGAAACGGAATACCCTTGAATGTTATTCAAATTTAGCAAGTTTTTTCTTGCAAGATCTGGTAAGATGGACAAGGAGACATGCAATTGTAACTTTCGAACATAGACCCATATGTCAATAATGCATCAACACAATTTATTCTTTGGTTACATCATTTAAGAAATCCATACGAGTCTCCAATATTTTTTTAATGATAATATGATATGCATTCTCCCTCCGATATCCTGATCTTTTCCCTCTCGCAAATGTCATGTGGCTCCCCATAACTTCCAATCAATATTGGAGAAAGTGGTAGACTGGCACATTAAGCTTCTAACCATAATTTAAAAACGTAAAGAAAATTTATCAAGGGACCAGTTCAAAGGAAAGCAAAAATCTTACATGTACATATGCCATAATATTGAGCGATCCTACTTTCAACTTGAAAGTTATGTAGAATTCTAAAATTTGATCAATATGATATTCGACCTAGCTATTTAATTACTTGGAAGCGGAAGCTTCTGACCAAATTTTAGATGTCACTCTGCAGACACTCTAGATGTTTATCTGATATGTTTTAATTTCTGTTTTATCCATACCCATATTGACCGCCTTAGTCTCGATTGTAAAGGCACCGCCATTGAGTTGTTGCCTTTAAATAAACTAGATTAGAAACCCTTTACTCATCCCAGATCATAGATATCTGAACATCATTATAGAATATGTGTCAGATGAGAATACAACGCGGATAAATGTTATTGTAAGAACTCTGCAGAGTTCTATTTCTGCATAGATATATTTGTATTTGAATCAATGAGATTAGCTTATTATGCTGTAGCATAGGTTGATTTGTGGAAATACAGTTTCTGCTCTGTGTTTTATGTTTTGTGGTTAATGGTTGTGATTGATCCATTCATCCAAATCCAACATTTATATGTGGTGAAACTTTGTATATATATATACATATCATTTTCAGTTCATTTCTTGTATTTATTTTGCTCTCTATCTCTGTTTCTCCTCTGCCTCTCTCCTTCACTGACATCTCAGTCTAGAACAACACTCCCATCAAATCCTCAGTAATTTTTTTTAATCCTACATATAATTGATGCTTTCAAGAAACCATCCGTCGAATCATCTACCATTTAAGAACTGTCAATAAAATTAATCAAAGACATTTGTTGAATTTTTTACAAATGGCTGATTTATTTTGGAATTTGCAACGTGATAATACCTATTCTAATGTTGCTTCACCTTACAAAATTTCTTGTCTTTCTAAACAAATTCTCTATCGATAAAGGGGTTTACCATTTCTTGATGTGAACCATGTAATAATATGATGCAAGAAACACCTTTTCAATATTCTGTTGAATGCTGTTTTCTATTTTCTAACAATAGAAAATAATATTATTAACATGCATGGTTAAAAATGAAGAAGGTCCTCTGTAAAACTACAGATTTTGAATAATGCACATGAACAATTAATATTCAACAGCTAAACCATAGACACTAGAGAGGAAAGAAGAAAGTCTTTATTTACTTAGTGCCTAAACAGAGAACAGAAAACAAAACCAAAGACTACTGTCCCTGGGAGAAAAGTATGTATTTTTAAAGAAAAATATGACGAATAATAAGATCATGGCAGCGGAACTGAATCAGGGCGTCGTCTTATATGCCTTCTTCTTGTGTTTCAGGCATCCTGGAGGTGGAATATCTTCTC
This sequence comes from Cryptomeria japonica, assembly GCF_030272615.1. Taxonomy (NCBI): domain Eukaryota; kingdom Viridiplantae; phylum Streptophyta; class Pinopsida; order Cupressales; family Cupressaceae; genus Cryptomeria; species Cryptomeria japonica. Next base: position 147,902,635 of record NC_081408.1, on the reverse strand, counting down.
CACAACTCGGATGTGAGCCACGTGACTGTATGTTGTCCACGCTTGGCATGAACCTAGCATGGCGATTCTTACTCGCAATATGGGCATAGAGATTGTGCCTGCCAGAGACATTGACAATACAAAAAATGCAAAATAAAACGAGAGATGTCTTCAGAAGCTTTGAAATCCCCATTATATTCTTAATTTGCCCCTTGTAAGAGAAACACAGATATGTACTGTGGTGATTCAATCGTTCTCTTTGACCCTCATAGTTATACGTAATGTTGCAACTTGAACCCTTTACAAACGCTTAACTTCCTCTGCAATTTGCAACTGGATACTGCGTACTCTTATGTTGCTTCACCTTACAAGATTTCCCAAGGTTATCAGACATGGCCTTTTTATAAATTCATAGACGCGTCATGAAGTATTCGCGGTGGTTTCCATAAGAATCTAATGAAAGCAGAAGGAAGATACGAGGATTCTGTTGTACAATTGAATTGCAGCAACATTTTTAGTGACGATGTCGTCTTCCAATTGAATACGGCAACATTTTTAATGAGGATTTACTCTTACAATCAAGTTGTAAGAAAAATCTTTCAGACATATCCTGAGTTTCCCAGAATTAATAAAGCGTTCATCTTTGTTGTTCGTTGCAACGTGAGTTCTGGGTAGGAGGGTGTTTCTTACGTTTAGGCAGAGTGACATCTAAAATTTTAAATCATTTTAGGCATGATAGAAAAAATTTATTGCCTTTTTATTTAGTGTCTTCGCTTGAGCATAGCATTCATAATCATGCTGAAAACAGTGAAAATCCTATTTTGTATGAGGGTTTAATCCTTTTCATTATGGAATATGCTAAAGCACATGAGATTAAAGGTTCCTCTATTTTGAGAAACCCCAAACCCTTGGCTAGCAATGATGTGCATGTGGTCTCCAATACTGAATTTGATGAGAAGGAGGAGGGCGAAATAGACATGGATTAGAATGTCATCCATGTGTCAGATGATTCAGAATATAGGCTTTTGGAGGCTGAGGGCCCCCCTAGAAGCCCACTCCCGGGACTACTAGTAGCAGGAAAAGCAAAAACCCTCCTAGATAAACGACTAAAAAATTGAAAATCCCCCATTCCTCAACCCCAAAACTTGAGCCCTCAAAATCTGAAATATCTCAACAATCTTTCTATGTGCTAAGTATTTTAAAAAATATTTACAACACACTGAAAATGAAATCAAAGACACTTCTACGGTACCTATTGACACATATTCGTAAGAGCATAATGCAGATTTCTTCGCATATACACTGAGAATGTCGATTTCATTACAGCTTCCGTACAATTGATTCCTCTAACATTTTCCAAATCTATTATAAAAGGAATACATGTATGACATTGCTTTGCAAAAGATAAGAAAACACATAAAAGAACCATTTTAAGGAAAAGGTGCCTAGAATTACGCAGCAATAGGCTTCAAATTGGGAATAACTTTGCCAAATATGGAAAGTTTAATTAATGGTTCAGTTTAATTTATTTAGTTTTGAAATGGTCAATAATTCGACGTGCTGTTATGATTATGGTCTAGGAAAATTTCAGTTTTACGTGGCGTTGAAGAAAAGTTCAATTTAATCAGTTTTTGCATGGTTGTGGCTTCATGTGCTACTAAATAAAATACTTAATAACAGCTTTCTTGCGTTTAACTATTTTATTAATGAAGAACCACTTTCATTGAGAATATACAGTAATTCTTTCCCTATTGATTGTATGAGTACCGATGTATGATAATTTCTTTTCTTTCAACTCATTTATAACACTTCTTCAAGAATATTGTTAGCGCTGTTTTTTTAATTTGTTTTATCAACTATGTTATAAGAGAAATGATTTAAACATTGAAATATTTTGCAAATGCCTCAGAAAAATTGGCAAAAATATTGGGACTAAATTAGAAAGAGATATTCTTATTTATATATTTATGTAAATAAAGAGTAGTTAAACATTGAATGTAGTATGATTAAACAATTCTTATTCTGGTAGAAAACTATGCTCCTTAACCATTAGAAACCTCTTCTGCACTATTTTTGCAGGCCCATAAAAGGCCAATTCATCTATTAAATTATGTTGAGAAAGTACAACTCATAGCATTTCTTTGTTTAATTGATACTTTTCAATTGATAAGTGCTACTATGTGAGTCTATGGCTTAAGAATAATAAAAAAATCTAATATAGGAAACGGAATACCCTTGAATGTTATTCAAATTTAGCAAGTTTTTTCTTGCAAGATCTGGTAAGATGGACAAGGAGACATGCAATTGTAACTTTCGAACATAGACCCATATGTCAATAATGCATCAACACAATTTATTCTTTGGTTACATCATTTAAGAAATCCATACGAGTCTCCAATATTTTTTTAATGATAATATGATATGCATTCTCCCTCCGATATCCTGATCTTTTCCCTCTCGCAAATGTCATGTGGCTCCCCATAACTTCCAATCAATATTGGAGAAAGTGGTAGACTGGCACATTAAGCTTCTAACCATAATTTAAAAACGTAAAGAAAATTTATCAAGGGACCAGTTCAAAGGAAAGCAAAAATCTTACATGTACATATGCCATAATATTGAGCGATCCTACTTTCAACTTGAAAGTTATGTAGAATTCTAAAATTTGATCAATATGATATTCGACCTAGCTATTTAATTACTTGGAAGCGGAAGCTTCTGACCAAATTTTAGATGTCACTCTGCAGACACTCTAGATGTTTATCTGATATGTTTTAATTTCTGTTTTATCCATACCCATATTGACCGCCTTAGTCTCGATTGTAAAGGCACCGCCATTGAGTTGTTGCCTTTAAATAAACTAGATTAGAAACCCTTTACTCATCCCAGATCATAGATATCTGAACATCATTATAGAATATGTGTCAGATGAGAATACAACGCGGATAAATGTTATTGTAAGAACTCTGCAGAGTTCTATTTCTGCATAGATATATTTGTATTTGAATCGATGAGATTAGCTTATTATGCTGTAGCATAGGTTGATTTGTGGAAATACAGTTTCTGCTCTGTGTTTTATGTTTTGTGGTTAATGGTTGTGATTGATCCATTCATCCAAATCCAACATTTATATGTGGTGAAACTTTGTATATATATATACATATCATTTTCAGTTCATTTCTTGTATTTCTTTTGCTCTCTGTCTCTTTTTCTCCTCTGCCTCTCTCCTTCACTGACATCTCAGTCTAGAACAACACTCCCATCAAATCCTCAGTAATTTTTTTTAATCCTACATATAATTGATGCTTTCAAGAAACCATCCGTCGAATCATCTACCATTTAAGAACTGTCAATAAAATTAATCAAAGACATTTGTTGAATTTTTTACAAATGGCTGATTTATTTTGGAATTTGCAACGTGATAATACCTATTCTAATGTTGCTTCACCTTACAAAATTTCTTGTCTTTCTAAACAAATTCTCTATCGATAAAGGGGTTTACCATTTCTTGATGTGAACCATGTAATAATATGATGCAAGAAACACCTTTTCAATATTCTGTTGAATGCTGTTTTCTATTTTCTAACAATAGAAAATAATATTATTAACATGTGTGGTTAAAAATGAAGAAGGTCCTCTGTAAAACTACAGATTTTGAATAATGCACATGAACAATTAATATTCAACAGCTAAACCATAGACACTAGAGAGGAAAGAAGAAAGTCTTTATTTACTTAGTGCCTAAACAGAGAACAGAAAACAAAACCAAAGACTACTGTCCCTGGGAGAAAAGTATGTATTTTTTAAGAAAAATATGACGAATAATAAGATCATGGCAGCAGAACTGAATCAGGGCATCGTCTTATATGCCTTCTTCTTGTGTTTCAGGCATCCTGGAGGTGGAATATCTTCGCCACAACTCGGATGTGAGCCACGTGACTGTATGTTGTCCACGCTTGGCATGAACCTAGCATGGCGATTCTTACTCGCAATATGGGCATAGTGATTGTGCCTGGCAGAGACATTGACAATACAAAAAATGCAAAATAAAATGAGAGATGTCTTCAGAAGCTTTGAAATCCCCATTATATTCTTAATTTGCCCCTTGTAAGAGAAACACAGATATGTACTATGGTGATTCAATCGTTCTCTTTAACCCTCATAGTTATACGTAATGTTGCAACTTGAACCCTTTACAAACGCTTAACTTCCTCTGCAATTTGCAACTGGATACTGCGTACTCTTATGTTGCTTCACCTTACAAGATTTCCCAAGGTTATCAGACATGGCCTTTTTATAAATTCATAGACGCGTCATGAAGTATTCGCGGTGGTTTCCATAAGAATCTAATGAAAGCAGAAGGAAGATACGAGGATTCTGTTGTACAATTGAATTGCAGCAACATTTTTAGTGACGATGTCGTCTTCCAATTGAATACGGCAACATTTTCAATGAGGATTTACTCTTACAATCAAGTTGTAAGAAAAATCTTTCAGACATATCCTGAGTTTCCCGGAATTAATAAAGCGTTCATCTTTGTTGTTCGTTGCAACGTGAGTTCTGGGTAGGAGGGTGTTTCTTACGTTGTAAACAGAGTATAAAGAAGAATAAGGTTGCTTCAAAATTTGTGGATTTTGTATGGTCAAAGTTGATCAATACATCTATTCTTAGTAAGATCATTTTCTTCTTTTTGGGGTGGTTGATTAAATTTTTAATATATTTTTATTATTTTAATGATATTGAGAGTTTGAATTATATTGATATTTCTTTTTGTTGAATTTGTTGTTATTAAACATCTAAGTCTGAATTAATATCTTTTTTGGTTAAGGTTCAAGGATTGAGAATGGTATCTATAATGTAAGTACTAAGAAATATTCATTTTATCAAAATTGTGTAGGGTGTGATCCCCAACCTTATTCCTGATATTACACATTTGAATGATCAATTATTTTCAGCCATTTAAAGTAGAACACCTTGATCAAAATCAATTTACCAAAAAACTAGTTGACATAATATAATATTGACCTTTTTTTTTCTAAATTTTATTAATATCTGATTAAGAATAAAGACTCCATAGAAGGATATAAATTTAATAACATTCATAAAATCATGATTACACACACACACACACACACACACACACACACACACACACACATATATTCCTTTTCTACTCTCATACTAGCAATTCATTATCTTAAATTAATCATAACATGTAGGATTTAAAAGCTAGTGTCAACTCATTATAACTATATTCTCAAAAACATTTACAACTGATATCCTCAATACAATTGTTCTTTATTGATTTTTAACAATAAAAATTAATATTTGTTAATATATAATTAAAAATGAAATTATTTATCATTCAAGATAATAGAAAGAAGACTTTCCCATAACAACATTATTTAGTTGGTGAAATAGTACAATTAATATTAAACCACTGATCATTAGTCCCTAAAATAAAAGAAGAAAATATATATTTTCTTATTTCCATAAGGAGAGAAAACTATAAATGACTAGTGTCCATTGGAGATAATTATGCATCTAGTAAGGAAAAAAGGATGCAGAAGAACAAGCTCACACATATATTCCTCGCAGAGATGGAAAAACAACTAAAACTATCAGTTGAATTGTTAATTAATCATTGAACAATGATATTTATAATTATATATACAAATATTGTTAGTTGAATTGTTAATTAATCATTAAACAATGATATTTATAATTATAGATACAAATATCTCAACAATATTGATAAATGTGGTAAGGATTTGTACAAATAATTGTCAATCGATTGACAACAAATTAGATACAATCAGTGAGAAATTGAAAATCAAAGACACCCTCTACAATGCCTATTGACCAGCAACCATTCTCTAGAAAGAATGCTTTTATGGTTAACAGTAGTTCTAGGTGGAAGAATATTGTAGTGTGTTTGTGTAGTGAGTAGTGATCGCTCTAGACACTAAGAAGCTCCACAAGAGAAGTGTCTAAAGGATTTTAGTGTATCTCCAGGCATTTAATTGGGTGCAACTTCAAATTGCTGCAAGTATTTGTAAATTATTTGTTTGCAATCAATTTTATTTTCTAAGTTTGAAATGTTTTTGTAATAGTCGTTTTTAGATTTAAATATAACAAAGAAAGTTGCATGTTTATTTTTTATTTTGTATGATTTTTATTTCGTATTTGTATTCCCAATATAGATGGGAATTGAGCTACAATCTCAGAGTATTTTGGCATTTAATCTATAACATTTTTTCAGATCTTTATTTCTAGCTATTTTAAGAATTCTAAACTATTTACATGGTATTAGAACTATTTGACCCTAAGTCCTTTTGAGTTGGTAATTTTTTCTTATTGTATTAAAGTTTATTGTGTATGAGACATGGATAGAGATGAAGGAAAGAGTTGGCAGCAACCATCATCCCTTAATGGACAAAGTTACGATATCTAGCTAAAGAAGATGATGACCATCATGGTTGCAAATGATTTGTGAGAGCTTGTGGTTAGTGGGTTTGTGGATATAACTAACCCACCTTAGTTTACAACCCTCAAAAACAACCAAAAGATCCAATTGAGTGAGACAAGAAGGAAATAAGATAAGAAATTGAGTTTGATTGAAGTGGCCTTGACAGAGGCTATTTTTTGTAGAATAGTATTAGCTAACTATGCAAAGGAAGATAGGAAATCCTCAAAACAAGATATAGAGGAACTGATAATGTTAGATTGTTTAAGCTTCAAGTGAAGGATAGTGAGTTTATTTATGATTTTCACACAAGATTATATTACTTGATAAACTAGTTGAGGACAATTGAGAAACATAGAGGAGCAAAGGATTGTAGAGAAAGTCTTTCAAAGTTTTTCCTCAAAGTTTTATGAAATGGTGATTGTCATTGAAGAGGCAAAGGATCTTTCTACATTGACAATGGATAAATTAATGTGTTCTCTTCAAACCCATTACCAATGCCTAAATAGGTATGCAACTTGTTCCCAAGAAAAAAATTTCAAAGCTTAGGTCAATGCGAGGTAAGGGGAGAGGAAGAAACAGTTGTGGATGGAGCTAATGAGGCAGAGGTTATGGCAACTCTAGATAAGGAAGTGCTAGAGGACATAGCTCAAGATGAGCATGTAGCCATGAGAGAGAAAGCAACTCTTAGACCAACTCCAAACAACATAAGAAGACCAATAGCTTGAATAAGAGGTATGTTAACATCAATGTAGAATATTATTATTATCATAAGTTTGGTCATTATATTAGTGAGTGACATAAAAAGCACAATAATCAGTCCAAGCAAATTGCAAATGTGACTGAAGGTAATTAGTTTATAACCTTCATCATGTGCAACATTGGTGAACAAGGTAACCTTGATTTTTGGTATTTGGCCAGCAACTGCAACAATAACATGAGTGGTAATGAAAGTTTATTTCTTTCATTGATAAAAATGTAAGTCTAAAATTAAAATGGCAAAAAATGGAATAGTTCTAGTTGTGGACAAAGGGTCTATTATGATTACACCAAGAAAGGTGAGAAGAAAAAGATTAAGAATGTTTATTTTGCTTCTACTATTAAGCATATTCTTATGAGTGTTGAAAATCTAATCTAAAATAAATAAAAATTTGTGATGGAGGAGGGTGAATGTGTCATTGTTAACAAGGATGCAAGTGAGAAAGTTGTTGTTATAGTTCAACCGAAAAAGAACTATATGTTTTCATTGAGGATATAGACTTATTTTTCATCTTAGTCCATAGTTAAGCCTCCTAGCCATGCAAAATGTATAGTAATAGAAAAATGAAGCTTTCAAGAGCATCATTCAAGACCCCTCCAAGTTATGTCATCTTGGGTTTGGACATTTAAGATATACTAGTTTGATTAAGTTGTGCATGAAGAGAATAACTAATGGTTTTTTAAACCATTATAGAGGCTATTAGTTTATGTGAAGATTGTATTCTAGGAAAGAAATATAGGCAATCCTTTCAATTGGGAAACTCTCAGAGGTTGAGAGAACCATTGGAGTTCATCCATACTGATTTGTGTATCCCTATGTAAACAATTTATAGTTCTAAGAGTCAATATTTTATGACCTTAAGCAATGATTACAATTGTACTTCACATCGATCTATTTTTTATACCATGAGTCTGAAGCTTTTGAATATTTTTATTGTTTAAGGACCAAGCTATAAAGGATAATGAAAACTTTATTAAGGTTCCAAGGTCAAATAGAGGGGGATAGTATACCTCTAATTAGTATGTGAATTTTTACAAGCAAAATGGCATCAACAAGGATCTAACAAGTAGTTATACTCTATAAAAAAGAAGAAATTGCAAAGAATAATAGGACCATTGTGGAGATGGAATGAAATATGATAAATGAAAAGGGAGACCTAAATGAATATTGTGGTGAGGTTGTAGGAACAATAATCTATTCAATAAATATAATTATCGCAAAAGTGGTTCATGACAAGATTTCACAAGAAGCATGGACAAAACACAAGTGGATGTCTAGTCAAGTAATTGAAAGTGTGCAGGTGTATGGCATGTGCACATGTGCCAAAGGAGAAGAAACAAAATTTGGATGAAAAGGGTGATAATAGTATCTTCATGGGATATAGTGTAGCTCAAAGTATATAGGTTGTATAGCCTAGTCACCAAGAAAATAGTGACTAGAAGAGATGTCGATTTCATTAAGAATGAGTCACGGGATGATTCAGTGGAAACCTCTTTTGGTATCTTAACTAGAGAACCTAGATTAGTAAGATGAAACAATAATAGATATGGAGTGTGCAGTAGATAGCTCTAAAGAGATTTTGACACTAACAAGTACTTAAACAACCTGTCTCAAAATTTAGTTGGACAAAGATCCAAACACCTTTAGACAACTCAAAACTTGCACAAATTTTTTGATAGAAAGCTTTGAATAGCTTCTAATGCAAGTAGGAAAAAATTCAAACAATAAAAAATAGCTAGAGAATTATCTCTGAAGAGCTCTAAATAATTCTAAACTAGTACAAAAATAGAGAATAGAGACTCTGAATAGCTCTAAATATAGTTTGCACAATAGGGAAATAATAGTAGTGAGAGTTCAAGACCTACTCTCACTTCTTTAAAGCTAAGGAAGACCAAGAGTCTAAGGGAGATATACCAAAATGAAATCAATAATGTGTATTTTGATGAAAATGTGAATTTTGTATTATAATCTCATAGTAGTTGGATTTATTTTGAGGATTCTATTAAAGAGGATAAACAAAGTAAGGCCATGGATGAGGAGATAGATGTAATAAAGATGAATAGAACATGGAATCCAATTGATTTACCTCTTGATAAATAAGTTATTGGGGTTAAATGGGTCTATTATACCAAGATAAATATTGAAGGAAGAATAGAGTGACATAAGGCATGATTAATTATCAAAGGATACACAATAGCTTGGAAGAGATTATGATGATACATATTCTATATTTGAAAGGATGGAAACTATAAAAATAGAGTTTGAGATGACAAATTTAGGTATATTGAGGTATTTTCTAAGCATAAATGTAAAATAAATGAATGCTGGTATTTTTATCTCTCAAGAAAATTATGCAATAGAGATTTTAAAACTATTTAGAATGCATGATAGAAAACCTACACCAATACCAACAACCATAGGTCTTAATTTGATTAAAAAATATTGCAGCAACAATGTGGATCCAACCATGTTTAAATGTTTGGGTATAAGTTTGATGTATTTAACAACAATTAGGCTTGATATAATACATGAAGTGAGTTTCATTTCTAAATTTATGGTTACTCCAAAAGGTACCCATTGACAAGTGAGTAAGATAATCTTAAGGTATGTTAATGGTGACTCCAAAAGGACATGACATTTTTTATACTGCTACAAATGAGTTTGAGTTGGTTTGTTACACAAATATTATTGGAAAGGAAGTGTGCGTGATAGGAAGAAAACATCAAGCTATGTGTTCCATTTGGGTATCAAATTAATTTCATGGGCTTCCAAGAAAAAACCCATAGTTTCCCTATCTACAAATAAGGTTGACTATATGGTACTGAATACTACAACATGCCAAGTTATTTGGCTAAGGATAATCTTAGTTTATTTGAATGAAGAACAAGAAGATGTAACCATAATGTTTTGTGACAATGTTTCATGAATAGCTTTGATGAAAAATCCTATGTTTCACAAAAAAAAAAAAACATATTGAAATCAGGAATCATATTATTTGAGTTAGTTGAAAATGGTGAAATTAAATAGAGTTTTGCAGGTTTGAGTGGTAGAAAGAAAATATTTTCACCAAGCCATTTAGCAGGAAATACTTTGAATTCCTTTAAGAAAAAAATTGGGCATTTTTTATATATTAAAAGCAACAAAACAAAGGTGTTGTCCCAATAGAAACAGGCCAATGGGAGTAAGTTTAATAGAGCATTATTAGCATATTCATAGCACATTAACAACTAACTAATATAAAAAATATGAGCAACATATAACAAAGCTAATCTTTGCCATCCTAATAAGAGTCTTAATACCAAGCCACCTATGACCATAAATATAAATAGTATCCAAATATGAAATAATTTTAATAAAGGACCTTCTACAACTAGAACTAACATTAACAACAATGACCACAAAAATTAGAGCACCCCTAACTATCATCCCTAGAAATTGCAACTAGCCTGATGGAGAACATTAGATAGGTCCTTAGTAGCGAACTTAAAAAGCTTCTTGTAGTTTCCCTCCTCTTCTTTATTTTCTCCCAAGATATTCTTCTATATTAAAGACATGGATGCATTCAAGATATGCATAATCCTCACACTGAAATGGGAAACAGTTCCTAGTTTATTTTCAAGATCAGAGACCTTAGCTTTAACCTTCTCCAACTCCATGGCATTTGACAAACATCTAGGGTAGGTCCCTTCAGCTTTCTGTTTGTTTATCTTCGTAACATTGGGCACCATATCCTTCATGAGGTCAAGTGGGTTCTCTGAAATATAGGTGGAGATATCATCATTTGTAGAGATTTCCATCTCCTATCTGTATCTCCTCCTTTATCAATTTCAACATTCTTACTTTCCTTCCCCTCTTTGCTACCCAGTTCGCCCTCATCATCTATTTTGTAATAGATAATGTTTTTTAGATTTCCATTTTTAATAGATTGGATGGACAATCTAAAGGACTTTCTACGGGTACTTCCATATTTACTCATCTTTCCCCTCATTCTCCTCCTCCTCACTCACATCTTGGATAGACATTTTGATCTTTTTGGCTAGCGGTGCAGGTTCTTCACCTTTTTTGTTGCTAGTAGTAGTGGCCAATGCTTTAAATGGGGTATTTTTGTTCACTCTTAATCACCTAAGAATATTATTGAGACCCAAGTCAGGACACAATTTTGCCAGTACTTGGGAATCTAATGCATTTTTCAAATGGGGGTTAGGGATATCAATGGGGTTAGCTTGGGGTAGAGTACCAGGGTGCAAAATTTCTAGCAAAGCAAGTTTCCTAGGGGGAATAAATCTAGGTGAAAATAGTAAAGGTAGAAAATCAAGCCTTGATGGAGTGGGACATGCTTCCTTACTTGACTCTTGGCACTCTCAACAACCTCATTCACCGAAAATTCCAGTGAATTTAGAAGGAGAAAATGAAAAGAAATCAGGCTATGATTACTGTACATTTTTTTAATTGTAATTGAGGTTGGAATAATAATTCACAAATCTATAATTTTCATCCATATTTAGCAACTCTTCATAGATCAAAAGCTATATTTAATTATCAACACATGGACATTAACTTGAAATCCAGGTCTTGTGAAGTGGAAAATTGAACCATAATGACTCCCCACCTAGGAGAGAGAAAGGAAGTCACTAGGATGATTTTCACTTTGGAGAACTTTACATTCAAAAGAGGGGCTTGAATCCACTAGATCCAAATCCAAGGATTTGAATTCCAAGTGGATTTCAAGGGTTGAAGTGTGATTTACCCTCTTCTGTAAATGGGAAAGTTTACTTGTTGGTTATGTGGAAAAGGACAAGGAAATGAGTGAAATAAGGAACTACCTGTTATGGAACGCGTTGTAACTTTGGATCTAAGATATTTAGACTGATACGGATCTGCCCTACAATTTTGGAGAAAACTCGTCAAGACCTTGTTGAAAGTGCACACGATCCTCTGAAAAACCCGTGAAATGAAAATTGTTTTTTCACCTCTATAAATGGAGTCTAGATGAGAAAAAATAGCTGCGCACCTGCAACCTACGCACACAAAAGAAGGGAAGAAGGGTTGTGGATAGGGGTTTGCCTCAGTCAAACCCCAGTTGAGGAATCAACCTTGAAAGAAAGTAATTGCAAATGCTTGTATGCAAATAATGGAAATGTATACATTATAGATCTGCAATTTGTTGATGATGATTGCTTTGCTTCTTGAATGGTTACACAAGTGTTGCATGAAATTGCATGTAACATGACAAAACCCTAACACATACACATGCTTGCAAATGAATGTTGTAATGTTGATCCAATTGATGAATGAAGAAGAGGACTTGATGGATGCTTGAAGGCTTGATGGAGACTTTTTGCTTGAATTTCGCTTATTACCCTTATCTTTCTCATGTATTGTGTATCCCCTGAATGAGGGAATTGAATCTCCTTTTATACATTCCTAGAGGATTAATTTTTATCCACCGAAGGTTGACAAAGAGGAATGCAAACCCTGAAGAATAAATTATGCAAAAGGGGCAGGGAAGACCTATCTTAGGGCCACCCTAAGAGGTGGGGACAGGGGCGCCATGCCACTGTCCTGCCCTATCTTGGGGCTTGGATAGGGTCTTGAGACTATCTCAAGGCTCAAATAGGAAGGGTTCATGGGGTGAAAATGCAGAAAGAGGTCTTGGTTGGGGAAGAAGATGCTGTCCCCAAGGTGAGGACCTCAAATATGGTTAAATTTCCGAGGGTCACAATTTTATGACACTATAGGTCTATACTATATGTGCACCATGGGATTCTCCAAGCTATTATATCAATGTATATAAAAATTAAAATAAATGCAATAACTGAATTAAAAAGATAATATTGGTGAAAATAAATCTCATCTACATAGCTGGTTATTTGCAATAGTAGTGGCTTCAAACAAACTTTTTTAAAACACATGGAGTCAAATATACTAAAAAATATATATATTTAATAATTCAGGACCAATATTAAAGCATAATAAATAATAATATGAACGACTACAAATATAAACTACCATTGAGTCATAGTTCCTTAAGTGGTCCTTTCTTGAGTGGCTTCAATATTAGTTATTAGCATTCCACAATCAATATACAAGATTCATTGCTCAAATAATATTCTTATTACAAATCAAAGATTACGTAGACATATATCATATTTGCTAATTGAACTTTGATACCATTAACAAGACTCAACATGAAATGGATACTCAAAACACTATCTCACAACTCAACAAGATCTCAAATTTATGCATGATGCTTGAGAGTTGATTAATTACAAACTCCACATCTTATTACAAATGTCATTTCTCCCATGAGGACAAGGAGATGATGTATTATGCTCATGTCTGATAATAAAAAACTAACTAAAATAAGTTAAGAGAGTTCTAATCCTCTTCAAACTCTTACAAAATAGTTGTGGTTGAAAATGTGGAATTACACCTAAAAATATGGATAACATGTCATAATAAACTTTATGATTCATAATTTATTATTTCCATAAGTTTATCAATGATTCCTTATCTTCAATAAATTTCAAATACATGAGATAGAAAAGAGGTAGAAGATTATAAGTTCGACTAGAACTTATTCCTTTATTGTTGCCTAAAAATGTACTAGTTTGTTTGAGTCAATTTCTGGTGAATGCTACTAATTACGTATTCCATTTCAGGGTAAAAGCACAATGTTGTGTCACACTTTTATAAAGGCACCGACTAACAAAACTAAAACTATTTAACTTTGACTACATAAAAGTGACATTTCTAAATTGAATTTTCAAATGATGTAAATTGACCAAATATAGAAATATTAATGGAAATTATGCTAGTTATTTTCTAAATTTTTAGGAAAAAAATTAATATATTTTTTTTTAATTTGAAAGACAAATTTTTCATTGCTGAAAAAAGGTTGAAAATTAGGGGTTCTAATTGGCACCACACAAGAAAATGAAAATGGATGTATTTTTTTCTGATTTCTTCTCCAAGTAGAGAACATATATATGTGGTGTTAAATAAATTTTTTTTCAAATTTTGGTTTATTTTTTTTCTCCTTATAATATTTTGAAGTCTAACATAGCTAAATTTGATAGTTTTTGGTCAACACCACCTCTTGACTAGTAAATTTATCATCAACCAAAAACAAAAAATACCCTTTTCGAGAAGATTCTCTCATCTAGTGAAAATTTATTTTTTTAAATTTTATTCAATATTTATTTTTAAATTCTGAATCAACCTCCTTTTTTACTTTAAAAATCTACTTGTAATGTTCAATTAATTAAAAATATTCAAAATTATCAAAATAGTAAAAAACTTATATGACCGGATTTGTGAATTCAAGATCTGCAAAAGGGTATTTGTGTTTTTTGAAAAAAAAATTCAAATTGATGAAAAATTAGCCAAAACTTGAATCTAGCGAAAATGCACAAAAAGTGCCCTTTTTGGTGCCACATGGAAAGCCACATAGAACAGTTTGGTCGAATGACCCTTAGTTTTAAGATTTCAAAATTGTTATTTTTATTTTTTTATCGTGGCTTTTCCACTAAAGGAATTTAGTCGAACTACATTTGGCTGAACTTACTTCAGCCAAACTCCTAGTGCCATTTCAGCACCACGAAGGCATCACATGGTGCCACGTAGCAAAGGAGTAGTCTGGCCAAACTTAGTTTGGCGAAACTCAGTTTGGCTGAACTTAGTTCGGCCGGACTACCATCCGTTGGCCCAAAGTGTGACACAACTCCATGTTTTTGCCCTTCAATTCAAATTCTTTAAACAGTTTTTAGATCTCTTTTTAAAGAATTCTAAATCATTTTTAATATTTTAATTTAATTGAGAAACATGTGAGATACGCCTATTTAATTGAAACTGATTATTTTGACATTTTCAACACTTACAGTCAATACATCTATCAATTATCAACTTGTTTCTCCTCCTTTCTAACTGTATGAGTGACTCAAACCACTCAAAAACAACATTTTAATCCTTTCAAAATACTTTACATTCAACAATAACCATTTATTATAATATTTTCATTATTAGCATCAACTGGTTGGACATGCAAATATTAATCAAACACCATTAATCCTAGTTAATGCTTCATGAAAACTAGGTAACATTTGAAAATGTATTTAATTAACATTGTTAACAAGGGATTAAATATCATAAATCATTGAATAATATGCACAGTTTATAAGCTCATCATCCATCCTTGCTAAAATCTTGTTTGATCTCAAAGAAGGAGTAGAAATTGGTTATGCATGAAAATCTGTGACTATCACATCCTCTCCCTTGCCTCATATCTTTTCAGCTGATTGTATTTGCTTCTACAAGAGGTCTAAAAATATTATTCGTATTCTTTGTTGGTTATCATCATTCTTTGATCTTGTTCCATCATCTCTTCTGTTATACGTAGTCAATCTGTAGAAACACTTGTTGCAACGATTACTATGCTTCATTCACATCATTATCTTCTTGTGAGCTTCCTTCCTCTCTATATCATTATTTCTTCTCCATTTGATATCTTCATATAATATCCCTTTTCATTGTTGATTTTTCCACTTGAACATTTTACAATCTGAATTCCTATTGCAATCTTGTACTTTTTTGATTTTGAAATTCTTCATCTCTTTTCTTTTTCTTTGCATATGTATTATGATATTTTACTTTTCTATCTATTTATCATCTTTGCAAATTTATGTGATGTTTATGTCCAATAATTTCTCAAATTGTTCTTCTTTATTAATAACCGCAATTCCTTTTCAATATTGTTATCTTTTGGTGATCCTTCCCACTGTCTTGACAATGCTTTCTTGTTTGGTACAAGTGCTCCTATCTACTCTTCTATTTTATCAATTTAAGCTAATATTGGAAAATAATAAACAATTCAAAACCATTTCAAATGAAGAAAACATAGTCATGAATCTAGAAGGTAAGTATGAATATATGCAACTATTGCAAGATCATCTTTTTATGGTGTATGCCAACAATACAAAGCATGCATGTTTACCTCTAGATGAAATTCCATTTATCCTCAAATGAAAATGAATGGATGGGGGTGAAAAATAAATCTTTTATGAAGCATTTAATTCAAACAATGATAATTGATAAACATATTGTAATGCATAGGTAGTTAATTAACTAAAAATGATAAATATTACAAATGAATGGAAATCATAAATGTAAGTACCTAAATGGTGATTTGAAAAGATATAAATTTGGTAAATAAATGAAATTATTGGTCCCTTAATATCCGAATTTACAAGTCTGTTTAAGAGTGTTTCATATTTGACATCAATAGTTGTAGGTGTCTTGGAAGTTGGTGCATGTTGACTATTTAGTCACACAACAATTGCTGCAAGTAACTTACAAATGTTGTAAACTACCTAAAAAGTTATTGTACCTCCATCCAATGAGTTTGATATACCTATAATTTCAATTCATTACAATTGAACAAAATTGAATTCTAAAGAGCAATTGGACAACATTATTTGGATATACATTCTTCATCTTATGAAGATCCCACAACCTAATAATTTATTTATTTATTTTGACTACATATGCAAAGGATATCTTTCAAAATTGAACTCATGATTGAATCACAATATTGAAAAATAAGTAACCTTTAAATATGATGAACCAACCAGCTATAACACCTTTGAAAGAGTTATTTAAACAAGAAAAATTTGGGAAACAACTACTCTAGACAACACCAACTATGTATGCTTCAATAATGAAAGGAAAAAGGCATCCAAGACATTTTGTAAGAGAACTTATTGAATTAAAATATTATCCTAACCTATCTTAACCTACACTAACCAGCAAACAAGAGTTACTCAAACAAAACAATTCACTAGTTCCTGTTAAATATCTACATTTTCTTAGCAACTTGTAATGCTTCACATGCTTATGAGCAACTAAAGAGACTAGTTGGAATACTTTTGGAAAGACATAAGCAAACTTACTTCCTACTTCATTTTGATAATATATAATATTGTTTTGAAGTAAATGGGTAAGCTAGAATAGTTCCCTTTCAACTACACCTGCATATTTAGCTTCATTTCAATTGTAACTTGTCTCTTTGCTACAAACATAAGTTGTGGCACTTTACCTCATTCTTAACTAGACATCTGATAGAACATCCTTGTGAAAGAACAAAATTAGAACCCTCCTTCTTGCTTTTGTGTTGATGGGCTACCTCTTTGTCCTCTTCTTGATTTGTAAACACCAATTTGTGTGACTTGTTTCATAAAATAATAAAAAATTATGCACCATCTTTAAGTTGCTCACGATTTTTCTCTACAAAAGATAATAGTTTACAATCTAAAGTTGAGAAAAAAATCCTCCAAGCCATTTGAAAATTGATCTTCTTCAATATTTTCTTTACTCTTCTACGTGAGAGGACTGATTTTGATTTTATGGTAGCTTTCTTGAATATTCATAGGAACATTAGGGTTCTCTTCTTGAAGCGACAATTTTTTTTTGGCATCAACTTTTGAACAAAAGTCTTCTATGATGCTTGATAAAATGTCTTCATCAATATCCATCTTAAACTTCATGTTATTATGCTCCAAGGATCCAAAATGTTTGTGTTTCTCTACAACTACTTGAGGTACTTTACAAAATTCCTAATAATCCTAAGTGCTTTGAATGAAAACTATGATTCTAGAAAAGTAGGAAAGATATTCTAAAACAACTTTGATACTTTCATATCTTGGGCCATCCCTAAAAATGACACAAAAGATGTAGAGCATTTTAATTGTGATTGAGGTTGGAATACTAATTTACAACTCAACATTTTTTATCAACACTAAGAAACCCTTCATGGGTCAGAAGCTACATTTAATTATCAACCTAAGAATGTGAATTTGAAATGGGTCTACATTGTATGTGAATCATGGGATTCCCCATGCTATTATATCGATGTGTATGGAAAATAAAATGAGAGCCATATCTCAATTAAAAAAATAACAGTTTTTGGAAATAAATCTCATCTACATAGCAGTTGTTGCAAGTAAACTGGTTAATTGCAACAACAGTAGCTATAGATATACTGTTCTAAAACTAATGGAATCAAATATTCTGAAAAAAAAGCTATCTTTAATAACTCACTACCAATGGTAATGCGTAATAAATAACAATATGAACTACTACAATTCTAATCTACCATGGAATCACAGTTCCTCAAGTGGCCCTTTCTTGAGTGGCTTCAATCTTAGTCATTAGAATTTAACATTCAATCTACAAGCTTCATTTCTCAAATAATCTTCTTATTTCAAATCAAAGCTTACATGGATAAATATTAAAAGTGCTGATTGAACTTGGACACCATTAATAAGACTTGAAACTAACTGGATACTCAACACACTATCTCACAACTCAACAAGATCTCAAATTTATGAATGAGGCTTGAGAGTTGAATTAATTAGAAACTCAAAAAATTAATTTACAAATTTCATTTCTCCCATGATAGCAAGGAGATGACTTATTCTACTAGTTACTAATAATAAAGATTGAACTAAAATGATTTGAGAGAGGTTTAATCCTCTTCAAACTCTTACATCATATTTATGGTTGAAAATGTGAAATTACACCTAAAAATATGGAGAAAGATGTCACAATAACTTAATCAATTCATGTAAATTAATTTTTTCTTCTAGACCATCCTCCAAAATAAGATCCTGACCCTTGACAACCTTAAAGGCAGATGCTTTGACCTCCCTAATAGATGTGTGATGTGCCTTCAAGAGGAAGAGTCTATGGACCACCTTGCTCTCCACTGTTCCTTCTTAGCCTCAGTTTGGGAAAGTTTTCTCAAGAGCTTTAGTATTGCCTAGGTGTTTCCTAATAACATCAGTGATCCATTCTCCTCCTAGAATATTAAATGGACTAACTCTTTTTTGAGATGTTTGTGGCAGCTCTCTCTTCCTCACATCTTGTGGGGACTCTAAAAAGAAAGAAATAACCAAATCTTTAGGGATGGCTCCCTCAATCAGGATATTGTGTTCCAAAAAATTCAATGGTCAATTCAGGAAAATATAGGGATCATTGAGGTTCCTTGTTACTCGAACAACTCACTAGAATCAAATATCTTAAGGGTATGGAATATGGAGATCACTGACGGTCCTAATCTCAACCACAATAAAAGGCTTGAAACTAAATGGCAAACGCCTCCTCATGGTTGGTTCAAAGTTAATTTTGACAGTGCTGCCAAAGGTAACCCAGGTCCTTCAGGTTGTGGAGCTATTCTAAGAGATGACAGAGGAATTTGCAAGGAAATGGTTGCTATCCCTATTGGAACCCAAACCAACCATAAAGCTGAAGCAATGGTAGCTCTTCAAGGTATCCTCCTAGCCAAAAAATGGAACTGCCCCTATCTATGGATTGAAGGGGATTCCAATAATATCATAAAGTGTCTTAAGGGGACTTCAAAACCTTCATGGTCGATTCACAACATAATCACCTCTACTATTGACCTTATTAGCATCTTTAAAAATGCCATATTTCCCACATCTACCAGGAGGCCAATGGCTCTGCTAACTGGGCTGCCAATGCGGTGGTTAAAAGCGAGGAAATTACCACGTGGATGGGTGAATGTGGACTCCCCAAAGATGTCAAGAAAATCATTAGTAATGAGCGATATAGAAGCACTCCAAAGATTCTTGATGGATAGGATAATTATGAAAAGTACTAATGTGAGTACTTTGAGTTATTATAATAATGAGAATATCACTCATTATAATATCAATGCGATTAACTCTCATGCTTTATGGGTAACTTTTATAGTTCCAAAAATCTCTCTAGTTAATTTTCTCTGTAAGTTTCAAAATTTGGCCATGAGCAGCGACAACATGGCTGGAAATAGGAGGCGATATGAACCAAGTAGCTGTAAAGAATGGAAATAGAAGGAAGAGGTTTGGGGTATTCTGCAAAAGGGTGGTCTCTCAAACTTCATGGAGAGACTCCATGGTTGGGATGGTATGGTTAGTAGTCTTTTCTACAAGAACTGGAAGAAGGGCATGTTAAAAATGGGCGATCAAATGGTTGAAATCAATTAAGATTTAATTGCTCAAGCCACGAGCCTCATAAGAGAAGGTTGCAACTTCTACAAAGATAGGAAGGTCAGCAAGGAAGCTATTGAAAGGTACCTAGAAACTGAGAAAGAGAAAAAATGACTGGTAAAGTTGAGCAAAACCTACTACCCACCTAGGGCTTTTGCCAAACCCTGGCGGGAGGTCCTCTTTGTTTTAATGCATTATATCACTCTAGATGGTAGGTTCAAGAAAGTTTATGGTTATCAACTTGTTATGTTGAATCACTTTAGGCACAATGATAAGGTTAATTTCCCTTATTTCCTGCTTTGTTCCATGAATGCATCCCTTAAGGCCTACAAAGAGAACCCTCTGGGTGATACTGCTATGCATCAAGGCCTAATGGTTCTAATTTATGACTATTTAAAGGCCAACCAAATTGCTAGGATGCAGCCCTCTGTGGATTCTGAGGATGAGATGTCTGATTCTGCCTTTTCTGAGGAGGAGGAATCTGATAGTAACCCTTCAACTAACATAGAGGATAGCATGGATGTCTCAGAGTATGAAAGTGGGAAGAAGAGGAAATACAGCAAAACAAGAGCCTCATCCTCTAAGGGAAAAAAGCCAAAAAGAAGACCCCTGATCAACATATCTTTGGAAGAGGAGGACTCAGATGATTCTGAGAAGGAGAACCCTAAAGGGCTACTGAAGAAGAAAACAAAAGACCATACCTAGACCTAGAAAAAGCACAAGAAGAAAGAGGAGACTGGTAAGGAACTGGAAACCTACAAGCAAGTAAGGGCCCTGGAAGCTGATCGGAGTCTGGAAAAGGAGACCATGGAAGAGACTCTTAGGGCTGCCGATACAATTTTGGCCCTCCACACCCTTAAAGAGGAATAGGTTACCCATGGAAAAGATACCCCCCACCTCTGGCCCTCCTCCCAAGGGTATGCATGGTTTCATGGAAACTATGGAGTGTTTCATTAATGGTTACAAGAAAGTTGTGGATGAAAACAAAAAACTCTGCAACAGAGTCTTGATTCTGGAAACCATTAATACTAGGGAAGGGAATACTATGGCCGACTATATTTAGGACCTAAAAAATACCATTACCAAAGATGAAAACATCAAAGATGCTTTCAACCCCAAGTTTGAGAAGATTGAGAAGGATTTGCTAGAAAGGAAAAGCCTTGCTGACACTAGTGATAAAACCCTCTCAGACATCATTAGCAAAATTGGTAAAATTGAGGAGTGTCTGAAGAACATTGCTGAACAGAGCCTAAGCATCCTGAAGATCTCAGCTAACAACACCCACACTCTCATCAACAAATTGGATGATGAAAAGGAAATCGAGGACATAGACCAGGAAGCTGAAGGAACAGGGGAAGCTCAAGGTGCTAGAACCCACACTAGAGGCAAGAGGAAGGAAAAGAAACCGAACAAGGATCTAGAAGACCTGAAAGTTGTTGGGGCCACCTACGACGAGCTGGTGATTAAGGCAAAGGACCTGCTGAAGAAAATTACTGTGTAGCACCTTCTCTATTTCTTTGTTGTTTTTGTTGTTTAGCTTTCCTTTCGGTTAGCTAGTCTTTTGGCCAGTCTTTTTATATGCAGACTTTTAAGAACTGATCTTCTTGGTGCTTTTTCTCTATCTATGTTGTAAAGGTTTCGGGTCCTGAAAACCTATTTTTTAATTAATCAGAACTTAATCAATTCATGTAATTTAATATTTCCATAAGTTTAATTATGATTCCTTATCATGAATAACTTCTAAATACATGAGATGAGTAGGATTTAAAAGAGTCAAAGTTGAACTAGAACTCATCCCTTCACTGTTGCCCGAAAATTTGGTAGTTTGTCTTAGTTAACTTCTGGTGAGTGTTTCTCATTAAATATTGCAAATCAGCTCAAAAATTTTAAAGGGTTTTTATATCTCCTTTCACAATTTTGAAATTATTTTTATGATTTAAATTTTGTTAAGAAATGAGTGAGATACACTTGTTTTAGTAAAACTAGTTTTTTTAAACTTTTTTAGCACTCTAGTGAATAGCTACATCTATCAAGTACCAACTTGTTCCTCCTCCTTTCTAACTGTATGAATGGCTAAAACCACTCAAAATAGAAAATTTAAATCTTTCCAAAATAATTTACATTTAAAAATAATAATTTATTATAATATTTTACCATTATTTAGCATCAACTAGATAGACATCCAAATGCTAAATAAACACTATTAATCCTAGTTAATGCTTCATGAAACCAAGGTAATATTTGAAAATTTATTGGATTAGAATTTTTAAAATAGAATAAAAGGTCATAAATCATGGAATAATATGGACAATTTATAGGCCCATCAATTCATAAAATGATTGAGTAATGGCAAGTGATAAGAGTAAATGGTTTTATATCTTCTTTACACACAAAAAACCTTCATGATCATGAGATATACCCAGATCCAAGGGAAAAATAGCTTCCCTCTATAAAACCTACCATGCAACTTAACAATGCTCTCATTTTCTCTAATTCTGGTTGAGTATCTTATTGCTAGAGACATGACTTGTGTTTTTCTATTTCCTACATGTAGCTGGCAATCCTATAGCCTAGATGATGAGCTCTTCATTAACCTCAATTGAAAATCCCCCACTGAAACTCTTTTATTAGCCCAAGAAGTAGAAAGATGGACAAAGAGGCCCTCATTGTAGCCATTAATACTCTCAATAAACTAGGATAGACCACCCTCATAACAAATGTGCCAGATTGTGGCATCAATTTTGAGCTCATCATGTTTCCTTGACTCTATTTGAACCTTGTCACCACCCATTATATCACACTCTATCACATTAGCAGAAAGGTCCACACAATTTTTAGGAAAACCCCAAGTCATATTGCAAGAAAAGGAAGGCATAAATAACTAGAAAGGTTTATAATGATTAAAAGAATTTATAACACCATCTGCCAAACTCTTTATCCTTCTCATTAAATCCCATTCATGCAGACAACACTTTCTTTTATGAGTAATCAATGTGGCCCAGATTGTCAATTCTTTCCTTGGCTTTCCTAAATTTTAAATGCCTTCAAATTTCATATTTTGGATAAAATTTGGAAATTTTTGATATGGATGAAGCTTGAGTTTATTTGCTAGCTTAGGACAAAGCTTGAATGTTAATATTTTTAATTTATTCTGAGCCTATTTCCCTTTCATGTACATATTAGGAGTATCCTACAAACAAGCAACTTGCAATAGATCTTTATTGGAATCTCTTCCTTCAATTTTATCTTGACGTGCAATATATATAGGTAGTGAAATTAATATGGTAGCATCACATCCTCATAGACAACCTTTTTATTTTAGTAGTCACTTGTCATCTTGATATGATGTGGATGAGGGAAAAACTCTAATGTTTGGACCATAATAATAATTTTAATATTGATATATGCATAAACTTAATGATGGATGTTGGAAACTTACTTCTTAATGGTCAAATAGTATAATTTCCAACTAGTTAGTTGATGTAAATTTAATGTTTTAATTTTATTCATGACATGGTTATATTGATATTTATATCTTATGTTTATCTAAAAAACCTGGTAATGACATTGAACTGATGTATGTATGAGAATCTATTATTTTTGTAGGTACTTAGGGTAAAACAAGGTGAGGCTAGAAACCTATTTCGAGAATAACCTTTGACTCCATAATCTAGATTAACTAGTGAAGGATGATCCACTCTAGATACTTCATCCTGGGTACGGTCTATCCATTATTGTTAGTAATTTTAGATCTAGGATGAGTTATTCTACCTTGTTTATAGGTCAACTAATCCTTTTATTCCTTATTTAAATATAAAATTAAAACCAAAAGTGAAAATAAATATTTTTAAAATAATAATAAATTTTTAACAAGGAAAGTGATAAAAATAAATAAATAAATAAATAGAATAAAAAAAAGAATGCAAAGTAAACATAAAATTATGGAGACTAATGAAGGAGGAGGTAGGGGAGAGGCGAACGATGATAGCGATGATGGTGCCCATGAGCACCCACTATTTGGTAGTGCCGGTGGTTTGGACGCTCGGTGTTCTCTGCCCCACATTGTTGACAGTGTTTTAGTGGTTGTTGCAGCTGAGTACCCATGGGTGTGTGGGTGTAGAAAGACCTAGAGTCTTTCTACCCTTTGTTGTCTCTACAGTGTTTGGGTTGTCTCTAGACATCCCTCCCCTAGTTTGTGTGTGATGGTCACATACCCTACAGTTGGCTTTTGTGATTCTTGGCTGGTGCTAGGTCATGGGATGCTTGGGAAGAGCAGTTGGGTGTGTAGTAGGGTTGTTGGTCCTTCTCGGAGCCCTATAGGTGATCTCACTGCTCACTGGTTTGCAGGTCATGGTCCTCAATCTTTGGGGATTTTGGGTTTTGTCCCAAGTGGGTGTGAGAGTCCCCCTCTATTCTGCTTGGTTGATGGGTGGTTTGCATTTGGCTGGGTTTTTCTCTCTTCTTGGAAAAGCCATACCAGGGCTTTCTGCGTTGTTGATGGTGTTGGTGTGGGTAGGGTTTGGTATTTCTTTTTTGGCCCTTGGTGTGGCATAATGGTTGCAAATCTTGTGGAGATTCTCATAGAGATGTTCAGTGGTAGACTCTATGCGCTTTCTTGGTACGGGAAGGAGGTAGTGCAGGGAAGAGCTTCTGTTGCTCGTTTCCTTTTTGGGCTTGTGGCCTCTCCTCTCTCTGCTCTTTTCCTCTGGTTTCTAGGGGCTTTTTCTATGCTGGGTCTCCCTCTTCTTCTGGTTAGGGGGCTTCTTCGGTGGTACATGATATGAGGGATTAATAGGCTTCTGAATCTTTCCTATCCTTGTCTGTCTAAGGTGACCCTGTCTCCTATGGAGGTGGAGATTTGGTGGAAGGGACTGGTTTGGTTTTTGCTGGTAGTTGTGGACTTTGGGCTGTCTTTTCACCTTCTTTCCTATTCTATTGAGGTGGACATCTTTCCTATTGAGCTGGGGAGATGGTTGGAAGAGGCTATCTGATTGCTTCTGTTGTTCAAGCTATAGGTGAATTTTGTCTATTTTTTTTCTCTCATGGCTATCTCTACTGGAAGGTTTGCGTTTCTCTTTTCCTAGTTTCTCAACATGTTTCAGAGCCTAGCTCTTTATTGCTGTCTTTCTATTTGGCCCTCTTTTTCTAGGTTTTAGGAGCCTTGAAAAACCCTTTGTCGGGTAGTGGGAGCCATGTTTTTCTCTTAGGTAGGCAGGATGCTGGTAGTTTTCAAGGGCCCAGCCTAGCCTGTTGTTGTCCCTATTTTGGTTAAGGGTTGGTTTTGAGTCTGGTGACTTGTTTTCTTTGTTGAAGGTTAAGGGATCCTGAGAAAACCCTTTGATGGTTTTGGGTACCAGTTCAAAACCCAGATTCAAGGTTAGGGGAGCCTTTCAAAACCCTTTGTGTCTAGATTGGGTTTGTATGGTCAATTATTGTAATCTGGAGTTTATGATGGAGGTTATGGGTGTCTGGATCCACCCATGGCTGCATTTGTAGGTTAAGGGTCCCCCTGTTAAACCTTTGTGTTGGTTCTTAGGGATGATCCTTTTCCTTGATCTGGTAGGCCTGCTAGTTTTCTATATCTACTCTTTTTAGCAGCACTGTTATACATTAGTTGGAAGCTAGTGAGTCAGTTGTGTAGGTCTTTGGTTGTGGTTTTCTTTGTTAATATCATCGAGCAACCTGCTTTGTTGGGCTCTAGATCCTAGTAAAATCTTCTGGGTTTTGGGTCCCTTCAAAAACCTATTGTATGGGGTTTCTAGTCAGCTTAAAACCCATTTTCCCTTAATCAAAAACATAAAATTAAAATATCATAAGAAATAAAGGAAAATAACGTAAAACCAAACAATAGAAGAAGATTTTATTAGATAAAAATAAAGAGAGAAATTTAATGGGTAGTGGTTGTTGAAAACATATCATAGGAGGCATTGAAGAGGCAACTAACATTGAATGAGAGAGGGGGAGGTGATGGAAGAAAAGGCTAGCCATGCCATTGATGGGCATGACTTCCCAATCCTTGCCAAAAAAAATAAAAAAGCTCAACCCCATTGTATGAATATCATGGTTCCTATCTTTAAAAATCCCTTAATGAGCCATTGTTTTAGTTTTTCTTTTTGGCTCTATATTTCATACCTCTACAAAATAAGAGGAGGGTATTCATAAGGAGAAAAATAGAGGAGTGGATAGTAGAAGAGAAGCCTAAGATTCCAAGGATGATATTTGGGAGGTAGGAGAGATATTTTTTATGTTCTATTCAACATACACATCATCAAAGGTTCCTACTCTATCTATTTTATATATAAAATCTTTGATCTCTTATGTTGTTTCTAGCACCAAAGTGTTGGCAATTTCTTAAAATAGAAAACATTTAAGAAATTGATCATACTAAAAAAATCTACTACCCTTTAGCATTAAGCTTTAGCTATGAGTTGACTTAGTAATGAGATAGATTTGGGTGCTTAGATAATGAACTAAATGTTACACAAAACTGATCACTATAGGTATATTTCTATATCATTATTTTACCCATTGTTGGGATGTTGTTAGAAATATTTTTTATGAGACTAGATTTGCAAATGGATATTTCCTGTTAAGGTAGTTAAAATATGATTATCTTCAATCGCCTTGATTTTATCATCAACACATAGACTCAAAATGATATATTTATTCTATTAATAGCTATAATTTCACATGTATTGGAGCCAACATGTTTAAGATTTGACCTATAGAAATTTCCCTTAAAGTCTATTAGTTATAGTCCATTCATTTTGTCCTCATGGGTGATACTAAAACTGCTTTATAAGCTGTTGGATACCTCTTTTCATTATCGGATATTCAATTTAATTGGAGGTTTAAGAAGAATGCACCTTGAGTAGTAATAAATTCCTCTTATTAGTTTGTAAATTTTAGTAGATAACTAAGATTGATAATTATCCACCATGAAGGATTAAATGAGGATGTTCATATAAAACAAATAGAAATAAAAATTCATCATAAGAGTAAATCAAACTCAATTATAGATAACACATTTTTAAACAAATAGATGCATATAATACAAATAGAAATGCTTAGATAATCACCTATGCATGAACTCGTGACCAACTTCAATAACAATTAAAATATTAGAAGATATTACACTCAATTTGGTGAAGAAAATGAGATTTAAAGTTATTCCAATCATATAGATAATAGTATTTTTATTATATAATTAAGTGATCAAGCTTCCATATAGATTATTAACTCTAGTGTAAGGCTCATGATTTAAGTACTTTATAATGGCTTCATAAGATGGCTAAAAAAACCCACCATTAAAGTTTCAATATTTCTTATATCTACCATTATAAAAATCCCTTTTCAATATTAGAAATGTGACTCAAATGAGCCTTGGCTAAGGGTGTGATCATAGGGAATCTCAATGCCACTAGTTATTTACCACTAATAAAATATCCCTTTAAATTAAAACTTAAATTATCATAAAATTCACAGAAGTTGGATCTTGTTGACTTGATTATGTTCAACTTCCTTCTTGTTGGTTACATCTCAAATTAGTGATCCCTTGAGTTGGAGCTAACCACAACAACCTTGATTAAATACCTTAGTCACATTAGAATGATAGACAACCTCAAGCTATAGATGACCTAAGAATTGAACCTTCAATGTTATTGGAGCAGTGACAGGTAGTCAATGGACCATGCTAATGATTGATACTTTGGATATTGATAGAGATTACTTGGCCTTCACCTAGTTCATGGAGGTGAATATTTATTGATATCTAACTTAGATAATATTTGGAAATGGTTACATGGCTAGTTACCTTATTGTTAAAGTAGCAGTAACTAGAGATACCCATGATATTTGAGGGTATACTAGTGGTCACCTATTGCATAGGGTGACCAATGTCATTTGCTACCTAAGATGAGGAATAATTTAGATGTTTATACTACTAGGGTCGTAAGGTGATGCCGGTTAGAATCTAATTCTTCCTAGGTGGATAGGCTCTCAATTTTTGCCTATAGGTGAAGGTAGTTAAAATGCACTGAGTTGGTAGGTTCACAACTTGGGGATTGTCTATTAAAAACATATAATCCTTGGAATGGAGGATGGATCCTCAATGTAGTATGGGATATTCCAAATCCTCTACCAAGTTGACCAATGCATATTGATTCCTAGTTGCCACCATGTATGTTGGTGGAAAAGATCGAGAAATTGATGAGACCCATAATGTAGTGTGCAATACACTATCGTTCATTTACTATTAGGATGCACTAGGATAGGGTGGGATTTGGTTGTTCTTTACCCATATTCATTCTATACCCTTGTACTTAAACTTGTTTTGTTTGGGATGTCCCCATGATCTAGCATAAAATACACCAAATCCTCTTGATGTTGGGATCTAACAAAACTAGTTCATTTATCAAGCCTACATCTATGGACATTCATAGGTTTTTACAAAGATAGTTTTTTGGGTCCACTTAGATGGGGTGGATGGGGAAATAGTTCACATGGTTAGGATTGTCACACTCCATGCAGATGTAAAAAGGGAACCTAGACAATCAAGATGATCAAAATGACTTTTATAATCTTCTTGGCCAATTTTCTAATTTAATGGTCTTGTATTTCATTATTTTCTTATATGGTTATATGATAGTATAAGTTAAAACTTAAATGGCTATTTGGAATTGGTTTTGATACTCTTATTCAAGCTGAATTTATGTACAAAACAAAGTGTTGTCATGTATAAGGCATTTATATAGGTATAGGAGCTAACAATTCAAACTCTAGATCTTGGCACCCATATATTTGGTTTCTACTTAAATATTTTTTAATATTATAGCCATGGGACAAAAAAGGAAGGGACAAAGTAGAGCACCCAAGAAAACCTAAAGGAACCCAATACTACAATGTGAACCTAAGAAACCAAAGAAGACTGTACTGGAGATAGAAATCAAGGCCATATCTGATATAGAAACCTTGGTCTTAATAATTAAGTGAATTAAGGTGAAATAAGGAAAAGACCAAGTAAGATCCTCTCAAAGTCACAAATCTATAGTGAAGAACAAACTATCTTTAGTTAAAGATTTTCCTTTTAGATGTGGGTGTCATGCCCCATCCTTGTCTGAGGAGGTCATAAAAGAGTATAGCTGAGTGCACTCAAAGATAATTGTAAAAGAAAAAACCTCCGAGGAAGAAGATCCCACTAAAGAATAGAAAAACACTTCCAATTGAAACTATGTACTTTGTAAACATGATGGAAAAAGTATTGGTAAATAAAATCTTTTTTATGTGTGTAGAAGAAGAATTATGAATATATACATAGATATCTTTAATTGACATGACTTAATATTCCTACCATTTGTGTCATGAGAAATGAAATGCTACTAATTAATGAATGACTTATTACTATGTTAATTGAAATAATTTTCACTTATGATTGTTTGAAATCAATCTCTCCTTAATGAACATAAACCATATGAAATTCTTTTTTATGTTTTAACTAGAAAAGATTTGAACATAAACATAACGAGGAGTACAACCAAAAAGGGAGAAAGTCTTAACCTAGCTGATATCTTATGCACTAGTAGGAGTGTAACTCCTCCACCAACAATGTTGGTAAAGGAAATTTAGGCTAAAATGAATTCTCTTCAAGAAAACATAGTCTCAAAAGAATGCAAGATAGAGAAGTTATCAGAGCAAAGAGAAGAAGGGATGAATCATAACACTAGTCTAGGCATTGAATAATGAGTAATGGCTAAATAATCCTCAGATCTTAATCATGGGAATAATTTTCATAGTAAATCACCTAGAGAATGATATGGGCATGAGAGGAAGGATCCCTTAATTTGATAATTCAAGAAAATTCAGCCACCAAAGTATGATGCAATAAGTGGAGGAAATGTGGTAGAGGCTTGGTTGGTTGGTAGGAGAAAGTATTTTGGATTGATTGATATTCACAACAACACTAACAATTGAATACATCAACTAGAAGGGAAGGCTTCCCTATGGTGGGACATTCAGTTGGCCATAAAAGAGTATGATCTAAAATATTTAACATGGGATAAATTTAAAAGTAGTTTCATAAGGAATACATGTCCACTTGTCATCTTGATCATAGTGATAGGATTTCACACTTTGCATAAGGGAACCTTTATGCCAAGTGAGTATGAAGATAGATTTATGAGCCTCTTGTGGCATGTGAACTACCTAAAGGACGAGGAAGATAGGGTGTGAATAATTTCATCATTATCTTGAACAAAAGTTTGATGTATGATACTAATCTTGATCCACCTAAGAATATGAGCCAAGCAATAGAGATAGCCACCATTGTTGGAAAAAAGTGAAGGAGCAAGAAAGAAAGGAAACAAAATTCATCCATCTTCTTGTTGGTATTATGGATGAATTCATCATGTGTTGCATTGATGGCAACACTAGATGGAAAAAAATCTAAGTGGCAAGAACAGAATGCCAAAAACCAATAAACCAAACAATCTCCCAAAGATAGATCAATACAAAGTTTGATACAGAAACATAAACCAAAATAAATCTCTCCAAAGAGTATATCTCTCCCTCAAGATATAATGTTTTTCGATAGATATCTCTCCCCCTTTGACATCAAATGCCAAATAAGTTAATAATTCAAAATATAACATTTAGCGAGCTACTCCCCTTGAGAAGTAGCTCTCCTCCATCAAAGCCAGAAAAAGATTTTTCTATTAGTCCTTGCTGGTTTGATGCCAATCTTCATTATTCAAGTCCATGCCATTGGGGAAATTACCCCAAGCTGCTCTCTGAGATATTCAAATGTTTCCTTAGGAAAAGGCTTTGTAAAGATATCTGCAATTTTCTCTTTAGTATTCACATAAACCAATCTCACTTCATTTGCTTCATCATTCTCTTTCAAAAAAATGTACTTAATAGAAAGATGCTTTGTCTTAGAGTGAAATACCGAATTCTTTGATATATCAATTGCTGCAAAATTATCACAATAAATGATTATCGATTCTTTGAATTTTACCTTTATATCCTTCAACATTTGCTTGATCCATAATACCTGAGTACAATTACTTGCTGCTGCAACATATTTTGATTCTGCTACTGATAATGATGTACAAGTCCGCTTCTTTCTTATCCATGAAATCAATCTTCTGCCAAGAAAGAATGCGCCACCAGTGGTACTCTTTCTGTTATCTACATCTCCTGCCCAATTTGCATCGGTGTATGCACATAAATCAAAATTTTCATCCTTAGGGTACCATAAACCAAGATTTGGTGTACCTTGTAGGTATCAGAAAATCCTATTAACTGCTGATTCATGAGTTTCTTTAGGATTGCTTTTAAATCTGGATACAATACATACTATATTCATTATATTAGGTTTTTTTTGTGACAAGTACAGTAATCCTACAATCATAGATTTGTACCTTGTCGGATTGATAGGAGCTGAATTATCCTTCAATGTCAATTAATTAGTTGTAGTCATAGGATTGCTTACCAGTTTGGAATTTTCCATACCAAATTTCTTTAAAAGTTCCTTCAAGTACTTTGTTTGACATATGAATATACCTTTATGTATTTGTGAAATCTACAAACCTAGAACTTTTTTTATCTCTCCAATCATAGACATCTCAAGTTCTTCCTGGATCTTGTTAGCAAAGTCTTTAAATAATCCATCTTCACCTCCAAAAAAAACATCATCCACAAATACTTCAATAACCTAAATAGCATCATTGGTAACTTTGTCATACAAATTGCTGTCAGCATTACCTTTTGTGTAACCAAGCTTCAAAAGATATTTATCCAATCTAGCATACCAAGCTCTGGGAGCTTGCTTCAATCCATATAAAGCTCTCCTTAACTTGCAAACCATATCCTTATTATCTGTCAATGAAAATCCATCAGGTTGTTCAATGTAAACTTCCTCCTCAAGATCTCCATTCAACAATGCACATTGTACATCCATTTGATAAACTTTATAGTTCTTACAAACTGCAAATGCAAGAAATAGTCTAATTGCTTCAATTCTGGCTACTGGTGCAAAGGTTTCATTATAATCTATTCTTTCTTTCTATGAATAACCTTTACAAACTAATCTTGCTTTGTTCCCGATTACTTAACCATCATCATTAAGTTTATTTCTATATACCCATTTAGTTCCAATTACATTTTTGTCTTTAGGCCAGGGAACTAATGTCCAAGTATTATTCTTTTCAATTTGTTCTAATTCATCTTCTATTGTTTTTATCTAATGTTCATCTTGACATGCTTCAATAACAAATGTTGGTTCAACTTGAGAAATTAAACATACCTCTTCATTTTCCAATCTTCCTTAAGTCATAACACCTTGTTTCTTGTTTCCAATTATTTGATTCTTTGAATGATTCAATCTTACATACTTGGGTTTGTTCTGATTAACATTCAGAGGCTATTGTTCTTCAGTCATAGTTGAGTTTTCTGATGATGTGGGTGTGACTGGATCTTCACTTTGTACCAATGTAATCTATGTTGGTTGATCTATGATCATTTCAACTATCGGTTCTACAGATCTTGAATTTCCTCTAAAATGTTCATCTATCTTCACATTAGTACTCTCAATGATCTTTTCTAACCTTTTATTATAACATCTATATGTCTTGCTTCTAGAAGAATAATCAGGAAATATTCCTTCAGCACTTCTAGGATCAAATTTGTCAATATACTCATCTCTTCTAATATAACATTTGCTTCCAAATATTTTGAAGTACTTAAGAGTAGGAGTATGACCAAACCATAGTTCATAAGGGGTCTTACCGGTTTCACTTTTAATGTGAACTCTGTTGAAAGTATAAATTGATGTATTCACTGCTTCTCTCTAGTAAACATGAGGTAGATTCGCTTCCATCAACATGGTTCTTTCTACATCCAAAATAGTTTTGTTCTTCCTTTCCACAACTCCATTCTGCTAGGGTTTCTAGGGTGCTAATACATGTCTTTTGATTCCATTCACTTCACATAATGCATTTAATTCTCTAGATGTAAATTCTCCTCCTTGATTTGATCTCAAAAATTTTATTTTCTTACCGGTTTCATTTTATACCATTGCCTTGTATATCTTGAATCTTGCAAAAGCTTCTGATTTCTCCTTGAGAAAAGTAAACCAACATATTCTAGAATAATCATCAAATATTAGCATAAAGTATCTATCTCCTTGTAGACTTCTTGTTCTTGCTAGACCACACAAATCACTATGAATTAAATTAAGAATATTATTGGATTTCTCATTAATGATTTTAAATGTTGTTCTAACTTGCTTTCCCATTTGACATTCCTTACATACCAGATTATGAGGTTTCACAATCTTAGGTAAATCCCTTACTACCTTAGTTGAGCTGATTTTTATAATGCAATCAAAATTCACATGACAAAGTCTCTTATGCCATAACCAACTCTCATCAATGTGTGCAATCAAACATGTCTTATCACTAGTATTCGAATGAGAGATATTACCTTTAGTCTGATTATCGGTTGCAATCTCCAATCCAGTTTTGTTTATGATTTTGCATTTTCCAATTTTGAATTGTAACTGAAATCCTTTTTCCACTAACTGACCAACACTCAAAATATTATGCTTTAAACCTTCTACATAATAAACATTGTCAGTATTGTGCTTACCATCTAGAGATATAGTGCCTCTTCCTTTGATTAAACAAGCTTTATCATCTCTAAACCTTACTAGACCTCGATGAATTTCCTAAAAAGATAAGAATTTTCTTTTATCACCAATCATATGATGTGAGCATCCACTATATATAATTTATTCATCCTTTTCTTCATTTTTTGCCGCCAGTGCCTGCTCTATCGGTTTGACAATAGGTGTCGATTGATCTTATTTAATTGCAACAAAAGCCCATTCACTATCCATGGGATCTTCATCTAAATCATTTGTAATACCTTCATCTTCATAGTAACATGACTTATCTCTTTTTTTCTTAAATCTATATCTCTAATATTCAGGGTTAGGCTTATATGGTCTTTTTTCTTCCTCCCTTTATCTTGTATGTCTATCAAGATAGATAGAAGCCATATGACCAACTTTATTGTAATTAAAACATTTGAAAGGTGTTTTTTTTTTCATACTTACTTCCTGCTGGACCTTTAGGCATCTTTCTTGCAAATAGTGCTCCAAGTTCTTCAAGTTCTTCATTTTCTCTTCTCATATATTCAAGTTCTTTTGCATAAAGTGTTTTCCAATCAGTTTTGTCAGATGATGATGATGTTGATGATGATGATGCTTTGAAAGCTAACTCAGTCTTGATTGTAGCAACAAGACCAAATTCCTCATGCTCAAATATTAAAATTTTTCCAACCAAAGTATCTCTAGATACTAATGTATTAGGCATTGTTCTCAACTCATTAATAGCAGTCACTTTCATCTTGTAAGCCGGTGGCAAAGCTCTTAAAACTTTAGACACAATTTCATCTTCACTTAAGGGTCCTCCACAACATTGTATTCCTAAAACAATTTCATTGACTCTTTCCATAAATGCAAAAATTCTTTCATCTTCTTCCATTTTTAATCCGGTAACAATCCAATTTTGCAATCTTGACAATGGTATCTTCTTCATTCAGTGTTTCCAATTTATCACAAATAGATTTATTAGTAGATTGGTATGATAATCCCATGATTTGTTGATCTGATAATGTGCTTAGAAGTGATTCTCTTTCTTTGCAATCATTCTCCAATTCCTTAGCCAATGTCGGTGGATGAGGCTGATTTGGAGTAGGACTAACATAGTCATTCTTAGTAACATTCCATATATCTCTTCCAATGTAGTTCAGATGTGTTTCCATTTTGATTTTCCATTACCATAGTTAGTTCCATCAAGTTTTGGACTGTCCTTCCTAAAAATATTTGTTGTCATAGGATCTCCTCAAGCTGTTAGGCTTCTACAAAAAGGGGACTTTGCTTTGATACCAATTGTTAGGAATTGGAAAGGACAATTGAGAGGGGGGGGCTGAATCAGTTGTGAACCAATTGTCAATAAATTGTAATCCAAATACAAATTATTCCAACTTAAACTTAATGTTTGTAAACCAAACTTAAGTGTCGGTAAAATAGATTAACTATTATAGCAGTACCAGTTTAACTTAATGCATAAAACAGAAAGAGAAACAACATCCACAACACATGACACAGAGATTTTGACGTGGAAACCTGGTAAGGGGAAAAACCATGGTGGGAAACATTACCCATAATCAGATGATACTACTGCAGATAGTAAGTGTATACAAATGGGATCTGCACATTGAAAAAGGCCAACTGCCTAGAGCTCACTGCTCAATCACAAAATAGGAGTCACACTGACTACAATTGGATGGCTAAATCCAATGATAATGTACTTCTCAAAATAGCATCTGCAATGCTAGGTTCAGTACCGATTTAAGCTCTGAACATGAGTGTCAAACACCTTCATAACCTTTCCTTCAACCTTCAATTAATGTCTCCATGATTCACATAAGGATCTGCTTATTTTTGCTCTTCAATATTCGAACACACTCATACCACATCTGATCTTCAATAAGATCTTACAATAATATATACAAAACCTAAGACCTATACATGAGGTCAGCTCACTAAAAATATTATAATTAAATCAATTACAAATAAGTCTTGATGTGATACAATATGCCAACTCAATATATTTATCAATCAATAAACCATCTCCAAAATGTGTCATGTTGATCTGGAATAGATATCATGTACCGGTCCATAACCTAGACTTATATGCCGGTAAAGACAAATCTGTCAACCCGATTAGATTAAGAAGAAAAACACCAAATCCAAACATCCAATCCATGTCTTTGACATAACCAAATGATCTCCAAGTTATCATCACTTCTGGTGAACCATATATCCTACTGGTGAACATATACCAGTGACTGTGCATAAGCCAATATCCATGCCGGTGAACAGAATATGTCGCTTCAACAGTAAACCAATATAACCATAGAGGCAAATCAACAATGTAGACCTCCAAGAAGATAAGTGTTGACATCAATGACAAAACCAATGCAACACATGACGAAATATCCGAGATAGAGATGGCAAAATAGCTGAAGACTCACTTGAATTATTAATCAATGATATTAATAATTATACATACAAATATCTTAACAATATTTTTCTATGTGTGCTAAGGATTTTGACAATATTTACAACAAACTAAAAATAAAATCAAAGACACCACTACAGTACCTATTGACACATATTCCTTGGAGCACAATGCAGGTTTCTTCCCATATACACTGACAATTCTGATTTCATTGCAACTTCAGTAGAACTGATTCCTCTGACATTTTCCACATCTATTATAAAAGGAATAAGTGTATGGCATTGCCTTGCAAAAGACAAGAAATCACATGAAAGAAACATTTTAAGGAAAAGGTGCCTAGAAAGTATGTAATGAGAGTAGACGGTACAGGGTTTAGTCGTAGAACTGATGATGATGCAGTCTTGGAATTGAATTGCAACACCATTTTGACAGACAAACAACTATGCAGATTTCTTGCCATATAAGGTAAGAATGTCGATCTCATCTCTAAAATTGTTTCCTCTGACATTTACTGCATCTATTATAAAAAGAAGACGTGTTGACATTACCTTGCAAAAGACAAGAAACCACGTAAAATAAACATTATAAAGGAAAGGCGCTTAGAATTGTGCAGCAATAATCTTCAAATCAAGAAGAAATTGCCGTTTCTGAAAAGTTAAACAAGTTTCTTTGGTTCATTTTGTTGACAGTTCTTAAACTATGAATGATCGGTGGGTTGGAGAAATGCATTAGTAATTTCAAAGAGCTTTCGTTCCACAGGGAGGTGTCTGTCGTTGTGAATAGTATGTAGGCGGCAGGAAGAATTCTGTTGCATCGTCTCTTTGCAATGATTTTCAAATTAAGGATTATATCCCCACTAAACTATGTTCAAAGTTTTAAGTTTTTATTAAAGAACAATTGTATCTAAATTGTGGCTTTTTCTCTCTTTGTATGGTATGCGTATAAGAAGCGATGGGTATGTTTATCCTCATTTTGATGTAAATATATATAATTTTTTAATGAAGTAGTAGTTTGTCTTATTTTTCATTTATTTTAATGAATTCAATTAACATAAAGTTAATTTTCAATTAGGTTCTTAGTTTGTTCACTCTTTCTTGTTTAGTTTTATAGATTCTTTGTAAGCCTTTTTTAAGTGTGTCGTACTAAATAGGTTCTTCTCTTATCCTAAAAGAGATTGTCTATAGATGTATATTTCTACAAGGATTTATACAAAATAGTTGGACATATGAAATACACTTAATTTGTTCTCTTTCAATTTTAATCTTTTGAGCATAAGATTTACGATTTTCTTTTGTCATCTCCGTGTTGTAATACTAGCATTCAACCCACTTCTTGGCATCTACCTTTTGTAAACAAAGAGGAACATTAGCCTATAGTGATGAGTCAAAAAGCCAAGAATACTAATAATAGTGCACCCCAAACTAATCCATCCTTGGGCTTTTGAGGCTAATTCTTACGAAATTAAACCATGATTTAGAAACTTGTAGATATTAAGACTTTGTACTATGTAGTCTTCTATTTAGATAAGTAGTGTAAATTCAAAGGAATCATTTCAACAAGATCAACTTAGTTATAGATAAGCTAGATGAAAAGAAGATCAATCTTAATACTCAATCTGTGAATTATGTTTCCTAGACCATTTGTGTTATGATGAACTTCACATGGACGTACTTTAATTCTAACACTCATAAATAATCCTAATTCTAGAAATTATCTAATTATAAGAGGTTAAAAATTTTATTTTATTTTTCTTCTTGCAACTTGTTCTATTATTTGGCATTCTAGCCATTTTTGTGTGACAATTATGAATAAGGTCATGGAAGCACTATTAGCTTTAACCCTTGTATATGGTATCGACAAGTTGTTGATTAACAAGTATTTTTAGATCTTTCAAGCATTAATAAATATTTATTTGCAGTTATTAATATCTATTCCTTCAATGATGTTACTCTAGAGATGTAATATAAATTCAATAGCTACAACCACTTATATGCAGTGCTACTTTGGACATTACATATTATTTATGCATTATATAATTAGTAAATAGAGGCATGGTACTTTATGCATAATAAATAAGAGCTTTATGATTGTAATCTTGATTTGTACCATGACCATATGATGTGGTAATGATCAAGAAATATTATTTAGAGAATTAATAGTGTCCTTACTCTCCCTAGCCCTTTTCCATTCCAATTATTTTCCTAAATCAATTTTTCTTCTTTCTTCACAATTTCACACTTTTTCTATCTATCCTATCCCTACATTATGCACCACTTCACCCATATTTTTCTTTCTCTTCACCTCTTCATATTTCTCCACCCTTCCTCTTATACCCTTAGTTTACTATCCCTAATGCGACCAAATCATCTTCCTTTCGTATTATTTTCTTTGTCTCTTCCACTCAAGTTGCCTTCCTTTTTTTGTCAGTTGTACCCACTCACCCTCCTCCTTTGGTTGTCTTTTATCTCTTGCATTTATGTTTTCCTTCTTCTTATTTCTCATTTCTCTCTTACCTTCATGATATTTCTTCAATTACCTCAATTTGTTGCTTCTTTCCTCTCCAACGTATATCTCCAAAAGTCTTATCATCAATTCCATTCTTTGTATTCTATTATGCTTCATCACTGAGAGAATACATACTTACTATCAACAAACTCATTTCTTTAAATTTATCTTAAATAAATTATTATTTTTCTCTATATTACAAATGAGGCTATTTAATACATCTATTTTAATTTATAGTTTGAATATCAATTTCCATTTTCTTCTCGCATCCCTTACCTTCATATCTTTTAATTTTTTGTCTTTCCTTTACTTCAATTTTTTTTCATTATCTCTATTCTACTTCTCATTCTTTTATTTAGTTATTTCTATGTTATATTATTTCCATCTTAATCATCTATTCTATCAATACTAATATAAGAAATTTAGCCATTTTTTTAATAGCTATCATGTACCATTAATTTTAATCTTATTAAATTTGAAGCAATATTCTATCTTTATTTGCAATTTATTTTCTTTAATGGTTTGTTATTAGGACTCACTAGCCACTACGCCCTCTTTTCAAGTGCAAGCATACACATAAACTCCAAAATTATCTCTATCAAGTAATAGTTTTTATAGCTATTATTCATTTCCTAAATCAATTATTAGATGAAGTCCTCTCTTACTACTTCTCAATAGGATTTGATATTGAATAAAAAATTTCAAAACTCTAGGCTATGAGGAATTATCTTTTTTTAAATCTACCATTTCTCACTCATAAGGCCACACGACCAACTGTTAAATATTCTTTAAACTTGGATAACTTGGTGGAATAATATTAGCTATCACCCTCCTACATTATTTGCATAAATATATGTGCTATCTTTGACATTTCTACATCCATTTTAGATGCTTATCCATTCAACTTGAAATATTAGCTTCACATGACTTTAATTAGTGATTAGAAGAAAACTATACATGTCATCTTTTTATGGTTCCCAAATCAAAGATTGACATCTCTAGCTTAAAATTAGAGGCAACGCTAGTAATGATGACAATTTTGTGTGAAGTTAGGAGACCCTTAGCTTGATTCCATGAAATTTATACCTTCTAATATTAATTAGTATTTGAAGTTCCCACATAATGATTATGTTATAATGATCAAATATAGTATTTATAAGCCATTAATCAATCATAGATACTTCACCCTTGATTTATTTTTGCCTCAAAAACCTCAATCTTTGCAACCTCATCGCAATTTCCTTTTCTTATCATACCAAAATTTATATTTTGAAAGGATATCAACCTTGAGTAAACCCAATACTTCTTCACTTATGGATATGGTTAGTCCTCTGCATCTTGAACCTCAAATTCTTCATAATAATACTCATTTTATATATGTTATAGGTCCACCTTCTAAATATTATAATGGTAAAAAAATAACCTAGCATTAGCCGTCTCTGAATCTAGTGAGGTTTCTTTCATTCATCCTTCTACGAAGGAATAAAGAAAGCCTATGTTTAGTAATAGCCAACCTTCTGCCACATAAGTTTTGAGTCACACCAAGAGAAATTGTAGTGCAGTATAACATTAATGAATACATTGTACCAAGGATTATGATTTTGATTCACAAAGTATATCCTTATTTAAGTAGCCAAAAGTTTCCCAACCTTCACTTAGCCCTAGGGAGGATTTTTATTTTAGTCATCTTAAAAAAAAATTTGACTATGCAAAATGATTCTTCTACTTCTTCATATCCTCTGTGCATACAACCTCCTATTGTGATTAATTTGGAGGATGATGTTGATGATATTGTGGGTACTAAAAATTATAATGATATGTATGAAGTTTTTATTAATATATATCATGAGTTATCTTCAATAATTTTAAAATTTATAATCTTTGCTCCTAGTGGCATGCATAGTTAGTGGTCATAAGAGCATGATCATTTTTTTTGAATTGTGATAGCACCATGTACTATACTTGTTCTATCCCCTATAGCATCCTTTTCACCATCTCTAAAGGATGTTCAGCAAGATTGGGAGGTGGATGATTTTCTAGACTAGCTTCACTTGAGTAGTAGATTCTTTCTTGTGTTTTCCTATTCATGATGTGTTCCCCTGTAATGTGATGTTTGATGTATATTTGTGTTTTATTAAGCCCTCTTAGGATGATCATTCTTTCTCCATTGGCACAATGTAACTAAGGGACCACCTTTGTTTTGACATTCCTCTATTGTATCTCACTTATATATGTCATATTAATGTTGTGTCATAAATATGTTCTTGTGTTGTCTACTTGGTGACAATGTAAAGCATTGAGATCTCTCTTTTTGTTCTTCCATGTTGACCCAAAAAGGCTAGTTCTTTTCATCTTATGTGTTCTTCTTCCATTCAAATTCTAGTTCCACTACCTTTAGGGGATGAGGTCAATTAATTACAATCATGCTTGATTTACATGATTTATCTAAATCACAACCTGGCCCAAGTTAGTGGATCCCTTATGTACTTTCTTGTGAACCATTTCCTTTGATTTTCTTCTACTTGGGGCCATTTCATTTTTGCAACATTCTTCTCATTTGGATGCATGTATGCTACCTTAAAGCTATTGTTCCTAGTAAGGCATACATAGTCACTTTAATGTGGGAGCATAGACTCTGCCCTTTGTACACTTTGAGTATACACTATGAAGTTTAGTTTGTTTTCTTTGATCACACACCATGATGTATTAAGGTTACTTTTCAAATTAGAGATTTGTTTTGTAATATAAATATGCTTGGTGCATGTTACACCACCCCTTTTACAATAAAGTTTTTTGTTAGATTATTTAGCAAATCAAGGTTTTCTTTGTAATCTTTTTTTGTGCTAACATGACTCATAGTAAGAAAATCCATATTAGTCCAAGAAATCATGTCTCTAATTTTCTATATTATCATATGGCTCATAGTAAATAGCTCCTTACTAGAACTAGAAGCCATATTCTCTTCTTCTTTATTTTATAGTCTCGCTAAAGTAGGAGCTAAATGAAGTGTCTTAAATTATATCAATGTAATTTAATGCTCATTTTTACCTCAGTTCAATGTTCTTTCTTTCTATATCCTAATTTTGTTTGATTCTACTCAAACAAAGACTCAATATATTGTCTCTACTCTTTTTCTTGGCTTCCTAACCTTTAGCCAATCCAAAATGATTAGAATAGGGGACTAGGAACTCTATACCAAGATATTTAGGCCCAAATTTGAACCCTTTTATGGTAAAAAATGCTAGACAGAAAATGAAACCCAATGTTAGCCTTCTTCATAATTTTGAAGCATAAAAGAAACTATTTTTCCCTCATTTCAAACATCTCTCCACAAGTTTCTAATTCAATTGAACTAAGAAATAAATCAATCATTGTGAAGTTAGTGAAGGAGAGGTCAAGTATTCATATTTCAAGCATCCAAGATGAAATTCATGATCAAGTTTACATAAAAACATACTTGGCAACATCAACATCTTCTTGGAGACTTCATGGAAAAGGGAGATTCATGAATGAAGGTATAACATTTCAATTGAGAATTTCAATTATATAGCTAGCCTATTCCTTACAAGGGTAAGCTCTCTTTTATATTCATTCATTATTATAGGGTTAATT
This sequence comes from Cryptomeria japonica, assembly GCF_030272615.1. Classification (NCBI taxonomy): domain Eukaryota; kingdom Viridiplantae; phylum Streptophyta; class Pinopsida; order Cupressales; family Cupressaceae; genus Cryptomeria; species Cryptomeria japonica. The sequence goes on along the minus strand of NC_081408.1, from coordinate 147,860,185 downwards.
CCAAAGCTGGGGTTTGACTTAGGCAGAACCCTATCAACCCAACAACATTTTTCCTCTCTTGTGTTTGTAATTTTTGGAGTCAATGGATAAAGAATATAGATCTGTAAAGTGTAGACTAAGATTAAGAGCACTTGAGAATTTCCAAAAGTAGTAAACCAGAGATATTGTAGTACCCCAGTGTTAAACAATTTTTTGATAAAATTATAGAGATTGATTTTAAGTGACATCCTAATCCTAAATATATTTCTAATATTTGAATCTAATAAATTAATTATTTTGATTCCAATTGACATTATATAGCATTTTCAGGCTCAAATTACAGCCACATGTTACTCTTTGATTCCTATTTCTATATCTATACTCATAGTTAGCATATCTAATTTGTATTTTTTTGTTTTTGCTAATTTCTCTAGATTTTGCATCATTGGCCTTTTTTCCTATATTTAATCATTATATCTTATCAAATTTCATCCATTCAAAAATAAAAAATAAATATCTATCTATTGTGCCCAACTCTTCCAAGGTTTTGTAGTTGGGAATGTTGGTGTTTCCCTAATATGGATTAATGTAAATGAGTTTGATTCCAAGTTTGCATGTGTTATACTTGTGAACCATATTTTCACTATTTACATGCACAAATGAATTTATATTATGGATTATTATTAGTTTTGAAATTGTAGTTAATTTAAATTGTTATACGAGTGAAGATATTGAAGAAGGAAGCAAATGAAGAACACTTAACAATAATAATTGACAACTTTCTATTCCTTAGAAACCTAAAAGTAAGATGACCTAGAATGAATACAAGTAACAACTTTAAAAAATATTAGGAAGTTGAATCCAATCTATGATTAGAGATAATTGCTTTCAATAATGACTACTAAATTCTTCACATAAAGTTTTATGAATGTCCACAACTTTGTATACATCTCATATAAATTATAATTGGTGCATTATGTGATACACATGTTTATTAATTCAATATAGGACCCTATATTAATATAATTTATAGAAGCTCAAACAAGATTCCACATATTTATTATCATACCAAATTATTCTTCACATTTGTTATCATACTACATATTTTTCATATCTATATGAGTGAGTATGTTATAATGTTGATAATAATCAATGAATATTTATTAAAATTTATTTTGATTAATAAAAGCGTGATACACCCGTATCATTACATAACCAAAAAAGACACCAAGAGTGCATGATGGATGCACAACTAGCAAAAAATACCCCCCACCAAACCACAACAAAAACTCTAGCAGGGTGAACAAAGATCCAATAACTAATCTATAAAACCAATAGATAGAAAATATCCAGTATCACCAAAACACAAAATAACTACCCAACATAGACACAAAGTGATGGTTTACTATGTGGAGGTACTCTTGTTCTGTCAGTCATGGCACAAACTAAGCAATTTATCAAAAAAATAGACTTTTTAACTTGATCCAACCCCAAAACTAGAGGAGAATAGTGCATATTCAAGGGTGGCCTTAACCATCAAAGTGGTGGGGCCAAAGGCCATGGCTAGGGAATTCATGCATCTTCTTTTTCTTCACTCTTATTCTTTCCATCTCATCATGGATACCCTAGAAGGAAGCATTGTGCCTACTAGCCACCTCCCTCCAAGCATAGTTGACCTCCTCAATTTTATTTATAAGGGCCTTCTAGGTTTTCTTGATCTCTTCTAGCTCATACTTACTACCTACATTCTACATATTGGATTCCATGTGATCAATATTTCCACCCATCATTTCCCACTATCCCATAATGCCTACAAGATCATTGGAAATTCTCCTTACTCTATCCTCATCCAAGTCATCAACCAAAGTGTTGGCCCTGGCCTCAGCCTCGATCACTTCCTCTAACCAATTGATCATTGTGATGGCCATATTCATTTTCTCAAAGAGACATTTTATCAACTCTTCCTATCTTTAGTCATCTTCATGCAAGTCCTTCATTTTTTTTACCAGAGTTGAAGTAGCATCCTAAGGGTTGGAGTGATTAGGGAAGATAGGCTTTATGGGGGGATGGCTAGGGTTTCCTCTAGTTTTAGAAGGGAACCAATCTGATCCCCAAGTATCTGAGGAGTTTTAATCCTTGAAGAATTGAGACTCAGAGAGAAAATCATCAATAATATTGTTAACCACAACTTGTTGTACCTCAAACTGGACACCCACATCCCGATCCTTTTTAGTGGTAGAAATGATCTTAAATTTGGTTATTCTAGTAGGGTTTTTCCTACTAATAAATTTAGGACCAGAGTGAGGCATAATTTATTCCCCAAAATTATAGGGGGTAATAGTAAGGTTGACAATCAGATTGGCATAATATATAGACCCAGTTGCAATAAAAGGGATTCCACCAGAGTAGGATAAAGCTAGATATAACTTAAACAACCTCCTAATGAGACCCTATTGGAGTGGGGATATATCCTTTTCAATGACTTTGTCAATACATTGAGACACATAAGACATTATCTAGAAAGGGAAATTTATTATAACCCCATACTAGAGATGATTTAGCTTTGAAAAAATCTATGTATGGAACCTCCTATTTCTACCATCCAAGGTGAAGTACTTCATTATGAGCATCACATCCTTCCAATTTTCAGGGAGATCCTCCTTGTTGTAGCTACTTTTAAGCTTGGAAACTCCTTCACTTGGTTGAAAAAACCAATCAAAGTCATCCTTGTAATTCCTTTTAGGTTTTTTTGGAAAGGACACACCATCAAAGGCTATCCCTATCACCTTCACAATAGCCTCTACTAAAACCATGAAAGTAACACTCCAATATTCATGTTCCCCTTGTCCCAAGGATTAACAAAATTAGTAGAGAGCTTAGGGTCATGGTTAGTCATATCTTCAACATAATTATCCAAGTTTCCCTTAATAACCTTGTCTTGCATCTCTCTATTACTCCTACATTTTAAACAATTGTAAATTTTAGTCTGAATCAAATCACCTCCAATAGTTGCAAAATAGAGAACTAGGTTGAGAAAGTGACAAGCCTCTGAAATGTAGTAGTAGGAAGTACCATAAATCATTTTTAAATCTTGCTGACTTAATCATCAAGGAGAGGAAAGAGTGAGAAAGGCAAGCATAAAAATTCCAACTTTTAGATTATGCACGATTAACTAATGAGTCATTCAAGATCATGGAATAAACTTCGAGCCATGCTTGAAGTTTGTGTTCTAATATTTTCCACATAAGAAAGGATGAGGCTGCCACATGATTCTCTAACCACTCCACCCCTCCCACCTAGCTTGGGTTTCCCCTAGATGACTTGTTGAAATTCATCTTCGACCAACTAGTGTCAGGGGTTGGTCAATTTGATAGCATTAAAAAATCCAATAGGGAGGAAATGAAGCCAAAAAGGATCATCTCCATTTCCCACAATCAAGCAATCATACAATCCATAGGAAGTAAAGGGTGAGAGTGTTTACACTTCCAAAAACAAGGCATATTCTCCTTAGCATTAGAAATGATCTTATTGGTAAGTTCTTATTAGCTGCACCTTATTTCTCTAAAAAAAATTTGTTATTGCGCTCTTTACATAAACTCCATCCAATGTAAAAAAATTTTGCCACCACAACTCCTTAGTTAAGGGATGAGGAGAAGGTGCATTCCCACTAAGAAGGTTATCCTTAGAAACTTTATTCTAGGTACACACAAGGAGAAACATGCCAATAGTCTTATCTCTGGTATTCTAAAAAAAGAGGGCAATGAAACAAAACATGTTCAGTACTTTCCTCTTGCTTTTCATAGAACTGGCATATGTTGGCCATCTAGAAGCCATGCCTCTTAATATTATCAACTATTTGAATTATTCCATGATAGACAATCCATTGGAAGAAGCAAATTTTGGGTGTCATCTTAGTTCTCCAAATGTAGTCCTATTTGAACATAGGAACCAAAGAAGGAAAACGATCTCATAACTAGATCTAACTATAAAATTTCCATCTTTTGAGGGTGTCCAAAGGAGCATGTCCCCATATTCTCTCCTATAAAATCTAATAGAATGAAGGATTCTGAGAAGATTTTCCACCACATACTTTTTCTAGTGGGCAATATTGTGAAACTTGAATCTCTAATCTATGGGTGAAGAATGTGGGACCAAGTAATCACTAAGGAAGGTCCCAAGGCTCGTGGCCAAATCTTCTTCAACCACCACATAGATAGTTAGACATTCAATAGGAGTGGGGGACACCCACGGGTCTATCCAAAACCAAATGTCTTGACCATTCTTAGGTTGCCAAATCATAGCTTTATGAAGTAGATCATGAATCTTGAGGAGATTATTCCAAATATAGGATCATCTAGGTGCAACATCTGAGTCTATGAAGGAGAAATATCTTCCATTGAGATACTTATCTATCATCACCAAAGTCCACTTTATATCCTTAAAAAATAAGTCTCCAGCCGATTTTAACTGTTAATGGTTTATTAAGGGATTCAGATCCTCTAATACATAAATCCTCCAATGTGCTACGAGGGACATCCTATTGCATTGTTTCACTTGCAATATTTTTATCTTACTTTTCCTTAAGTGAGAAAAATACCAAATATGTCCAATTTAGTGATTACACATGTGGAGAATCCAAGTTCTTATTTAGAGAAATTTGTAAGTGAATAAATTAATTTTACAATTTGTACCATATCTACTTGTTGTCCTAAGCAATTTTCTATTAGATGTTAACATTGTTAAATTAATTTTAGTTAATTAATAGAGGAAACAAACATCCATCAAAATACATTTAAACTATGTTTATTTTGAAATACATTGAATGAGAATTGATTTTTTAGAAATTTTAAATTTCAAACATCATGATTATTTTCTTTCCTATTTAGAAATGAGAATTGATTTTTTTAAAATTTTTAATTTCAAACATCTTGATTATTTTCTTCCCTAATTAGAAATGAGAATTAAGATATTTTAAACTTCCTCTACCATATTTAAGATTTTTCATATAATAGATTTATGCTATTAAGCCAACCACTTGATAATGGTTTTGAAATTTCATTGATAATTTATTAAACAAAAAATCTACTTTAAATTGGATTGTCCTACGATCCTTCTTCTAGTGGGCACTTAATATAATTAATTAAGATATATAAATTTCATATATACCTTAGTTAAGTCATTAATTAAAGTTTTGATAAAAGGGGAAAACAGGTTTTGAGGGGACCAGAAACCACATACAATAGGTTTGAAGAGACCTAAAACCCTTAGATCAAACAAGAATCCACAACCCTAAACAAATAGTTGCCAATAGATACAACAATGAGAACTAGTAGCCCAAACTTAGCCTAGCCATAAAGATAAAACAAAGAGAACCACCTAAATAGGAAGTAGACAAAAGACTAACACAAACATAAGGGTATTAACAAGGCACCCCTAACCTGAAAATAGAAAAATAAGGGTTTTCCCAGGCCCCTATAACTTGTTAAAAAATCTCCAAGTAATAGCCTCCAAATTTTTTTTGATAAGCATATAAACACAATTAGAGACCATAGGGTTTTGATAGGCTCCCCAAACCTTCAAGAGTGGGTTTTAAAAGGCTCCCATCACCTATCTTGAAGAGGATAGCATCAATGCCATCAAAAACACTAGTGCAGCCCAACACCTAAGAATAATCAGCCCCCCAACAACAAATCCATGCAAAAATTGTTGTATCCACCTCCACCTAAATAGGAGACTGGTCATCTCTAGGCACATCCATCTCCTCCTCCATAGAAGATAGGAACACCTCAATAGGAACAAGTGGAGTAACCCCAAGATGTAGAAAATAAAGTGCAGTAGACCAAGCCAAGAAAAAAGACCAAAGGGGGGGAGAAAGATCCTCAACATGAAGAAACCAAAGAGTCAAAAGATAAGAACATGATAGACCAGACCCCATCAATAGAAAAGACAAGGGTTTTAAATAGGCTCCCTTAACCTTCCTCTGAAATGAAAGAACATGAGTTAAAATGAAGATCCAAAAAGAAATACAATTCACCCCATGGGGTTTTAGTAGGCTCCCTAAACCTAAAGGACTAGGTTTTATTATGGCTCCTAGAACCACAACCATCAGCCTGAGTAACTCCCTACAACAAATCAAAGGAGATAGGCCATACAGATCTCCAGCTCAATAAGAGATGGAGTCACGTCAAGAGACACAACCAAGAGAAACCCTTTGAAACAAAGAACAGGGAGGGAACCCAGAGAAGTAGAGAAGCATGAGGAAAGGTGCCAAAACCCTCTTAAAACATAGCCAATCCGCACTCATCAAAAAGCCAAAATCTCCAGCAAGAAAGAGCAGAGAACAACGAACTAGACTATCCTTGAGCCAAAACAGGGGTACCACACAATCACACCCACAAATCTGCTCAAATAAAAAATGAAAAACCTAGGCCGCAAGAAACCCAGAGAGGCCAAACACAGAACACCACTGCAGCCACCAAGCATAGACGAAACAACATCCATAGGTAGAACAGTCAAACACCTACCAAAGAAGACCACGAGGCAATGTCGAGACCATGTACACCCATTAGGTAGTGCTAAACAGAACATACCAGTCCCATCCCCTCACATCCATCAGCATCATCTGCACCATCTATCTCTTTTGCATCATCTTCACCCTCAGAAACCATACCCCTGTCGCTATCTCTGTTCCTGCTCATTCCTATCCTCAACTGTTTAGGCACCAACTCCCTCCTAATGTTGCCATTTCCCCATAGTTTAAGTCATTAATTAGAGTTATATTTCATTAATGGTATGATAATAGTTAGGCTATAAAATTTAAGAAAATCAATTAGATTCTCAAGGTGTTTAGTTTTGTTGTTTGATTTGGTCCCTTGAAGTCTCTGCCTTGCAAAAAAGTTGAAATCAGAAGTTTGATTCTATGAATGTTTGGTTTTATCTTAGTTGAATTTGTTTTTGGGATAAAAAGTCTTTTTAAACTCATTAATTTTTTTTGATTAATCTACTAACAAAATTATAGGCAGTCCATAACTAATGATTTTTGTAAACATAATGCCTAAACTATGATTTTTGAAAGTTTGAGCATGTTAGTTTGTAGTTTAAAATTTTGAAGAAGAAAAACGGCCTCAAAGAAGTGAAGATTATAAATGAAGCATTAAATACAAAGCAACCAATCCAAATAGAAAATCTAATTATATTTTCTCTTAGCTAATTTTTTAATTTGTTATATCAATTTGCATGCTCTGTCGTATGTATGAAAGAACACAATGTTTATGATATCTCCATAGTATCAATATTGTTTAATATTTGTTAGAAGTAAAAAAGAATTAGATTAATGCTTTACTTAAGATTAAAAAAAAAAAAAAATTGCTTTTCAATATGAATATCTATCAGCATACATTACATTAATTTTTCTAAATATATTTGGAACTCATTCTGAATATATTTGAATAAAGACTTTTATACATCTATCACTTTTCTTAAACCATGCAATTTGAAAATAATGTTTTTTATTCATGCGTTAGAAGCTTTGTTAGTCTTAGATAGAACACTTCCACGTTCCTTCAATTTGAAAACTTTTCCATATTTGATGTGATTGAAAATGTTATGATTTCCCTTTCTTTTCTTATGGCACATTAAATGTTTCTCATACACTGAAAATGTTTTATTATTTTAATATACTCTGCACTATACTATCTGCTGACCGACGTTTTTAGATTTCTTCTACGTTTTAAATCCCTTTCTTTTCTTATTTTCTTATGGCACGTTAAATGTTTCTCATGGATTTTCTGTGCATTTGTACTATCTCCAGACAGGCCATTTTAAATTTCTTTTACGACACGGCTGACGTCTGAAATCGATTTCTTTATTTGGTCACGTTACACTGCATTTGTACTATCTGCAGACAGACTATTTTAGCTCTCTTTTACATTTCAAATTCCTTTCTTTTCATTTAGCACGTTAAATGTTTCTCATAGACTATTTTTATTTATTTATTTATACTCTGCATTTGTACTATCTGCAGACAGTATAAGCGACTGAGACGTGTAATTTCAGGCATATACCTGCTACGAAGTTACAAGATATCCAGTTCGTGACTTATACAAGACAAAGAAATGTCTTCGGATGGAGTATAAGTTGGGCTGCGAGGACAAAATATTAAAGTGTGTTTACTGACCTGATAAGTGCTACTACGTCAGCTTATAGTTTAACCATGATAACAAAAAAAACCCCATATGGTAAAGGCAAATACCTTGGCGTGCTAGTCAAATTCAACAGGTTTCTGCTTGCAAGATCCGATAAGATGGATAAAGCGTCATGCCACTGTATTTTCCGAGCATAAACCCAAATGTCCAGCAGCGCATCAGCACATATTTTCCTTTCCTATGCAAATAATCCTAAATCTAGGAAGCATTCCTTGGCTACATCATCTAAGGAATCGATACTGATCTCCAATAATCGAATAAGCCCATTTTTGTGATAATCTGATATGGATTCTCCTTTAGAAATCTTGTCCTTTGCCCTCTCCCAAACCTCATGCGGTTCCCCATGCAGACAGCTTCCGATCACCTTTACAGCAAGTGGTAAGCCGCCACATTTTGCTTGCACCTGTAATCAAAGAAAGGTATAGAAAATTTATAAAAAGCCCTGTTCGAAGGAAATAAAGATTCTTACATGTCATGTAAGCCATAATAATGGGAGAAAACCTAATTTCAACTCCAAAATTTTCTACAATTCTATAATTAGTTCAATATGATATTAAAATCCTGCGTGTAATATAGGCCATAATTTGGGAGAAAAACTACACAACTTCAGAATTTTCTAGAGTTCTATAATTCCCTCAATATGATAGTAATCTAACTATTTAGTTATTTGGTGTTGGAATGTAGTAATTTCACCCACATGCAAGAAAGGTCTACCACCATGCAAACCATCGACAGTTCCACCGTTAAACCCCAATTCCACTTTGACCATGCAGGATCCACTGCTTAACTACGTCCGCCACCGTGAACATTTAGTTCCACCGTTTATGCAAACAAGTTATTTCCATCGATCATGCAGATGTCCTGTATGATGATTTTTCTAGACGATTCTATATGCTTTTAAATTTCTCTATAAAAGAGAGATGTAAATCTGATTTAATGGAAGCAATAAAAATATTTGTTTTGTGCAGTAGCACACAATACAATTTCTGAGTTGTTTAATTTTCTGTGTTTGAATTCTTGAATTCTTTTTGTGTGTATTTCTGCTGTAGCAGTATATTTCTGTATTTTATTTCTTTCCTCTGTTTTTCATATTGGTGTTAGAGGTCGCTTACGGAGGAATGAGAATTTTAAGATTGTAGATCTTTTGAGGTCTTGTAGATGCTAAAGGGAAGAGGCAGAGAAGCTTAAATTGTAGGCAAAGTTTGTAGGGCTCGCAGAAGCCACAAAGGTAGATTTTGTGAAGGCAATGTAGAAGTAAAAAAAGGGAGTAGATCACTGTAAGGAAATTTCAGTCTGTGGAAGGAGCCAATAGAGGCCAAAGATTAAAGATTCGTATGATAAGAAAGATTGTAGAATTAAGAAGATCGCTGATTAGTCAAACGAAATCACAGACTAAGAGTGAGGCCGCAGCCTTGTGGAGATCATCTGTCGAAAGGAAATACCAGTTAAAAGATTTGTCATTGCTCGTATTGGAGGATTTTCAGATTGATCGTTGCCCTTTGTGAAGATTGCAAGACCAGCCGCAGAGATTAAATGATGAGACCACTAAATATCACAGAAGTTTGAAATTGTAAGTTGATGTTTTTCTCTGAAGCATTCATATCAAAGAAGTCATAGTGTTTTATTAATGAGAAGGTTGTAGCACTATGTAGAATTGCTATTAAGGGGATCCCGCAGGCATAAGAAGAAGACAGTGATAGTGAAAAAGCTGAGGTTGTGAAGTTTGAAGACATTGGAGAAAAGAAAGAAAGAGATCAGTTCTAAAGAATCTAATAGTGAAGATATTGAAGAGCTTGGTGTTAACTGCTGTAGCAGTCAGAAGGAGCCTGCTATTGTCAAGATATTTGGAGATTGTAGAGATTTGGAGATCGTTTCAATGAGTCAACAATGGTTATGCTGAAACTGTAGCTTAAGGAGGGAGAGCCTGCATTACTAGTCATGCGTGAGGTCTAGAAGAAATCAGAGAGTAAATTAAAGAAGAGCTAAACATTAGGAGAAATTTGATGTTGAAGAAGAGAAGACCCAAATCAAATTGTGGGTAATGTGAGGAAATTGCGATTCCAGTAGCTTCTGGAAGGAAGGAGCAACTGAAAAGAAAAGGAAATCTTGCAGAAGCAAGGAGTAATGCTTAGTTTTTGTGATTAGTTAGAAACCACTTAGTGTGATGGTTCATGGTAACCCAAAACCACCTCAGATTTGTATTGGGTACGGATAAGTCAAAAAATCTGAAGGTGATCTAGAGAGGAGAAGTCACCCAATGACAACCTTATGTTTAGATCAAAGAAAAATATTGTCTAGCAAGACGTCTAGAAATACTGAGTTTGCAAAAAGATTCAAATTGAGGTTTACAAGGTTTGAAAGACTGTCCTAGGAGTTGGAGGAAGTCAAAAGAAAAGAAAGATCAAAAGATCAAGAGATGGTTAGAAGTTATCAACCAGAGAAAATATTGGAGAAAGTCTGAAGACTTGGATAGGGATATCAAAAAGTGACAAAAGAAGACTATAGTCATCAACAAAGGAATTGTAAATGAAATAGCATATGGTCGAAATTAAGGGGGAATGTTGGAATGTGGTAATTTCACTCACATATAAGATGTTGGAAAACTAATCCCAAGTGCCCCATTTATTTCAGCCACCGTAAATCCTCATTTTTGGTCTCCCAACAAATCTTGCAAATATTCTCACATGTGTGAGATTTTATTCTCCAGCTAATATCATTTAATCAATATTTTGAAATTTGCATGAGAGGACAGATTTTGGTAAAAATGTAAATCTATATCTTCTTAGACAAGATTTCCTAGCTAGCAAAAATTAAAATGCATTTACTTTTCTCCTTGGTTGAGTCATACGAAACTTCTAGAAATGTCTTTTTTTTAATAGAAGTTTGGTGGTCATTTTGTAGTCAGTTTTATTGGAGATAATGAGAAGAAAAAAGGGCAGAACAGAACAGCCACACATTTTCTATAACAGTAACTGAAAGAGACATCTAGTGCAGCAGCAATAGCCAGTCAGAAATAGGGGAGTTTATACTGTTTTATTTTTTAGAACAAACTTGAAAGTAGCAGCTTTGTAATTTTCTATTTGGTGTAGATCTTGTAAACATTGGTTTATGATAAATAGAAAAGAAATTTGGGCAAATTCTGTGTTTAAATTTCACTGCATTGTTTCCTTTTAATGCTCTGTTTTTCTTTTCATGTCTTCTACCTCATCCTTCACGTGGTATCAGAGCCAAAGGTCTGTAAGCTGAAGGTTGTTTGAGTTGAAGTTTTTTTTTTAATTTCAAGGAGTTTGAAGATTTACACAGCCAACAATGGCAAGCACAAGCACAAGCTTGACAAACCCATAGATTCCACAATTTAATGGCAAGAACTATGACTACTGGGCAGTCACAATGAAGACATTATTTTGTGCTTAAGATTTGTGAGAATTTGTTGAGAATGGCTACCCAGAACCAGTAGATACAACAACATATAATGCATTGTCTCAAGCACATAAAGACTTATTGAAGGAAAATAGAAAGAAAGATTCAAAAGCCCTCTTCTTAATCTTCCAAGGAGTCAATGAAAGCATTTTTCCAAGGATTCAAAGTGCAACAAAATCCAAACAAGCTTGGGATATTTTGCAAATAGAATACCAAGGAATAGACAAAGTAAAGATGACAAAACTACAAATATTGAGAAGAGACTTTGAGACCATAGTAATGAAGGAGAATGAATCAATAGACTCATTTTTTACACAAATTATTGGACCGATTAATCAAATCAGATCTCATGGTGAGGCACTTGAAGAAAGAAGAGTAGTTGAGAAGATATTGAGAAGCCTACTTATAAGGTTTATGCCAATTCTTGTAGCCATAGAAGAGACTAAGAATCTCTCTCAATTTTTCAGTGGATGAATTACAGGCTGAGTAGAAAAACAAATTCATCATTGGAGCATTCCTTCAAAACACAAGCTACAATATAGAGGTGGAAGAAGTAGCCCATCAGACTCAGGTGGAAGAAGTAACTCATCAGCTTCAAGTGGAAGAGGTAGCAACCAAAATTTCAATCATAATAAACCCCAAAGTCAAAGGTATGATAAGTCACAAGTCCAATGTCATTATTGCAAAAAATATGGATATTATTTGAATGAATGTACAAAGAAACAATATGACAGTAGGAAACAAAATGCAAATTTTACAAAAGAAAATGAAAAATCAGGGCAGCATGTTTTTAGCTTGTAATGTTGCACAAGAACCACAAAAGGATGTATGGTTTTTAGATTCAAGATGCAGCAATCATATGGCTGGAAATGTAGAACTATTTTCTAGTTTGGATAAGAATATAAAATCAGACGTCACATTAGGCAATGATAACAATGTTTCAGTAATGGGGAAAAGAAAAATTAATATTCTAACTAAGGAGGGGAAAAAAAGATTCATTTCAGATGTATATATTGTCCCTGGATTAAAACACAATTTGATGAGCATTGGGCAACTCATTCAAAAGGGATATAGAGTATTTTTCAAAAATGAAGATTGCACAATCTTAGATAAGTACCCAAACAATCAACTTATTGCAAAAGTAAAAATGACAAATAATAGAATGTTTCCCCTTAGGATACAACCAGATTTCAAGGCAGGATTTTCTCAAGCACAACAACCAGTAGACAAAGGGAAATGTGCAACAATCACCCAAACAATATTTCAAGCTGAAATTAAGGATGAAAATTGGTTCTGGCATTTGAGATTTGGACACTTAAACTTTGGAGGCTTAAATCTATTACATAGAAAGAACATGGTAAGGGGATTGCCACTCATAGAGAAACCGACAAGATTATGTGAAGGTTGCATTCTAGGCAAACAACATAGGGAATCATTCCCAATAGGAAAGTCAATGAGGGCAGTAGCACCATTAGAGATTGTCCACTCAGACTTATGTGGTCCTATGCAAACATCATCAATTAGTGGAAGATATTATTTTATGACTTCCATTGACAACTATACAAGTAAAACTTGGGTCTTCTTCTTGAAACATAAGGATGAAGCATTTGATTACTTTTGCCAATTCAAGGCCCTTGCGGAGAAGCAAAGTGGATATTATATCAAAGCATTAAGAAAAAATAGAGGTGGTGAGTATATCTCAAATGAATTCCTAAGATTTTGCAAGGATAATGGTATTCACAAACAATTTACTACAAGGTACACACCTCAACAAAATAGTGTAGCTGAAAGGAAAAATAGAACAATTATGGAAATGGCAAGGAGCATGCTAAAAGAAAAACATTTATCAAATGAGTATTGGGCTGAAGCTGTTTCATGTGCAGTCTATATAATAAATAAATGTCCAACCAAGAGTCTAAAGAATATGATTCTAGAAGAAGCATGGAGTGAAAGAAAACAAAATGTTGCTTACATGAGAGTGTTTGGATGTGTGGCATATGCACATGTCCCAAATGAATTAAGAAAGAAGTTGGACAACAAAGGAGAAAGATGTATATTCATGGGATATAGCGAAGAATCAAAGGCATATAAACTATACAATCGAATAACCAAAAGGGTAATAATCAACAAAGATGTGCAATTTATTGAAGAGGAAGCATGGGATGGCACCTTAGAGAAAACAGTTAATGTAACAACAAGTAGTTAATGATCTAGGGTTGTTAAGATACTTTCTAGGAATAGAAGTGCATCAAAAGAAGAATGGTATTTTTATTTGTCAATCAAAGTATACAGATTAGATCTTGAAGAGGTTTAAAATGCAAAATAGCAAGTTTGCTCCAACACCAACAACCACAGGTCTTAAATTGAGTAAAGATGATTGTAGCAATAATGTCAATCCAAACTTTTACAAAAGCATGGTTGGAAGTTTAATGTATTTAACTACAACAAGACTTGATATAATATATGCAGTGAGTTTAATTTCAAGGTTTATGGAGACCCCAAAGGAGACACATTGGTTGGTAGCCAAAAGAATAATGAGATATGTTAATGGAACAAAGGTATATGGAATTTTGTATGGTGCAACAAATCATTTCAAGTTAGTTGGCTACACGGACAACGATTGGGCAGGTAGTTTAGATGATAGAAAAAGCACATTAGGTTATGCATTTCATTTGGGTTTGGGAGTCATTTCTTGGGCTTCCAAGAAACAACCAATTGTTTCACTTTCTACAACTGAATCTGAGTATATAGCAGCAACAGGGGTAGCATGCCAAGCCATATGGATGAGAAGGATATTAAAAGATTTAAGACATGAACAAAAGGGGGCAACTACAATATTTTGTGATAACAATTCAGCAATTGCACTATCCAAGAACACAGTTTTCCATAAAAGAAGCAAACATATTGATACAAGGTATCATTTTATAAGGGAATTAATCAATGATGGTGAAGTTATTTTGGAGCATTGCAGGTCTGAAGAACAGTATGCTGATATTTTTACAAATGCATTGACAAGAGATAGTTTTGTTCATCAAAGAGACAACTTGGGCATCATGGATGGCAGCAGTTGTTATTAAGGGGGAGTGTTGGAAAACTAATCCCAACTGCCTCATTTATTTCTGCCACTGTAAATCCTCATTTTTGGCCCCCCAATAAATCTTGCAAATATTCTCACATGTGTGAGATTTTGTTTTCCAACTAATATCATTTAATCAATATTTTGAAATTTGCATGAGAGGACAGATTTTGGTAAAACTGCAAATCTATATCTTCTTAGGCAAGACTTCCCAACTAGCAAAAACTAAAATGTATTTACTTTTCTCCTTGGTTGAGTCATACGAAACTTCTAGAAATGTCTTTTTTTTAATAGAAGTTTGGTGGTCATTTTGTAGTCAGTTTTATTGGAGATAATGAGAAGAAAAAAGCGCAGAGCAGAACAGCTACACATTTTCTATAACAGCAACTGAAAGAGACATCCAGGGCAGTAGCAACAGCCAGTTAGAAACAGGGGAGTTTAAACTGTTTTATTTTTGAAAACAAACTTGAAAACAGCAGCCTTGTAATTTTCTATTTGGTGTAGATCTTGTAAACATTGGTTTATGAGTAAATTTCACTGCACTGTTTGCACTGTTTCCTTTTAATACTCTGTTTTTCTTTTCATGTCCTCTGCCTCATCCTTCACAAGAAAGGTCTACCACCATGCAACCATCGACAGTTCCACCATTAAACCTCAATTCCACTTTGAGCATGCAGGATCCACCGCTTAACTGCATCTGCCACCGTGAACATTTAGTTCCACTGTTTAGCTACCAGTTTGCCAGTCATGCAAACAAGTTATTTCCATCGATCATGCAAAAGCCCTGAATGATGATTTTTCTAGAAGTTTCTATATACTTTTAAACCGTGAACATTTAGTTCCACCGTTTAGCTACCAGTTTTGCGTACTTATTTCCATCGATCATGCAAAAGTCCTGAATGATGATTTTTCTAGAAGTTTCTATATACTTTTAAATTTCTCTATAAAAGAGAGATGTAAATCTGATTTAATGTAAGCAATAAAAATATTTGTTTTGTGCAGTAGCACACAATACAATTTCTGAGTTGTTTAATTTTCTGTGTTTGAATTCTTGAATTATTTTTGTGTGTATTTCTACTGTAGCAGTATATTTCTCTGTTTTATTTCTTTCCTCTGTTTTTCATTTGAAAGAAAGATATTTTAAATGGATAATTCATTGTGAATAATTAACTCTTCCGATCTTTAACATTTGTTGTTTGTTACTAAAATCACATTCCGCACGATACATACACTGTTACTGGGACAAAAGAAAGTCTCTTACAATTCCACGTGTTTCGGAATCCTCCACTATTTTCTTTTTCCAATGTATTTGCAGTTCGAATAAGTGCTTCTACCACTACAATTAGATAAAAGCTATACCTACTTTATATTGCCAATATATTCCATAGAGATGATGATAATATTTCCCATATATTCCATAAAGATAATGATAATATTTCCCATATATTCCATAAAGATAATGATAATATTGGAGAATAAGGATAAAGAATACATTATTGGAGATTAAAAGTTAGGAGAATCATTCAAAACACGATACAATAATTAATGGGAAGAAATTATTATACCTGTTTTACAATATTCGCATTTACAGTGCTTGGGATTGATGGCTGTCCAAAAGCCCAGAAACAGAAAAGTGACAGCGCATCCTCTGGGCACAACAATGGCAACTGATACAGCTGGGTAGTCGGGCTTGTTGGAATAGTGGAATTGTCTCTAGTGGTTACAAGGGTTTTGTAACCTGGTCCTTCAAATAGAAAATTTTCCAAATTTGTTCTGGACCATACATCATCTAAAATCACCAGAGTTGGTTTGGATTGACTCAAAATCAATTGTTGCAGCTTCATATGTGCATCTTTCAAATTATGAAATTCTGCTCTCTTCCTTCCAGCAATCTTTTCCCACATAGTCTCTAAAATTCCCATCAGGTTTGGGGACTGCGAGACGGTGATGAAAATGACATTATCGCGGAAGTATCCTGCCAGCGTGAAAACACACATTTATTTTACGCTAAGTACCTTACCATGCACCAGTATTTTAATAAAATCTAAAGGAAAGCACCTTTATTGATATTTACCTCTTATTTGAGGATCATTCAAGAGAGCCAAAGCAAGAGTAGTTTTTCCACCGCCTCCCATGCATTGCAACCCAACAATTGACACCTCGCTATGGAATAACAGTCCCCTCAAATCTCCAATACATTTGTCCAATCCCACATAAAACTGAGGTTTTCCAGAAACACCATATGTGGAATCGTCTGCCATTTCAGAACTGTTGATAAAAGCTATTTGTTGAACTCTTCACGATTTGGAACTAGAATTTGACTATTCTTCTGCTGCTTCACCTTATAAATTTTCTTTTCTTTCCAAACTTATTAGAGATGGCTTTCTCTTATAGAATAATAGACGTGTCTGGAAATGTTCCTGCCCGGATCCACTCGTAGAATCCACTCGTAGAATCGAATTCCAAACACATTTTAAAACTGAGGTTTTCCAGAACTGTTGATAAAAGCCTTTTGTTGAACTCTTTACGATTTGGAACTTGAATTTGACTATTCTTCTGCTGCTTCAGCTTATAAATTTCTTTTCTTTCCAAACTTTATAGAGCTAATAGACGTGTCACGAGGTGTTCGCGCTGGTTTCCATAACTCTGTAACGAAAGGAAAAGGAAAATGACGATGTAAGAATTCCAAAACGTTTCTAAATGTGCCTGTACTCTTACATTTCTATTCCAACTACACTTCCCACAAGGATTTGTTCTTAGAATCAAGACGTTTTGAAGGACTCTCTTTCTTCCACGTTTGTATGTTCCATATTCGATGTTCGTTATCATTTGCAACTTGTTTCTTACGTTGCGAAGAAAGTGGAAAGAAGAATATTTTTGGTTCGAAGTTTGGCAATAATCTGTTTAATCTTTCCGTTTTTTTAATATGGGAATTTTTTTAAGGGTTGCGTATTAAATTTATTTATTTTTTATAACCGAATTATATTGAGAGTATGAGTTTATTTTAATATCCTTTTGGTTAAAACTTTTGATATTCTTTTTTAGCTGGGAGTGAAAGATTGAGGATTATCTATCATATGAATTTTTAAGAGGTATCCATTCTATCAATTTAGTCTAAAGCATTATCCCAATTTCATCTTTTATATTACACTTTCAAATCATCAATTGTTCCTAATAATTTAAACTAAAATGAGTTCTTCCAAAAACTAGTTTTATTCAAATATATTTTTTAGAAAATTATTACTTCAAATTTAAATGACAGATATATATATAACTTTAAAAATCATATTTATATATTTTAATTTCATTTGAGAATGATTTTTTATTAAAATGAGGAGGGCCCCAACCCATAATAGATCCAGCACAAACTATCATCTTTATATATTTTAATTCTATTTAAAAATAAAAAAAATATTATTTACTATTATTCTCATTATAGATAATATTTTAATAACAATTTTTTATATCTATATAATTTTTTATTTTATTTTGAGTCTATTTGATAGAATGACTTAAAGAAATTATTTATAGATGAATGGCACACTATTATGTGAAGTTATACTACTTCTTGATCTTTCACCCATCCCCCTTTATGCATATTTCTATATATTAGGTTATATATTATCTATGTCTCAAACTTTTTATAGAAATATTACATTTATTGTGTTTGTAATTTTCCCAATCTAATATGTTACTCTCTTTTCTTAATATTGACTATTTATTGTTCAAAATTAATATTGCAATATTTTGGATTGACCACACACCACACAAAATTGACCCAAAATTAAGAATATAAAATTTAAACATTTGTAGAGTTTCACCCAATTTAATAGTCATTGTTAGTTACTTTTGTTTAAATATTTATGCAATTAGTCTCTATATTTGGGTATTTAAATGAATTATATTTGTATTCCCTATTCTAATTAATATTCAAAATTGCTTCCCGCTAAAGTAATTTTTTTTCTAGGATTGCTCCCCTTTGAAGGACTAAACAAAATATAATTTCTACATCAAATAACTATAGAGAATTTCACAACTAAATACTATAGTATTTGTAGCATCCTAAATTGTACTCCCTTACAATTTCATCCTCATTTGGGCTGTCAACTTGGCATTCATCTCCTAACGCCTAATCAGAGCCCTGATTCTACTCACACCATGCAATAAACTCATTCTTTTCAACATGGACACTTTCTCCCCCAACTTTGATTGGTCAAGAACAAAGCACTAGCGCCCCAGTCCTTAGGGACTCAAGTGCCCTTTGCTCTAGTCCTCCCAATCAAGGCCCATTTTAGGGTCTCTTAATGATCATTTGAAATGAGTGAGAATCTTGATTTCATGTTAGCTCATGTCGAAAAGTTATTTTTTTTACTAGCAAGTATGAAAGGAGGTCTACCCATCTCATTTTGATACCACCTAGTATATACATTGAATCAATCTGACATCTGACCAATCAAGCATTCATTCAAATTCGAGTGAGCAAGTAATTTGTCTTCTTTCAAGCATTGGGTAAGAAGTAAGGTCAAGATTCAAGCATTTATGTTGGCGTTCATGTTCTATGTTTTATGAAGACAACATGAAACCCTAATTCCTTGTGAAGACAATAAAAAATTCATAAAAAGGTATAACATTAGTGTTTCAGACATTTTCAACATTTTCCTCAAAAGGAAATCATTTCCATTACAACAATTCATTTCAATTTCATGGTTAAATCCAAAACTGGGGTTTGACCTAAGGCAAAACCCTATTCGAGACGAACATATTTTGCTTTGGATGGTGAAAAGTTGTATTGCTCAGATCTAGGTTTGTGGCTCTATCTGACAACTATAGCTCATTGTTTATGCATAATTATTTCAATTCCACCACATTTACCCTAATTTCAATATTTCTACAATTCAACTTAAAAAGAGGCCATCTAATATTAACTATTGAATCTAATTAGAGTTCTCAGTTTATCCTTGCTGATTTGATGCTAGACCTATTGGGTTCACCCCTCTTTAATGTATTGGTCTCTAAGCAAAAATTTACACCCTTATTTTTTATTTATGTTCTTAGATCTGAGTGTTTATGCATTTCTAATTAAAATTTATATTTACAAGTTAAATTACCAATTAAATTTCATAAATTCAGAGGTTAAATTCACAAACCCTAATGTTTAATTGTAAAATTGAACTTGTGGGTTGTTTAATTTGGATTCATTATTTTCATATCTGATTATTTATGCAATTTCAAATTCAAATTTTCACTCATAGAACTAATTTCCAATTGATTTACATAAATTTAGTGGTTGAATAATTCATAGAAAATCTGATTAATAATTCTAAAATTTACTTGTGGGTTACATAATTTTTCAAATCTATTTTTCAATTCCAATCTTTAGGATATGCTATGCTATGCTTTAGAGATGTTTATCTTTCAAACTCATAAATCAAATTGCTTAATTAATTGGTTAATTAATCATTTTTACAAAAAATTGTATTGTTGAATAATAATTTGAAATTTGAAATTCAAATTCCCCTCCTTTGTACATGATTTTTACTGCTATTAGTCCTACCTACAATAGTCCTATGAGAAGAATTTATACAATTAATACTTCCCAAGCTTTAAGTACTAAGGATATGGGGACAAATTTGGATAACTTATTTAATGAGAATGTTGGCAATTCCCCTAATCCAACAAATGATTTTATTTATCCTTATTCAAGATTTCCATAATCATCATGATGTGGATGAATCACTAACTAGGGTTTCTATTGATCAATTAGAGAAGATTGACAATTGACTTTAAAATCTTCAACAATATACAAAAAGCGAGGTAATCCCACTGATTGAAGGATTAAAAAGAATGGTTCAAAGTGATAAACTTAGTGTTGATTTTTTGTGTTGCCTTGCTCATTTTGTTGACACTAATATCATGCCTATGAACAGTTGCGCTAGAGTCCTTGGTTAGACACATGCTGCTAGTCAAGTTAGTCATTCAATTCCTATGGATTTTTCCTTTCCTAGTGTACCTACATTCCCATCTTATATCTTGACTACTTCCACATAAAATACTAATCCTACACATTTTAGTCAAGTGGGTGATTGTGCCAATCAAAATTATTTCATACCTCCTTCCATGCATCTTCCATTTGTGATCCAATCAATTCCCATACCTACAAATCATAGTGTTCCACCTCCTTACTCTCAACCTCCACCTACATAGAACAATTTCACTCCTCCATCCCAATCCAATATGTCCAATTTCACTCTATCCATCGAAGAAACCATCAACAACTTAGCCATATCCATTTCATCTTTACAACAACAACTAGCTTCCATTACCCAATCTATGTTTAAGGTATTGAGATCTAATATATTCAACCCATTATCTGATTAAATTTTCCATGCTAACCCTCCTAAACACATATAATTTCATCAATTGGAGCTTTATAATGGAAAAAGTGATCCATTCACTCATGTGAAAACATCCCAAACTTGATGTAGTGACTTTGCTCATGATAAAAGGCTTACGGCTAAATTATTTACTCGATCCTTTAGGGACAAAGCCTTGAAATGGTATTGTTCTTTTCCTCCTTATTGTATTACACAATTTCAACAATTAGCTAGTTCTTTCATTTAACAATTTCACAATAATATTGCTCCTAAAATTACTTTGACTAATTTGATTCATTGTAAGCAAGGCGTTAAGGAAAAAAGTAACTAATTATTTTGGTAGATATAAACATTTATATTCTCAAATCGCTTAGCCTATGCTTGAGCAAGATGTTCAAATAATTTTTATGGCTGATTTGTAAAAATATATTAGGGATAAGCTTCTCTTTTTTGAGTTTACTTCCTTTACATAGTTGTGCACAATGCTTCATAATTATTAGTTTCAAGTGACTCTATTTGAATCATCTCCTTCAATGGCTCTAGTTGATAAGAATGAGAGTGCTCAACAGTCTTTTGCAAAGTTTAAATGAATAAGGGATACATAAAGTTCAATGACAACATCAACACTCAAGTGGCAGCCATGACATTAGGTGTGGCTCCTTTATCCAAATACTTTAGAAAATAATTTACTCATCTTTCTAATTCTTTGCATAGTATTATGACATAAATAATAAACAAAAATGTACTAAAACTTCCCCCATCAAACCAATTGATACCTGCAAACCTTTGCCACCCTATCATGATCCCAAAATATTTTGGCAATATCATCATCAATTCAGTAATGATACTGAAAAGTATTATACCTTAAGGAGAAAGATTCAAGACTTTATTGATAACAATTCCATATGTGTGGCTAGTGCGAATAATAATAGAAACAAATCCGTAGCTCCTCCAAATAAAAACCTTGGAATCTTTATTAATCATTTTCCTTCACATTCTACTAATGTGGCTGAGTTAGAGAATTTTTATATTTCTCACAATGATATTGGCCTTAAGTATAACAATGTGATGAATCTTCTCAATAAACCTACACCTCCTAAGGAATTATGCATTACCTTTGATCCTAGTCAGACTATTGTTACACCTAATGGCCCATTATATATCACTACGAAGATCAAAGACAAACTTGCACAAGGGGTGCTCATTGATCTAGTGTGTATGGTGTTCTCAATTAACACTCATCTGGTGATTTTAGATGACTTCTGGTAGTTGCATATTTTTCTAGCTTTGTCATTGATGGAAACTCTTCTTGGTGATTCAATCCGGGAGTCGTGATTCGTCTTATCTAGAAGATGGAGGTAACTAGTAGGCAGTTAATTGGTAAAACAGGGTATTTCTATAATATTCTGATTTGGAATGATTACAATGATTATGGTGTTTTTGGTGATTATTTTTGTGATCTCAATGATTGGGAAGACCCTTAGGAAGTGTGTGATTATAATATTTTGTTCCGGTGCTATGTTTTGTTCGAGATTGAAGCCAACTTGGAGCTACACACTACACTTATTAAAGCCAACTTGAAGGAAATTGTTTTTGTGTTAAGACCAGATATATAAGATCAAATTGGCGATTGATTTTTGGTGTATTGTGATATGGTGATTAGTTTTGGTGGGATTGAGCGCAGTTTCACATGTGCATTTGGTTGATAGACAATCCGATAGTTGACTGAGATAAAAATAGAGTATTCAATAGAGTGAAGACAGTCAGAGATTTAGTGCTTAACCAAAACACATTCTTGCATAGTCAGATGCTACTTGAGAGTTTATTTCATCGTATTTCCTCATTGTAATCAAATTGTAAGTCAGTGAAACTTCCTTAAAGGTTGTAACATTTCAGGCAATTGTAATTGAGTAGTGAGCTTTAGGCAGTGAGGCTGAATGCAAGTGCATTCCCCATCTATGTAATATTTATGTACTCCTGGCGATAGTATATGAATATTATAGGCTCTATCCCCACCATGGTTTTTCCCTTTCCGGGTTTCCACATAAAAATTCCAGTGTTGTGGATGCTTTGTTGCATGTTTATGTTCTTTTTTATTATGCATTGTTAACAGGTGGATAAAGAATAATTTTGTTGATTTGGATTTCAGTAGATCACTGATTCACCCCCCCGCTCTCAGTGATCTTTGATCTAACATATGGTGAATTGGATAGCTAAATAATATCTTTATACTTTACAATTTGATCAAGTAACATATGATAAATCTAATGTAGTGGTTAAGGTGTATGATAGTTTCTCTTGCCCTACTATTGGTTCTATTACTCTTATTGTTAACATTAGTACTAAGTACTTAGATGTCATTTTCGCTATCATTCTTACATCAAATCAATTTTGTGTGAAGTTGGGATATCCTTGGATCTCTTCCATTGAAGTGATTCCTTCTACTATTCATAAATGCTTAAAATTCTCTCATAATAAAAAATCATAACAATTAATCATAGAATGTATCGATCCAAAATGATGCATAGAGATGTCAACATTGATTAATTTTGACCTAAACAATTTGAACCTCTTAAGCCTTAAAGTGATGCACTTTTTCTATCTTATAAAAAGTGGAAGAATGAGATGATATTATCTTCGAGTAAGCCTAGAGATCCTAGACCTATTCCTCCTCCTCGTGATGGACCCTGTCTCCTTCATACACCTTCTATTCCTCCTATTAATGTTCTTGTGCCACCTCCTACATCTTTCAGCTGAGTATACCTTCTCCCATTCCTCCTTCTTTAAAGGAAGAGAAGCCTATGTCTATTGATCATAAACCTTCACAACCCTCAGCCAAAGCTAAAAGAAACTATTGCTTGTGAGAACATTGATAGAGACATCATGATAAGGCTCATGAACTTTCTTCTCAACCCATTTCCTCCCTAAAGACACCAAATGTTGACTTAGTCCCATTTCTCTAGCCTTCACCTAACCCTAGGGATGAAGTTCAACATAAATCACCAATATTAAAGATGCTTAAGAAAGATGATGGTTAATATTCTATTCGTATTAAAAATATTATTTTTATTAACCTTGATGAAGAAATTATGAAAATGATGTCCATGCTAACAATGTTTATGATAATGATTCCTATTATAAATATTAACTTTTTGATGTTGACAATAATTTATCTAAGCAATTTTCAAAAGAATTAATCCTAGCTCCTAGTAACACAAAAAGTGGGTCATCATTAGAGAATGGTCCTTGTTTATAACTTGCAATAGCTCTATCTACTATATTCAAAGTTGCTCCTCTTGCATATTGCTTACCTTTCCAAAACAATGTGGGAGGTGGATGACTTGCTTGATTAGCTTCATTCGTATTGTAGATTCTCTTTCCCCTCTCTTGTTCTTTCTATAGTGGCATTATCCTATTTGTATCTCTTTTCTTCTATTTGTTATTCCTTGTGTTGTCTAGTTCAAGATGATACAAAGTGTTTAGATCTCTTTTGGACTCTACTATGTTGACTCAAAAGACACATGTTCCTGTTGAGATTGTTGGGGATATTGTTGTAGTCTGATAGATTTGGTTATTGAATTTGGATATTTTGTTTTTATTTATGTCAACATATTCTTGGGGGTTATTTTGGTGAGTTTGGGAAGATTCTCTAATACAATTTTGTATTATTTGTTTGCTAATCACTATTTTGCAGAGGTTGATATTTCCTCTGATATATTTTGGTATGATTAGATCTTACGCTGAAATTTTGGGATGTTATTTGGGATGATCTTGTGTATATTAATTTTAGATGGTTCATGATTTGGTGACCCACAAGTTATCTTTCTTTGTGACAGGTGTTGTTTGGTTGTACTCTTAAGATTTGAGACATTGATCGATGAAGATTTGAAAGGTGGAGTTGGTACAACTATTCTATATGATTCTAACGTGTTTGATGGTGTTTCCTAATAATTTCCTATTTTTTTAGTGATCCACATTGATCATTGTGTGAGTTTTGTTGATTTCTATCAACTAATGATGATTTGTGTGTTATGTGCTATTTATGGTGGTGTAGCGTATTGCGGTTGATCTTGGTTTGATTTTCAGTGGATATGATCATTTGGGAATTTGAATTAGGTCCATGCTATGTAATGTAAATAATAATATTGGTCCGGTGGTTGATCCTTGTATCATCTAATGTAATTTTTATATTTATGAGTTGAGAGTTGAGGGTTTAGCCGACGTTGCTATCAAGGTTGATTATTTGTATATATAGGTGATATACTTATGTAATTTAGGTGTTGGTATTATGTCTACACTATCAGAGAGAGTTGTATATGTAAAAAAGAGATATATCATTCGATGAAGCGTTGTGGTGAAATCGGTGTTGCAGAGCAGACAATTGTGCTTAATCAAAACTGTCATCTTGCATATGTGGATGCTATGATTGTAGTTCATTTCTTCGAAATTGTAGTCCAATTCATTTTGTAAGTCAGTGGGACTTCCCTAAAGGTTGTAGCCTTTGGGACATATATATTTTGACCAGTGAGCTCTAGGCAGTGTCACTGAATGCATATGCATTCCCCATTGTAATATTTTCACATACTACTACAGAGTCGTATATTTGTGGGTAGTTTCCCATCGTGGTCTTTCCCTTGACCGAGTTTTCCATGTCAAAAATCTTGGTATTGTGTATTGTGCTATTCATTTGCTTATCTTTCAATTGCTGCAATTTATCAGTTTATGCTTTGGTGTTTCATTATTTGATTTTTGACGAAGACTGATTCAACCCCCCCTCTCAATCTTCCTTTTTTATTTCTACTAACAAATTGTATCAGAGCTATATCCTTTGGTAGAAGATTAATCACTTGGGGAGATTCAGGATGGTGACTCAAGGTATTATTTTCAAGGACACTCTGAGGTTTGATGGAAGCAACTATACTATGTGGAAGAACTGGATGGAGGTGCACTTGAAATGTCTTGGAGAAAATTATTAGAAGATTACTAAGAATGTCTATGTTATTCCTCAGAATTTACCATGTACTCCTGATGAAGTTAAGGAAGTTGAATATAATATCAGTGCAAATGAAGCATTACTCAGTGCCCTGATTGATTCTGAAATGATAAATGTAATGGAACTTCAGATGACACATGAGATCTGGGTGAAGCTTGAGATCCTGTATGAAGGTGATAGTCAAGTGAAATTTTCTAAGTTGTAGAGCTTGAAAGGAAAGTATGAGACATTGAAGATGGGAGATGATGAGAACATACATTCATACATGGCTAACGTGAATGAGCTTGTGCTTGGTATCAAATGTGCCAGTGGGAGTATTGAGGAAGATGAAATTATTGTTAAGGTGTTTAGATATTTGCCTCTTGCTTACAAACATAAGGTTGTTTCTATAGATGAGATTCAAACTATAACTACAGTAACAAGAGATATGCTAGTTAGAAAACTTGCTACATTTGAGATGAGCTAATTTGGAGAATCACATGGAAAGTTTGAGACAACATTTAGAGCATTAGTATTTGTTTCTGGTAAGCAAAAGTATGATCCTAATGAGTGCAAGATATCTAGGTATGAAAGAGAAAGAAGAGATATTGCAAAGCAAGAGAGAGAGCTTGATGAGCTTGAAACATTGATTGCCCTGAAATTTCCTAAAGGTGTTGGTAAGTATGATGGAAAATTGCCTTTGAAATTTTTTACTTGCAATAAGATAGGACATTTTGCTTCTAGATGTCTGAAGAGAATGGCTAAGTATGGCATACATGATAAGATTGATAAGTATGATAGGAATGATAGATATGAGAAGTATGATAAGTCTTACAAGTCTAATAGGAAGTTTAGGAACCAGAAGAACTATTATTATGCTACAGATGAAGGTATTATAGATGAAGAATCAAAAGGAGATGAAGTTGTGTTTATTACCATTAAGGAAGCTGAACCTATGCCTATTGATTCCACTAGCTATTTTGTTGAAGAAAAGCCTTTAGCTACAAAAGTTGAAGAAAAGAGTGTATGGGTGATTGACAATGATTGTTCACATCATATGACAAGTGATAAAAGAAAATTTGTAAGTATGGAAAAGTATGATGGTGGATTAGTCATATTTGGAGATGACAAAGCCTGTGTAATCCATAGGAGAGGTTCTATTTCTTTTGATGGTAAGCATAAAACTAATGATGTCTTCCTATTGAAGGTTTGAAGTATAATATTTTGAGTGTTGGATAGATGGTTGACAAGGGTTATGATCTTCAATTCAAGAATGGTAAATGCAAAATCTTGAATACCTCTGGTATAGAGATTGCATCTATGACTAAGACTAAAGGTAACATTTTTTATTTGAATGCTAGTGAGAAAAGTTGTTTGATTGCTAAGATAGATGAGAGTTGGTTATGACATAGAAGAACATGTCATGTAAACTTGATTCATTGATCACGATTAGTTCTACA